>NC_141159.1:10762805-11071845 GCF_053477565.2 Lygodium microphyllum | reverse complement strand
ACTTCAAACCAATGTAGTTTGAGTATATATCAATGGCAAGTTTAGAGAGGTAACAACTTAATGATACCACTTTTCTCTGAGGTGAGGATCTACAACACTTAGCAAACATTAAGTTTTCTTGATGTTTATTGACATTGTAGTATGTCTCGCCCCACTTGGTTCTAAACTTAGAGAGTTGTGTCCATTTCTATTTGATTGGTCGCACTGCCATATCATACTCATCTTGCACTTGGTAGTTAAGAACGATATTATTGCACTGGAAAAAAATGTATTAGGGTGAAATGAAAAGTTAGCTTGAAGAACTACCTACCTTCTACATGAGGTGGGTAAGTGTAATCAATGGTGCCTCATACCATGTGGAAATAGGTGTTGGATTTCTATGTGCTTGCACTCATGCCTTTCCATCATCAAGTAACTTGTCAAAGATAGTTGTGTGGTCAAGCCTGCCCTAGCATCCTTGCTTCGTAAACAAGGTTTGGATACATGGACAAACCTCTTTTGTGCCAACCTATATACATTGTGCATCAAGGTTTCACCCATATATATTCATCCATGTGATGTTTAGCACACAAATGCATTCCAAGCATATGAGAAAAAGGTTCAGTACGTACCTATTTTTTTGAGATATAGCTAATAAAATCTCCCACTCTGGCACACTTGTCACTTTCACAAGGTGACAATCAATGTGTATATATTGCCTCTCGTTATTAGAAAAGGTTGTTGCAAACAATCAATTATGTTAACAATGATGTAAGCAACAAACACATTGAAAAATTTTAAGGTCCTATAGTCTAGGGCCACTCACATGTGTGTATCTCATTCATCTACGCTGTGAGCCGATGGTTACCATCCCAAACATAAAACATGCAATTTGACAAAAAGGCCCAATCGGTGCCGATAATTTCTACACCAAAGTCCTCATGCTTATTTATCCAATGGGGGCCCCACTCTTTTCTAATTGTATCATCAATGTCCTTGCACTGGTGCCTTGGAGTCTCCAATGATACTATGAATATACCCATTCTTTTAACATATCTGTTTGTTGCCAAAAAAGGCCTCAGAGACTTGCAGTACCTTGATGTGACTTGTCTTATCATAGGCATAGAAACCAAATGACATAATGGGATGGGTGGCAAAGGGGTGGATGTCCATATCTGTATAAAACAATGAAGCAATATCCACATCAACGTAAAGATGTCACCATTAGCTCTTATAAGCACTCACGATCAACATTTCCAACTAGTCTTTGATGCAAGCTTGCACAATATGTTTATCACAAGTGACTATGAGAGTAGTCTCCCTAATTGTATCCTGGGCCTTTGTAATGCGCTCCTTTTTAGTTCTTTGCATTCACTTCTTCTTGTTTTGTATATAGCCAGACCCCTATTGTGCACTAAAAAACTCAATGCTTTGATGGTTGTCACTCTCCTTGTCAGTATCACTCTCTGATACTATGAGCTTTCTCTTGCCCTTCCTCATCTACATCATCGAAGCATGTCCACCTTCTCTTGTTGTCACTCTCTCCCCACATGCAAGTTCAATGGCTACATGTAGCTCTCTCAGCAAATGTCAATGATTGCACTTGTGTTTCTCTACCCCTGGCTTATAGAAGGTGACTCTCACCTTACAATTGCATGCTGCTAGTGACAACAGCCTTCCTGCTCTAGGTCATGGAGGCAAATCAAATTCTTGGGAGACTTTTCCAATCATCGCTCTCTTTCCTGTAAACAACTATCCAAAATAAGTAAGAGGGGGAAATAAAGTGGCCATAACAAAAATCAAGAGAGGGGCTACTTATCGTTTGTTCCATTGGCCATTGCACAATTGTGTTTTCCTCGAAGTCAATCTCAATATTACCTATGCCACAGGTCTTCACACCTCTGTCATTTCAAACTCATAACTCAAAGCCTTTCGAGTTTGGTTGATCATATCTTCATAGTCACCTATAATAAGAAGGTCGTCCACATATAGGACAATCACTACAGACTTTTTACCATCCCTGTAAACATACAAGTTAGCATCTGAGGCACATCTTTTGAAGTTTAGGTTTAAAAAGAATGTGATAGTCATACGGACATCGAGCAAACACCCAAGCATGTCAAATGAATCCATCAGTAAACCGGAACACCCCCTGTGTAATAGGGAAAAGTGTACACAACACTGGCAAGACTTGACACAAATAGGTGTATACTCAGGGAGTACAAAGCCCAAATCAGCCCAAGTACATCTATGAGGACCACAGCATATCAACCATACAACATCTAAGTGAAGACCCCTGTCTCAAGTGTCTGAATGCTCAAGTAGCATAAACCCACCTGCTCTATGTCTGTCAAGCATATCAAGATTCTCCCATTGGCACAAAAGCCATAAATGTCAAGCAAGAAAGCTCGAACAAAGCATGTAAGAGTGCACCAGTAACGTGTCCAAGATCAAGCATGTGTACCATCCATACATAGCATACATAGACATAAAGTACATCTAAAGACAGAGATTCAAGTGCTACAAAGTGGATCTCAAGCTCAACCAATGATTCAAAGCAATATCAAGCTCAAAATCGATCCTCGATGATCAATACATCAAAGTACATCTCCAAAGCATGTCCTGATTCCAAGAGGCATAGGCAAACATGAATAAATAGGCTTCGGCCCACTATTGTACACCAGTGATTTACTATTCAAAACTGAGCAAATAGTTTCTCAAATCAACAAAAAATGAGTGCCATCTATTAGGCATACATCCAGTAACATTGGGCAAGCATTGCATAGGCATACGGGCATGAATCGGTATAGGAGAGAGCTCCAATGCTTCAATAAGCTTAAGTTGCAGACATAACCAGGCATGTTGTTGTACATACAGTCAATGTGGAGCTCAATCTCAATGCCCAAGGACTCTTCAAGGCTCAAAACATGCCAAAGATCATTGCTAAGAATGCCACAATGCTTAAGAGAGCAACCATGATCATCAACAAGCGAGAGATGAGCTATCCAGGGGCTACCATAAAGTGGCACAAATTACGCTGCCAGGATGGAGGGTTTTGTTGCTTCTACTGAAGCTATCCAAGGTCAAAGGGGGCTCAATCATGAGCAAATGAATGCCTAGTGCAAGCCCAAGATAGCCTACAAAGGCTTCAGGTAAGATATGGTGTGAACAAGCTCCAACGGTGGGAGCTATGGCTACCCCTGCTCTTCCAAACTATGTTGTACCCGTGAACTCAAAGAAACCCTGAAAAAAATGAAGAAATACCTCTGATGCAATGCCCTGAGGGTGCCCAAAGGGGTTGGGAAGGTACTCGAGAAGCCCGGGAGTGATGGGAGCTCAAGAGAGTCAGTTATGGCTGTCGGGAAGGAGACCCAATGAGTGTAGGGATTCAATAGGAAGCTGAAGATGCCATGAACCAAGCTCGAGTAGTCATGAATCCATGCTCTGATACCAGTTGAAAGGTGAGAAGGATTGAAGCTTGCTTGGAAGAGCTATGGTGGCGGGAGAGCAAAAGCAAGAAAGAGAGAGAGACAAAATGGGAACTCCAACAGTCACAATGTGTGACCGGACCTTCCTTTATTCAAACTGTCACTAAAAGAATAAAGAATAAAGTGATGGTGACGGGAGCTCGCCACGTGCAGTGTGCAGTGGCGGGTACTGTCAATGTAGTAATACATGGGCGGCTAGGCAGAGGCGCCTTTACCCCCAACATAATCCTCCTACTTCTCCTCTATCATTCAGTCATGCAATATACTGTTGTTGTCTTGCCAATGCTTCCCTTAATTCATGGGATCTGTTCCTTGTTAAAATAGAGTGTGATAAATATGGCTAATTGTCTGACATATATGTTTCCCATGAAAGGCACCTTGTACATCTTCAATGCCATTATCTTCCAATACCATATTAGAGAATTTGGGAATCTCCCAAGTTTCACTTTCAAATAATGATTAAAGATTTGACCAAGTGGCTAAATCTTAATCCCATATTTGAGAGTAGGACTTGTGGGGATTGCTTATGTAGTATCTAGGGAAAATTTTCACCTTCAAGCAGATAAGATTTGACCATGTATCCAAATATTAATCACATTAAGAATTCCCAAACTTTATGAAAATTTCCAAATTCCTAAATATGTGGTTTTTCACACTCCTGCAACCCCTTCCTATAATAGTTATGTCTAGGTTTGATGCCTAAATCATGAGAATTGTACTCATGGAATCGACAAGATCGCCAAAGTGTTTTGGCCTCTCAAGTCCATAACAGAAACCTAGAAAATACCATTTTGTCTAAAACAACACTATTACTGCAAATGACTTTCTGATTCGATTTATAGACATATTGAACATTTAATTTTCAAGATTGATGTATAGCCATCAAATACACATCTCATTCTCAAAACATTGTTCTCTCGAAAAACACCAATCAATTACTATCATCACATCCATTCGTGAATAAATAACTTGACAAAGATAGCATTAGTTTTCAAGAGACAAAGACACATTGGAAAAATTAGACATAAGTGACCTTGTTCAAATGATATCCTAAATATTTTCCTATTTTCAATGATCAAGGATATGAAAAGATGCAAGTGATCTCATGAGCCACATGCATCAAGTATTAGAGTAGAAAGTACTAAGTGAATGATGCAATTTGACCCCTAACAGCTTTAACATGTACCAATTCTCTCTCTCCATCCATGACTTTCTCTCTAATAATCTGATAGTGCACTTCAATGTATTTTGTCCTTGCATGATAGAGTGGGTTCTTTGTAAGCATAATGCTACTTATGTCATCACAATACATGATAACTCCACCATCTAGCTCAACCCCCATGTCACGATGCTACTTCTCTATACGCTACTTCACTACTTGATAATGCTAATGTAGGTTATTTCTTGCTTCTCCAACTTACCATGGCTAAACCAAATGAGGAAGCATATCCACTAGTAGATCTCATATCCATAATACTTCCTACTCATTCTACATCCATATATCCAAATAAAGTAGGTTTGATTTCTTCCTCATAGAACAAGCAGTCATAACTCACTATCTTCTTCACATACCTTAGCACCCTTCTAACTATATACAAGTTATATTTGCATGGCTTTTGTATGATTTGACTAACTAACACTCCTACTACGTAACTCAAATTTGCTTTTGTGATGATTGAATATATCAAACTATCAACCATCTTCCCAAACATCTAATGTCTTCAAAATGCTACTCATTATCAACCATCTTTATATTTTGATCTATTGGTGTATCAACTAGCTTATATATGCAGTCATCCCATGCTAGAATCTGATAATCATGTCACACCAAGCTCTAGGTGCTTGCTTGAATCCATACAATACCTTCTTTAGTTTGCATATATAATGTGGATATTTTGGGTGTACATACCCTTTTGCATATTCCATATACACTTAGTCTTCCAATGTATCACTCAAGGATGCATTCTTAACTATTCCATATACACTTAGTCTTCCAATGTATCACTCAAGGATGCATTCTTAACATCTGTCTAATATAAAATCTAACCACAAATCGAAGCCAAAGCAATCATTGATCTAATTGTAGTCCTTTTTGCAATTAGACTAAATGTTTCCTCATAGTCCAACTCCATACATCTAACAATACCCTTTTGCAACCATCCTTGCTTTATATCTTTTAAGTGAGCCATTTGACTTGCATTTGACTTTGTATACCTACTTGCAATCAATAGCTTTCTTCCCATAAGATAGCTCAATCAATTCCCAAGTCTTGTTCTTATTCAAATCATCCATTTTTTTATCCATTGCCTCTCTCCAATCTTTGCTTTTTCAACTACTTCATCAAAGCATGTTGACTCTAGGTATTGTATATGAGAAACCATATAACCATAATGCATTTTCATGTAACCATTGTATGTTAGTCTATCAAGTAGATACCTTACTATTTATTATCTTCTCAATTGAGGTTCACTAGACGGTGCCTCAATTGCTCTTGCAGAATTCCCCGTATTTTTCATACCTAGAGTCTTAACATGAGGTATCCCAAACTTATCACCAATTATTCATCCATTGAACTTTTACCAGCTGGCCTTTTTCCTTTTGCAATTTTAGCCCTCTTTTGTGTGGTTCTTAATCTACCACTCCATGGGCTAACACTTCCAATGCTTTTTTCATTATCTTGTAAACCAAATACTTCCTCAATGTGTTGATTTACATGATAATTTTTTACTACAACTTCCTTCACATAAATCATCATCATCACTACTCTCATAAGTATCCATATCAACTACAAACTTAGGTCTACACCATGACTCATACTCATCATTAAATCTCACATCTCTACTTATACAAACCTCTCTAGTAACAGAGGCATAGCACTTATATCCCTTCTTTTCATCATCAGGATATCCAAGAAAGATGAATTTGATAGCCTTTGGTTCCATTTTCCTTCTCAAATAATTGGGAACATGCACATAGCATACACAATTGAACCCTAAAGTATGCAATTGTAGGTTTTCTATCATACAATTTCCCATAAGGTGACCTAATGCATAACAATTGTGGGTATCATACTCATAATATGAATTGCACTACGGCCTTCCTCATCGCAATAATTCAATGGCATGTGGGTTTGATTCATGATGGCTCTAGCAACTTTAGCAATGACCTGATTCTTTCTCTCTGTATCAACATTCTATTATTGTGTATATTGACATGTAACCTGCCTTTTGATCCCATGATCTCTCAAGTGGTCAAAAAAATCTTTAGACATATATTCACCCACATTATCTTATTGACATGTAACCTACCTTTTGATCCCATAATCTCTCAAGTAGTCAAAAAACTCTTTAGACATATATTCACCCACATTATCTTATCTTAGTTATTTTATGCATGACCCAACTTGCTTTTTTGTCATTGCTTTGAATTCTGAAAACTTCTCAAATACCTTACTTTTATGCTGTAGAAAGTAAGCCAAGTCATTCGACTAAAATCATCAATGAAAGTGATGTAGAATCTACACTCCTACTCAATGACATATTCTAACATGGAGCCCATATGTTTGGATATACCATTTCCAAACTATATGTGTTGATTCTTCCTCTTCAAAAATTTTAATCTATATTATCTTTCAAATTGACATGCCTCACATACGTGCTCATAATTTACATAGCCAAAGTGCAGAAAGGCCACGTATGGTGTGTCTAGACTACATTTGCTTCAACCTTTACAAGTTTACATATCCAATTCTTCTATGTCATAGTTCTACATCCTTAACTTGTCCATGTCCTGCTTCTACATACATAGACTTTGTACAATGGGAGTGCCAACATCCAATGCAAACAATATGTCCTTTTGTCCTTTTGCAATCAATTTGCTAGGTTTTCCATTTCTAAACTCCTTAATGAAGCAACTATACTTATTAAACTTGACTTGTAAAATTTGATCAACCATACATATCCTGGTTTGACTAAAGAACAAAAGATATGTTTGTAGTAAATGTGTAAAGCATACCTTCAACAATGAAGGATGCTCGATACACACTCCACAATCCAAGGTGCACCTCCTAGATTCTCAAACCCTTTATGGCATTCGTCATGCTAGAGCAAGAGAGCATGGTAAGACATGAGAGAGTATGAGAAAAGATGGAGGCTTCACCATCTTCCTCTTTCACTCTCGCTTTGATTCACTTGCTCTCAACTCACTTCTCTATTTCTCTCACAATTAAAAGAAAAAAAGCAAGAATCAAAAGTTGGCAAACGCAAGAATAGCCATTTCAATTATTTTTCAATATTTTTATATTAAAAATTTTACAATTAGGGTTTTTCCTATGCCCTTGGGCATCCTGTCCATCCTTTGGGCCAAAGACCAATTTTCTCTCCTTGTATGCACTTAAATCCAAATTTCTTAATGACCAATGCAATTATGCCAATATGCGTAATTTTATGAAATGTATCATCCCTAATGGCTACATACTCTTCAGTATGTATTTTTTGCTTCCTGTCAAACCATTCTTTATGATGTATCATGTGGTTTGTAGCTCTTGAATCCAAAAGCCAATCCTCATCTCACTAGGTGGATGAGTCATATTGCCAAGTACATACTCCATGGCAAACAAATATTCTCTAGCTGATCCACCTCTATTCTAGAGATGTAACATGTACCTCCATAACCACCTATATACTGGTCATATTGAATCCTTCCATGACCTCTAGACATAACATTCTACTTATTATAGCATTCCTTCTTATAGTGACCAAACTATCTACAATAATGACATGAATCATCTTTATCCATACTAGATCACCCTCTACCTCTAGAGAGAAGGCTATCTCCTGTCTCTAGGCATGAAATATTTGCATCCAAAAGAGCTACAACCATGAGCAAATGCATCTCCATGAACATAAAAAGATCATCTACCCTCAAAGGACTACCATATCCTCTCTAATGATAAAACACATTGTCACTGCTAGTGTTTTTGCCACCACTAGATGCACTAAGCCCAAGCTATATTTCCTCTATAGCAACAAAGCAATCAACTCCTCAAGTCAAGCATAGAATTACCTCTCACATATATAGAAGTGTCCAAGGACTTGTATGCAAGGCCAAGTCCATTTAGAGTGACTCTTAAACTAAGTCATTATCATCAACATGTGCATTAATTGAAGAAAGATCCTCTACAATCTAGCATCTCTACAACATAGTCACTAATGCTCTGATTTTCACACCATTCACCATGTAGCCTTTGCTTCTTCTTCTTTTTGCTTCTATATAAGTACTATACATCTTTGCAATTCTTCCATGCATCCTTAAATATACTTGCCTTTGTTATGTGTGAAAGTAAAGTCCTTGAAATACATATAGAGATCCAATATAGTACTTTCTTGTTTTTAAATGTCCAATCTTTGTAGGTCTTCTTCTCTTCCTCAATGGCTCCTCAAAAAGCTCAATATGTGCATCCTCACTTATAATGAGGTCCCAAAGACCTCTTCCCATAAGAAAATTCTCCATACAATAGGACCAAACACTATAGTTAACGTGGGTATTAATTAAGATGGGTGGCACTAAATCTTTGGATTAAGGCTAAGGACTTATTAATTATGATTGCCGCCAATATGATGTGTCAAGCCTTAAGGACGTTCTAAACTGCGCTGACTCCAGCAAGGTCATACTTGAGTCCTACTTGGTTGAGATTCATGAGCTCAAGGGTCTCCAACAAGCACATACAAAATTAATCTTCTTTCCTCTTCTCTGTTTACTAGTTAAACAAAGCCTCATGCTTTTTTAAACAAGTAGGCCATAAGCAAGCTACCCATGTGCATTTTGACTCAAGCAAGCTTAAGCAACCCCCTTGCTTTTCACATTCATACATGACCCGTTTCATATTAAAACAAACCAAAACCTTGTTGTCATGCATGATTTACAGCCTTCAATGGCTTCCAAAATGCATTCAAAGCTCGCAATAGAGTCCCAAATCTGAGCTACAATGGCTCTTCCAATTTGTACACCTATTTTGGTTTGATTAGATGAAGATGTGTACCTAATTTGGTTGCAAACAACAAGTTTGCATTCAATGTAGACCTTACTTGACATTCTCCTCAATCGATTCTTCACTTCTGCTTTGGTACTAATTGAAAAGAACTCAATGTAGGTGTGCAATGGAAGGGAAATAGGCACAAGATATGGAAACTTTCTTCTTCTTCTTCTTTCTTCTTCTTCTTCTTTCTTCTTCTTCTTCTTTCTTCATTCTCTTCTTCTTCCATTCTTCACACTATACAATGAGTATCTCAACTATTAGCTACTTGGAATAAATTAGCCACATCATCCTTGTTGAGTTTACCCATCAAGCAAGCAATAGTGCACCAAAACCACCTAGCCTTTTTTCTCCTAGCTATCATCTTGCCTATTTCCTTCAAAAACTAGATTAGTTCTAACCTCCCCTATTTCTTGGTGTCAAAATCCTAAGAGAATGCAAACCTAACTCTACTTCTTCTAAACTCATCCCCAAAGATAGAAGAATCCATACAACCAACCTCATGGCCAAAAAGTCTCAAGTGGGGGAAAACTCTTGACCAAATGTTCCTAGCAATACAACCATTCTAGAATAGATGAGTCATGGTCTTTTCTTCCCCCAATGTGAATTTGCCATTTATGAACCCCTCATCCATGCTTACTAATTATTGTGAGGGCTACACTAATGACCCTCCAAAAGAAAAGCCCATCCCTGAAAGGAAGCTTTGAACCCATACCTCCCTTGAAAATAGTGATTTCAAGCTCTAGTATACAAAATTGCAACCATTACTAAGTATTTTCTTAACTACAAGAGTATGCAACCTTGCAAGAATGTTTCTTCACTCCAATTTGAGGGGTGATGGCAACAATCCTAAGATCCCTTGGGTTAAACAAGCCATATTACTTTGAGAGCTCCATTAATATGGCCCCTTTACCCTAAGACTTTGAGAGCTCCATTATTATGGCCCCTTTACCCTAAGACTTTGAGAGCTCCATTATTATGGCCCCTTTACCCTAAGGGATCTTAGGATTGTTAGTATCATGTGAAAACACACACACAAACTTACATATATATATGCAAGGAACCCTAATGCGGCAAAGTTATATACACATATATATATATATATATATATATATATATATATATATATATATATATATGTATGTATGCAAGGAACCCTAATGCCGCATCTTTTGCACCCAGCTGACGTGAAGATTGATTTTTCATATTTTGCCACCATGGAGGCTGAAATCCTCATGATTTTGAAATATGGGTATTCGGATTGTTGTATACATCTTTGTTTGTCGTGCCACCGCCACACTCTACTTGCTAGACTGTTCCTACCACAACTAGAGAGAGAGAGAATGATATACTTTAAGAGACAAGTGTGCGGTGAACTACTTGATATGGGGACTGTATGAGGTATGGAACAGAACATCGCAAGAATTTTATGTAGGAAAAGGGGCTCTTCATCTTTACTCTTGTTTTTCCCTGTAGTGTTCGAGATCGTGATCTTCTCATCAAGAGGCAGTCCCTAGTAGGTGCAGTCGGCCAGCCCCCATGCTCGCAGTCCCCCTGCCCCAAACCGAACTTAACTAGTTATGTGATCCCTCCCTCGCAGCTCTGATGCTGTCGCAATTCACAAATGTGAGAATTATAGTGGGAGTTTGCCTAAAACTTCTTGTGCATATTGGGAACCTCAAGCTAGCTTGTTCAACCCAGGAATGCTCATAAAAGTGTATCGTGTGAGACTTCAGTAGATGAGAGAGAGAGAGAGGAGAAAAAGCGCGCGCGCGCGTGTGTGTGTGTGACATGTATTATATTCATGCAGCTCATCACTAATTTGTTTATAGACATAGAACCTCTTAAGATATTTTGGTCTCACATTTTTCCTTCAGGTGCCACGTAAATTCAGTTCATATTTGGTTCTCTGGTAAGAGGTTGGGTTCTTTCCTCCGTATATCTACATGGCATACACTTACAACCCTGCCACACACAGGCAACCTAGATGAGAGACAGTGACAACTTGCAGATTCAGGGACAAGCGCGAGTTCAAGCATCCCAATGAACATCCAATGAAATCTAATCAGAGGAGAAAGGAACAGCTTTGAAATCTAATCCCATTTTTGAAAGGCCACATTGATTTACTACTGGAGTTTACATTTCGTTAGGGTACTAGTAACTACATAAACTCTCCAAGTTTCCATTGAATGTGCCACCAAATTATCATTCTCTGAACCAATGCTCATCCACGTGCAGTAAAGTACACACACTGTCAGGCAAATCAATTAATTTGGGTGTCCTCCAGCCCTTATGTATGGAACCTTCACTTTGACATATACAACACATGTATATTAAATACACAGCCTTTGCTCTCTGTGATACTGAAACGTAAGCCATGACAGAGATGTGTGACTGACTTCCTCGGCACAACCAATACCAAATACAATTATATTATATGTTCATAATACATCAAGGTCACAGACCGGATGACTTGTTGCTGCAGTCAATTATTGGCACTCTATAATCTCTCCCTACACCACAAAACAAGCTTGTGGTCATTCATCACACACAAGGACTGACTTTTATTACCTGTAAATCTATAGCTGAAGCTCAATGAAATCTAATTTGCAGTGGGTTGTTACATTATTTAGACTACACTCTTAGATGAATAAGTATATCTAAGTATCATGGGTTGAAGACTTGCGTAGTTCTAAAATACATGAATATACTATACTCTCTCTATACAGGTTCTCTCATTCTTTCTCAACCCAATTGATAATTTTAAGGATGAGCAACTGGGCTTGGAAAATCTCAAAATGGTGTATATTGTGTCAGGTACAGTAGTAAAAGACTGGTTCTTAGGTTGCCCAAAAGGGAAACTCCAGTGCAGAATGTTGATCACTCAGATCAAAAGCACTAAGCAGGAACTGCTTCTCCTGTACAAACATAAGGTTTGCCATGCAAATTTGAGAAGGGAAAACAAAATTCAGCACTCCAACATTTAAAACCATTTAATGCTACAGAACATTTAACACCATCAAGGAAAAACAGAGTCCAGGAGAAGTAACTTACACTGTCTGAGAAGTGAGGGCTTGGCATACCATCAAGGAAAAACAGAGAATCAGGTGTTGAATGAAACGGTGATGAGACATCTGCAAACGAAGAGCTCACCACTGGAGATTCAAGCTCATCATTCATGTGATCCCTCCTCAGGCCTGGTAAAGTCAAGCATCATATCAGATAAAGAATGGCAATCCTATTTAGAAGCATAGCAAAATACCTGGTACATAAATCTCCAAATTAAAGTAGCAATTATTAGAAGGAGAACAAGGTCAACCTTTCACACCTTCTACTGAAATGAGCTCATTTTCCTCCACCATGGGTGCAGACCCGTCTACTTGAAGTGGCACAAATCCCTCATTGTGTTGGTCCACTCGGCCAGAGGACAAGCACTCATTCTGTGTGGGTGAAAAATCTCCGGCCTGCTGGTTGCTGACTGCATTGCTTGAAGAGCTGGAATCCAAGCTCTCGTATTCAGGCCGGACCTTCCATGATCTTTCATGCTGAACAGTGGGTGTCAAGGCACCAAGATCGTGCTGTTTGGCTTGACTTGATTCTTGTCCCATCAATATTGTAGGTGTGAATGGACTGCACTACAAAAGAGTTGTTCATGTGAAAGTAGTTCCAAGCATGATATCAGTGAATGGGGCTCACTAATCCACAAATCTCACCTTTGAAAAGAGACCTGACTAAAGTCCAAGTTGTTTTCCTTATTTTCACAGAATGATTCTTTCAATTCATCAAAAAGTGAGACAGTCTGAGGAAGATAGCTTCCCATTTGAGAAGTGTTCCTAATCTCCATAGGTAACCAGCTGAATGACTGTCAAATGCAACCAAAAGGACACTTTTTTACAGTTCACATTTGGAGAAACAGCACTGTAGAGCTCAACAGTCGCAAGCATTTCAAGCCCAAAGTCAGATTCCATGTATCATCTCTATATTTTCTCATAAACTAATTGCCAAATTAGATCATGAAAATAGGAGAGCAGGTACCTTCCAAGGGCCTTCACTGCTATCCCACTGCTTCATTATTGCATCACGCCTTTCAACAAGTGAATCTAGTAATGCTGCATTTTGATTGAGGGCTGCGAGCCTTGGTGGTGAAATATTTTCAGAAAATGAGCCCCTTGAGATTTGGAATGTGCCTGCGCCAGAACCTGGCACCATAGCAAGTCATTAAACAAGCATATAACACAAACCAAAGCTTTCCTACAGCCCTGGAGGCTAGAACAGATAGCAAACTTTACAATACCTGATGTAATTGTAGAGCTTCCAATGGGTGGTCTATGAGCAATGTTTGTGGTCTTCTGACCATTCAGCCCCTTCAATTCTTGTAGAGGCTTGTCAAGTTGTTGACAAGCTGCTAGGTATAATGGTTTGTCATTATGAACAGGATGTGCCCTGTGTGCTAAACGCTGATCCATTACCCAATTTTGTGGCAATTTCTTTATTTGCAGTGAGTTAGTTTGAGATTGAGTACTTGCCCCCCTGCCAGCACGATAGCAATCAAAGGTTTTAATTAAAAGCCCTGAGTTCACGAATGAACTGGGTACTGTCAAACATTCAGCCACTTATTTGAAATGCAATGCTGCCTAAGAAGCATTTTGATTGCATTCCCTTACTTCGATCTCTTGTTGATAATGTTACTGTTTTGCTCCAAAATTTTCCGTTTCTGCAATGTTTTCCCCCCTAAATCCCTGCAACTTTGACTGGTCATGGCATCCATCTTCTTTGCTTCCTTTTTGCCAAGCGCAGAGAAGCGATTTTTAACAGCATTGTCAGTCCTGGTTTCCAGACAGCCAAAGAATCATCATAATAACCATGGCAGAAGCTTCCAACTATTCACTTGTCTGTGTTACTTTGTGATTGTACCTGCCTGGTACCACCTTGGCTATCTCAGTCCATCGATTTCCGTATTTGCGATGTGCCTTGGTAGTATAACCACAAGAAAGAGAGAATTAACAAAAATTCTGAACAGAAAATAGGCTAAAGAATTGCTTCCTAGGATACATGATAGACCCAACCTCAAGCAAAAGCTGATCTTCCTCTGGAGACCAACCACCCTTTTTGCAATCTGTGCTCAAGTAGGTATGCCATCTAGAAAACAGAACAAGCAAAACTTCAAGAGTGCATCATCGGAATTCACATTATTGCTCAGAAGTGGCAGAAGAGTAGTCAATACCTGCGCCTACACTGACGACCAGTTTTGTTATGAAATTGAGCAGCAATGACTGACCATCTGGAGGCAATTACACGATCATAATTGTCAATGTGAAGTGCCATGCCGCTTACCCAAACCACCACGGTATTACAATAAAGAATGAACAATGCAGAAGCATATATGAGCTCACTTGTCAGTTCCATATTTGCTGACTGCTTGCCTCAAAATCTCATCATCCTGTATAGCAGAAAGCCTATTAGTTACAAGCCCCTTTTCCAAGTTGGATACTAAGCACATCATTTAACTCAAAGAGAATAACTGCCTTCAAAAAGACATATACAGAAGCATTCATGTACATAGCCAGCTTATCCTATGTTAAGACTTGATGATTTAGCGGTAACCACAAGTTGAGGTTGTTGTATCCTGAGGAAACCACTCGTATAGCCCATGATTAATTCCCATCCATCAGTATAACCATGTAAAGGTAAGGCCTTTTCTATCTCTTAATACAGTCTATATCCATCATTCTGACGAGATCAGTTATCACTAGACATGCCGCATCAAACTTCAGCCAGGCAAGAAAATGTCATGATTGGTTGGCATCAGCCGGAGCCAAAATGAAGAATGGTCTAAATGCACAATGCACTGTTAACAGCAATAAGCTGACGAGAAACAGGGGATGCATTTGGAGATACCTGATCTGTCCAAGTCACAAAATGGCGATCGCTAGTGGACTTGTCGCAGCATTCCGGCGATGCGGGGCGGAGCATTTGCAGCAAAGAAGATGGCAAATTGGGGCTCATCTCTTCTCATTTATGAGCTCTGCCTTCACCTGCCCTACCTTCTTCGCCTCGAATCCAATCAGATTGGAGCTTGTTCTCGCAGCTGCACGAATTCGACACAGCCACATGGGAATTAGGGTTTGGGCCAATGGCGCGGCGAGGCAGTGTCCCCGATCATGCATCAGCTCCTGTGAGGAGGTCTGTGGGGTGGGGAAAAATGGATGAACGATGGGGAAATGGGGGGAGATCATGAATTGAGCGGTGGATGAATTGAATCTGTGAAGGAATTGATCAAGTGGGCTACAGGGGAGATGGCAGCGGGGGGCAAGCAGAGGGAAGAAAAGGAAGGAGGAAGAAGAAGAAGAAGAAGGGGAGAAGAGAGAAAAGAGAGGAAGAGAGGGAAAAAAAAGTTTGAATGCTTATTTATTTCGTGTGGACGCTTTTGTCTCTCCCCTCCCAACCTAAACAAATCTCATTCAATATATGTCCCTCCAGCCCCTCCTTTAATATTTTTCCCTAAAGGGAGTAACTCTCTGTCTACTTTGTTAGTACCTGTTTATGCTGGCATTAGAATTTAGTTCCACTTTCATGTGACCATATCATTTTTCCAGCACACCTTGACAGTCGGTGCTCCTACATTTTGAACGATCTATCATCCAATGTCCTAGGTCTCCCTTTAAGCATACTCGATCAAAAAAACATATTGATCTTATGGTTAGCTCTATAGTCGTGCGGTTGCAAGTGTTGCACCATCCTTCAAAGGGGATTTTAACAAGATATTACTCTTCAAATGAAGGGTACAAATTTTAGAAAAACGGTCATGTGCCCTCAAGATGAAAAGGGGAGTGCTACTTATAAGGCCTTCCAATTGAGAAGTTAGGGAACTCTTCAAATGAAAAGAAGAGCTATTGTAAGGCCTTCCAAATCAGAAGTTGGGAAACTCTTCAAATTTGAGGCACCTTAGGTTCCATTCTTAGGGGCAAAGTGAGGCAAGTACCCAAAATATCCCACACAATCTCATTTTGTGCCAAGAGTGATGCAACTACAAATCATTGTGTTTGCTTTGTGAGCGATTGTACCTAAGCTAATAAAGCTTTAGATTTTTTAGTATTAGACTATGGATGGGTTGTGATTTACTCAACAATCTCACACTATGTAATTTTTTGCAATGTAAAAAGCCAACATACAATCCCTTAAAACTTCAACTTTTTAAGAGGCAACAATATTCTTTTTGTGCAATTATTTGGTAATATCCAAGAGGTTGACCTAGAGCTCAGAAGCCTAAGAATTTGCCAATGTTAACCAAGCAAATAAGCACCAAAAGAGCACCTTGAATCTTAATCAACCAACTCTCACCCCTTGATATGCCTATCAAGGACATTTTAATGCTAATTTGAGGTTATCGTGAGTGTGGTTGGAGACAATAGTTTAACAAAGCCTATCATGATACATCTCTCCCTTGTTATCGACTTTAATAAATAGCTAGATGCCATTTTGATGTCAAGCAACTAGCCTTTTGGGTTTGGTAAGATAACATGAATGTTTTGTTTTAAACTTCATGAACTTTTTGACTCTCTACCATAATTATTTGGGCCATTGAATTAACTAATGCTCTAAAAGCCTTGTTCTACATTACTAAGATGTAGCTATTGATATGGCAACATACATGGTAAGTAAAAAGACATCATCAATGTTTGCTATTTAGAATGTCACATGGTAAATATCAAATCCAACGTAACCCTTTCTTTGCCTCAAATGTGACTACTTTTACTCAAATATTTTCAAATGGCATTTTTCTCACAAGTTTCATATCACTCCAATAGATGAAAAGCACTTTGAAGTTCTTTCTTTTCTAACGGATTTGTATATGCTGAAATCCATGTGCAAACATTTACTTCCTTGTGGACTTATAATTATTGCATGCATATGCTTATGGGTATAAGCAAATATATACATTGATTGTACCCAAGCATATGCAACCTACTAATACTTTATGGGACAAATATGTGTTTAAACATTTATTTCATTGTGTACTTATAAATTATTGCATGCATATGCTTATGGGTATAAGCAAATAGTTGTATTCATAGTACCCAAGCATACTTAACCTACTAATTCTTTATCAAACAAATATGTGTGTATACCTATAAATTATAGATTTACCAGCATACCTATGCATATCGTCATCCACATACATACATATGTATGTACATGCATGCACGCTCGCTCACACACAACATGCATAGACATGTACCTATCTACAAATAGACATGTATTGATATGCATACTAAATATATGTGTAAGTGTTTGTTTGTTTGTGTACCTAAACATGCTTTTAGATAAAAATTATGAATTAAAATACATGTCCATGCATGTTAATGTGTTTGTGTGCAAGCATATTTGCGATCGGATAGACCATATTACACATGCTATGCATATTGTGTATTTACAAACACAAAGCTTCTTTTGATATGCAAGTGTATGAATTGTGTTGTTTTTACATACATACATCTACACAAGAAATTGTTGTATGAATAATACATAAACCTATGGTGTGTAATATAGATCCATTACAATGCATGTTATACATGGAGTCTCCAATCAAACATTTAAGAAGTGAGTATATCATATAAACTTTTCAAGAAAGTAGACTTAATATTTTCAGCAATTGAAAGTGTGTGTAGGTTTGGAAGTCTAGAGACCCCTTATGCTTAAAAGGAACATTGCTATCAGACCATGCATTAGAGAATGCATGTGCTATCAACAAGTGAAGATTTCGAGGGATCCTAGTCCTTGTACGTAGTCTTAAATCTCAACTTGGACCAATTGAATTTGTTCTCTAATGGACAAGTAGTAGCAATCTAGGTCCATTAACTCGTTCTCTACATTGTGCCTTTTGAAAATAGTTTTATAAGGATTTCAATTCCTCCCCATTTAAAGCGTAGGTCACAAATTGGGCCCCAATTACTCATTTTTTGAAAATGTTATAAGGATTTCAAATCCTCACCATTTAACGTGTAGGCAGGAAAAATAACATGCAAATAAATCAACTTACAACAACAATTTCCAATCATTAAGCAAAATTGTTGCTTTCAAATATTAGAGCCAAAGTAAGTGTGTAGAGAGCTATGTGATATGTCAAAAATATATTCAAGAGAACTCAGGAACTAGAAATACTTCTCTTACTTCACCTTATCATTACTATCAGATTGTTTAAATCAAGCCGAAATGTATAGTAGTCCATTGGTTAGAAAACTCCAAGTGAGGGGTGGACTCATTATTGTATCCTAGTTTCTTTCTCTATATAAATGTTACTCTTACAAAATTCTATTCTCTCTCTAGGAGGTTTTAACATGTTGATCAAACCTTGTGAAATCCAAATGGTTGTTCGCCATTGTCAATGTACTTCATGAGAAAAAGATTATAGAGTTTGTGTTGCAACCATCTATATTTTCAATGTCAACAGATTTGTTACTATTCATGGAAAAGCTCATTATTGCATGATTTGAGAGAATGGATAAATCATATGTAGTGGATCTCAACCTTGAATTTATGTGAAATCTTTTTGAATCTAGAACTTTGAATTGATGCAAACTTTTTTTGGATGTGGTAAAATGTTTTATGCTTTAGATTAGATTAGTTTCAAAGTGTATATATAGTATACATTACTCCTATAAACAAGATGCATGCTATGCTTAATATTCTGACTCTCATGGCAATTTGACTGGAATTTTTGAATTGCTCCTAGATAACTTAGCTTTCTTTGAAGTGGTTTACATCAACAATAATTGCAATATCAAGCTAGCAATATTAGTCTAGAATTGTAGGTTTACATGCAATTCTGTAGTAACTCACACTACTAAAAGTCAAATTACAGAAGTTGAAAGAATGAAAACAACAACCAATTATAGGGCACAATAAAATATTGTTTCATTTTAGTAGTAGATATGTGATCATTGAAGGCAAGGATACAATGACTTGCAAAAAGACTTTCTAATTTGTTGTGGCTATACTTATCATAATTACTTTTGCTTCTTAAAGTAGAATGTTGCAAACATTATGCTCTAAGATCCTTTCGAGGATTTTACTTAATTCTGGACCTCATTCTTTAGTAACCAATAGGCTTAACTTTGTTGAATCAAATGTTACAAAAGGCATATTAATTGGATGCTCCTTGTGTGGCATTTTTATAGATTGACATATGGTATAACTTGCAATATCAATTGTGATGGCCACATCATCTCGTGTGGAGGAGGCTTGATTCTTTTTTTTTTGGATGCGTAACATCATTGAATTAATGTGACACGTGTTCATTTTTCATAAATATAATTTTAAGATTATTTATATAATATGAATCTAATTCTTGTGTTAACTCTATTTGTGTATTTGTAAAATGAAATACAGAGTTTGAGATATAATGGTAAAGAAGTTTGTCCTTTCGTGGTTGGAGCAAGAGTTCAAAACTGGTTAGAGCCATAAGTGAGCCTTGCATGACATGAGTCTCCTTCTACATCACAGATAGGGTAATGCACAATATGTTTACATTCATTAAAGTTGGGATTCTTGGGTTGAATCAATATGAATCAGATAGAGAGAGAGAGAGAGAGAGAGAGAGAGAGAGAGAGAGAGAGAGAGAGAGAGAGAGAGAGAGAGAGAGAGAGAGAGAGAGAGAGAGAGAGAGAGAGAGAGAGCTTGAAAGTTGAGGGAGAGGTGTGAAGTGTCACAAGGTTTTTGTAAAGAAATACTCAAACATAGAATAAAACACAAGTGTACATGAAATATAAACTAATAAAGGAACTCAATAGGGTTAGCTTAATTCAAAGATAATGAGGAGAAAATATGAATGAAGAATAAATAGATACAATGCTCAATGCAAATAAACACATTATGTAGGGTGAATACAAATTTTTGAACTCTTGTGTCTTTGAAGATTAAGATAGAAAGTATGAGTTGGAGAGGGTGTCATAAATTAGGCAAAAAACAACTAGAGAAACTAAGAGTAGTGGATAGTAAGCTTAAGAAGTCCAAGAGGATGAAGGTGACAACAATTGGCTACAAAACACAACTATCAATTATCCCTAGAAAAATAGGTGATTGTTGCAAACAATCAAATATAGGCTGAAAGTGTTTGGTAGCAGAAATACAACTACTAGGTGAGGACTATTTGCGATGGTTGTTTGGTGATGGAAACAAGCTAGAAAGATGTTGTGATGGAAACAAGCTAGAAGGATGTTATCTATAACAAGTGCAATATTTGATGGTTGAAGATTGGTCACCAAGAGAGAGCTGGACACTACAAATTGGTGTATTTGCTAAGGAGGGGTGTATATAGTAGCAAATAAGTGGGCATCAGAAGAAAGACCTAAAAAATGAGATAGGGTTGAGTGGTAGGGCTATCTACTATTTCTGAACAAGTGGATCCTCCCAAATTAGTGTTTGGCTTATGGGGTATAGACAATCTCTAGGAAAGTTTCGTAATGCATGTTTGGGGACTATTTTAAAGAGCTAATCAATCTATAATGCATCTTGTAGGTCAAAATTATGCTAAGAAAACCTAGTATCTATGAACATGACTAAAATACAAAAACTTTGACAATAATACAATAAATACAAAAGCACAAGAAGAAGAAGAAGAAAGAGAACTACAAAATAAATGCATATTGTAAATGAATGAAAGAGAGTCTAATATGCTCAAAGGGAGAGCAATGGAAGTAGTGTGAAGTCTATTAGAGATAGATCCTGAGGGCTATAACCACTAGTTGGAGCTGAGATGAAGCTAAAAATGGAAGGATAATAGCCTAGAAACCAAAATGTAGTAGTCTCTAGGGCTAGAGCTAGTAAACTCAATAGTGTACCCACCCACCGATAAAGATGACAATTGATCACCATGCTTCTAGGTTGGGATGGTGATAGCAGAAGGAGGTGCAAACGATGCAAATTGGGCTTGCATTATAGAAAATGCCATCTGAGAGAGATGCTCTAGAGGAGGTTAAGTAGTAGGGAAGCCCAGTCATACTAGGCTTCCCTACTAGCCTAGTTATACTAGGGTTCCCTAGGCAAATGGTAGGAGGCTCTAGGAGCTAGAGGTAGTAGGCAATAGCAATGGACAGAGCACTAGGGATTGTAGATGATGTGGCTACAATTTGAACATCTGTAAAAGAAACATTGAGCGCCATGGGAATTGAATCCCTAATGACCTTTAAAGGTCATCACTATGGGGCTCCCCATCACCCCCATTCATTAGCAAGTATACAGAAAGAGAGCACATGAAAATTGATTAATGCAAGTTCCTTACCTTTTTGAAGCCATAAAACCTATGTACATCTCTTAATGTACACTATGAACGAAATGAACATTGACCAATTCATTGTTAGCAATTTCCCTAATGGCTTCTTTGAGCTTATGGACTAAAATCTCATCATTTGCTTCCTTTGGCATTTCTTTGTTATGTTCCAATTGTGTCTTCTTAAGTTTCCTCTATATCACTCTCCTTTTCATTTATTAATGAGCTCATGCTATGGTTCGAATGTTCCTCTTTCTTTGAGTATTTTTCATATTCTCTCTCCAAAAAATAAGTGTTATTTTCCACTTCGTTACAATCCATTCCCATCTAAGAATTTTTTCCCTAATAAACAAGAAAAGAGCTTATTACAAATGATTTCACAATAAGGATGGTAGAGTACTACTTTGTTACAATGATTGCAAGAATAGGGAAAATCCAAAGAGATCTTCATAAAACTAATTGGATTCAAAGTAAAGAACCAAGTAACCAAGTAGACCACATGTACTTCCCTCGTAGGCCATAAATTGAAATCGTGGTCACAATGAATTCATGAAAATCTTTCTATAAATAGTGAACGGCACGCAACAGTCATTGCTATAGTAAAATTGAGATAACTCTTGATAGGCTAGTCCAAATCAAGCGTGTTGCATATCAAAAGAAAGCTCATGATGTGTACTTCCAGTGATGTAAGTGGTACATCTTTGAAAATTGATCAAGATAAAAATTGTTCCAAAACACTGAACTTCCTGAGGACTATCTGTAGTCAAATAGGGGCTCAATTCCCCATAAATGCCCTACTTTGATGGTAAATCTTTCCATTTGATTAGATATTCCAACATGGATCTAGTATGAAGCTTCTTTTCCCACTAACCAATAAGCTCCTCAAGGGTATACTAGATAATTCCCTCTTCATCCATTGGTGGCAAGTCTTCAAGATAAATGGGAATTTTGAACCTCATATATTCTCATATTGCATTAAACTTTATAGCTAACTTTGTTGGATGCTTCATTCCCTTGTATTTCTTCTTGTTGTTGTATACATATTGGTGTTTAATTATTGTACTTGTAGAAATTAGGAGAGGGATACATTCTCTATTTGTTGTTTGATTATGGGACCTTTAGTCCTTACTACTAATTGCCAACCCTTAGAAGGACATTTGTCTCTTAGTGCAATGATGAGTAGATTAGGGTAAAGTTTATTGCTAGCTCAACCAACACTCCCATATTTTTACTTTCTTTCATGAATACCACAACCAAGTGTAAACTTTCATTAGGCAAGCCTTAAAATGAAATTATGAAATTGGAGGAGTTCAATGAGAGATGAATGGGGAAATACATAAACATAAAAACATCAATGAATTTTTAGGATAGATCCCACATTTCATGTACTTGAAAATATAATAAGATTTTTGAATAAATACTATACTATCAACCACAATCAAAGATGTAGTCCAAGGCATCGTCAAAAGCCTAGAATGTAGCTTATTTCCCACCTATACATGTAGACTAACTCTTGTGGTTTGTTATTAGAATCTAGAAAGCATTGATTTAGACAAAAATGCATCAAGAAAGCATGTATATATACAACCATGTGTTGGCTGAATTGATCTAAAAAGCGAGTCTTAAAAATGAACATGAAGATTATAGTTCTTCAATCTAGAAAAGAATGCCTCAAAACAATAAGCACACAAAGCACAATTTTTTGATGCCTCAAGTTGGCAATATATCTTCAAATTTCCAATTGATATTTTGCTCTATTTTTGGTTTCCTTTTGACGCACCTTTTTTATACGACAAGGGTGCATAAGAGTGCAACAATAATTTTAGGTCATAAGTTACTATAATCTTCTACCTTTTTAGCCACATGAAATAATCAATGTGCATTTACATAACATAATCCATGTGAATCCTAGGAAACATCCATAAACTAGCATGTTGTACTTTGTTATATACATGTGAATCCTAGGAAATATCAATAAACTAGTTTGTCATACTTCATTTAGAAACATTCTACTTTAACTTTCCAAAAACCAAGATCATTAGCTCATAAAGAGATTCATTTAATGCTACACGAGTGAAGGGAATTGTGGCAAAATTACTAAATTGGTCTTAGGCTTAGAGCGAGCTACCCTTGTCGACATGTCCACCACCACATAGATATTGTTTCACCTCTTCTTGGCTGTAGGCAAGCTAGTGATGAAGCCCATAGTGATGTGCTTCCATTTACCCTTTGGAATAGTCAATGCTTGTAGTAGACATCCTCACTTATGCATGCTACCTTTGTTTTGTTGACATGGAATGCATCTTGACACAAAGTCTTTCGCATCCCTCCATAAGCCTTCCCAATGAAAGCCTTTAGAAATCTTATCATAGGTTTTAAAGACCCCTAAGTGACTATTTATCAAAGAATGTGTTTTCTCCATTATCTTCTGCTTGAATGAGGAAGTGTAAGGAATAGCAATCTTACTATGAAACTATATGAGACCATGCTTAAGTTGAAAATAGGAAATTTCCTCCATTAAAGCTTGTTGTTATTTCTAAAATAGATGGCCTCATTCTTTCTCCAAGAGATAAGCCTCCTGTAACTCTTCAACCCAATCATGATGAGTTCAATCATCATGGAAGACACTTTAAATCCCATATTCTTGAATTAGCCACAATGTTGTCTTCGCCTCTAGTGTGGGTAATATCAAGATCATATCTCTAAAGAGTAGCCACCCATCTTCCTTATTTTTGAAGTAAGATTAGACTACATAAGGAAGTACTTGAGTTCTCTATCGTTACTCTTTACTTTGAACTAGCTACCATCATAAAGATAATGGTGCCATTTCTTAATTGCATGTAAGATAGCCAACATCTCATGGTCATATACATTCATTTTCATCTTTTTGTCACTCAACTTGAGACTTTTAAAAGCTATGATCCCATGCCCTTGAAGTAGGACAACATTGATACCTTGTCCACTAGCATCACACTGAATGGTAATTTCATTTAAAAAATCAAGATAGGCTAGAATAGGGATTGAAGTGAGAAACTTCTTCAACTGATTGAAGCTTGGCAATGATATCCCAAAAGAATACTTATTGTTTCAACCTATCTATTAGCGGTGCTACAATAGTCACATAGTGCTTGATAAATCACACATTGTACTTTCTTTGGATTAGCCTTAAATCCTTCTTTACTTGCAATATGTCCCAAGCACACTTTAGTTTGAATAGTTAAGTCTCCTTAGCAAAGATTCTATGATGTCTCAACACATCAAACACCTTTCTCATGTGGGATAAATGTGTCTCCAATGATTTATTGAAGGTGAGAATATCATCAAAGAAAGCTAACGCAAATTTGAAAAGAAATGGGCTTTTTTGAAAACCTTTGAGTTGGGATCTAGATTAATAGGATGATCAACTGCTCTTTTTTAGAAAGAGTTGTGAGCATCTAAAACAAACCCTTGAATTCCTCCACTAGATCTTTTAGGGCTACATCTCTTTGCTGAATTGTTAGGTTGATTTATGGTTTCCTTATTGAGATGCAGTACAAATATTTGAGATTGCTTCTTGAACTTTTTCTTGAGTTGCTTAATAATGATAAGTTGAAATTTTAACTTATGTTGAACTCTTTCTAAGTGTACTAGTTATTGTCCATCACTCACAAATTCCATATACAGCTAAGAGAAGTCCAATGTGATATTGCCTAATTATTTTAGTCAATGACATCCTAAAACAACATCAATAAGGATCGTTTCTAGTAATATCAAGTTCATTGACACTTCAAATCTTCAATAAGGTATAGGTGAACCTATGAGCAATTTGGGTGTTGATTTCTTCATCTCCATTGGCTACTTGAACCTCTATTAGATGCTGTAAATTTGTGGGTAAACACTTTGATTGATCCATGGCTAATTTGTTAATGAAATAGTGAGTACTACCATTGTCCACTAGAATGAAGACATTCTTCCCATGGATGCTTCCTTGTATTCGAAGTGTACTTGGACTCCTAGAACCAGTCCCATCTAGTGAGTTGGAGTAGGATGATGTGGAAATATTAAAAAAATCATTCACACCCGGATCAAATGACATGTGCCCACTTGGGTTAAAGGGAAAGCCATAAAATGGATTATAAAACTATTCTCGACCTCTCTTCTTTTCATAATCTTCAATTTCATCATGGCTCATGATTTGTGGATCCTAATCTTCATCTTCAAAATCCTCAATGACAAAAATATTATTGACTTTGGCCTTCTTATATGCACACATTTAGAGGTGTGGTGGTCTATCATATACTTCTCTCCAAACTTAAAGCAAAATCTTTTTTCCCTTCTTTCCTTGAATATGTCCATGGGAGTGAACTTTTGATTGCCTTGAGAAGTTGGTCCTTTTGGTTTGTTGTCCACTTGTTTATTCTTTATCTTATAGCTATTTAAGGTTTTGAAACTACTTTGAGGTTTAGAAAGATTGAATGGTGGATAGACGGGTATTCTTGAGCTCCCACTAGGTAGATTATTATTATCCTTTGTGCTATGAACTTGGCCTTGCTTAAAAATAGTCCTTGGCTATCCATAATTTGGTCAAAATCTAGGTTTTTTTCTATATTTTCTCTCATACCTTTTTGCAAGCTCAATATCATTGAAAAGGATGATGGGATTTTGGGCCACAACATCGACCACCAACAAAGTGAATTCTAAGCCACACATATACTTATGGAGCTTTGCATCGTCGCTTATTCTTTTCACACATATAGTGAGATTGAGAAATTGATTGGTGTATTCATGTACAATAAGGTCTCTTTGCTCTAATCCATACCACCATCTAGCAAGCTTCTCTTTCTTAATTGAGGATACAAGAATAGTCATGTCTTGAATGCTTGCCCCATGATTCCTTTAATTAGTTCTCTCTTTTGATGTATTGTCACCAAGTATGGGAAAAGCTTTCCAAATGAAAAGTGGCAAAATAAAAATTTTGATCATCACTCCCAAGGAATATGCCAAAATATGATTCCAACTTTGCAACCCACTCCTCGAGGTCAAAAGGTGAAGATGACTGCCCATTATACTTTGCCAACACAATCTTATAGCTCTATATCATGTAAAGGTTTCTATCCATTAATGAGCTTTTCATGATTAATATCTACTTGGCCTTGAAAATTAGAATATCTCCTTCCATAAATTGGTTGAGAGCTTTTTGGGTATCAGCATGTAGGTAAAGAGCCTCTTGGTAATTCAGATATCAACGCATGTACTTGAGAATTACCCCCATTGATGTTACCCATTTCATCAATTGATGTTACCCATTTCATTCCTTTGTAAAGTTTCTTCCACCCCAAATTGATTATTGGATATACCTCTTTGTCCAATAATACACTAGGAATTGGAATTAATGGGATGAAGTGGGACATTTACAATATTGCTTGGCTGAGCTTTATCTTCTCCTTGTTTTCCATTTGCAATTGCATCCATTGAGCGAATTGTGACATGATTTGGGTATTAGACTCCACAAGTTTATCAATCAAGGGTTTTGTTTGGGCATTATTGTGGGAACTCTCACTCAACCACCAAGACCCATAGGTTGCTTATTGCTTTAAGCATTTCAAGCCAAGTGCAATGGCTACCTCTCACATAGCCATATGCACTCTCACACCTACAAGTGTAGTGAGATTACCTTCATGCTCGATCGAGTTGCCTCCTGCTCCAAGCACTTTGGTAGCTCCACGATCCAAGGTGCAAGCTCAATCCTCAAGCTCCAAGCTCCGTTGCTGCGCATGAGACAAGAGAAGAGAAGAAGAAGTGAGGAGAAGATGGAGAGCTTCTCCACTGCGATTCCTCACACTCACACACTCACTCCCTCACACTCCCTCTCTCAAGCACAAGCTCAAGCAAGAAAGAACAAGAAGAAGAAGAGAAGAAGAGAGCTAGTTTTGGCCACACACAAGAATGATCTTCTTCAAGCACTCTAGTAGCTCCACAATCCAAGGTGCAAGTTCAATCCTCAAGCTCCAAGCTCCATATTCCATTGCCCCACAAGCATGAGACAAGACAAGAGAAGAAGAGAGCTAGTGTTGGCTACACATGAGAATGATATTCTTCATTCACTTTTTGTCTTTTTATACATACCCTCCTCCTCTTTGGGTGCCCATCCCTTTTTACATGGCCGGCCGTTTTAGCTTAAGTCCTCTTTCCTTATTCCTTCCTATTTTCACATTTCCTTCACCATGCATGTTTACATTTACAAATTGCACAGGAGGGAGCGTGTCACTCTTTTACAAAATGAATTACAATGTGCCCAGCACTTTCCTTGCTAGAATATTCAATGCACTTATTATTATGTGCTTCCTTTTACATTGAGTCTTTTCCTACATTTTTTTGAGCTTGCTTTTCTCTTCCACTTTTTCTCTCCTTGGGTTGTCTTCCATTTCTAACTTTTTGGGGCTTTTTTGTTCCATCTTGGACTTCCAAAGATGTAGCATTACTGCCCTCCTAGCCAAGTGCTAGTCCCATGGCACTTGTTGGTAAAGGCTTGGGTGGTTGAAGGTTTGCCATGTGGGACGATGATGGGGTTTTGGAGAGATTGGCAATGAAGAAATACACCAAAATGGATGAGAGGTTGTGGAGGTTGAGGATGGATTGAGTGGATGATGTGTTAGAAGTCAAGCTCAGTAGGTACGTCTTTATGTGTGATCAACATCTGTGACAGCTAGGTGTGTGCTGTCTCCATGTGACTACATTGAATAAGTCGGGTTTGTGTTAGTAGGTGACCTGACTAGAGTTAGTCAGTCTAGTCAACACTAAGACTAGGTTACTTTACATCGTATTGGGTGCTTCTCAGTTAGTGTGGAATAATGAAGAAAGCTATGGGAACCTGAAGGTTCATGAAGATTGAGTTTCCCTGTCTCTCTCTCTCTCTCATCTTTGAACATGGTATCAGAGCGTTGCCAGGTTGAGCTCTCTGGAGCAGGAGGAAGCCAAGAAGACTTGCAGGAGTGGAAGATCAAGGGTTCTCAAAGATCAAACAAGCTATCATTGTGATGGAATGTAGGCATTGTGTGATTGCTTACTCTATGGTTCAAGCTACTATCTGTGGCTTGTTTAGAGCCTTGTGAAGGGGGTATTAAGCACTAGTGTGTGCTTCATCATCATCACCATCATCAAATCGAGCTGCTGGAGCAGAGGACAGATCTGCACAAACTGCACCTGTATTCTGCAGACATCTTCGTGGCTGAAAAACATCATATGCAAGTGATATGAAGTGGCTAAATGCCTGACAGAGACTAGTGGAAGGTATTTGAAGAGTACAAGGTGTAAATGCTTATGTGAGAGCTCACCTATGAGCTGAGAACAGAGACTGTAGATTTGCAACAAATAGTGGCCTGCTGTATACAGGCATTACAAAGCATATATACATTTATGACATGAATCTGGAGCCCTCAAACATACCCAAAAGCATCAATGGAGCAAAGGTATATGCCAGGTTGACATATGTACTTGATGAAATGCATTTGAGCTGAAGTTGCTCACTGAAATCATTCAGATCTAAAATATGTTAATGGCTGAAAACTGTCATACACAGTGAATGACAAGCATTGTATCTTGCTGAAGCAATACATGTCACTTTGGAGCTTCTATCACCTATATGAACTGACATATGCATGCTGAATGTATGGAGGATTGAGGAAAGCATTGGATGTTGTTGAATATTCAAATCTGAACCTGAAATAAGTCCCTTGACAATGCTTGGGCTGATTGTGAATAGTCATGGTTATGAACAGTCATGTACTCTTTGACAGTGATTAATGAAGACAGGTTGTCTATGCCTACTCAAATGCTCATGTATTGAACTTGCCACTACAAAGTAAATGTATGACATGTCTTGAGGACTTTTGAAGCTGAAATACATCTTGGTTGCCAGAATATTGGTTGTTGGTGATCTGTAAGCAAATTTATGTCACTTATACTTGCTGGTTATGCATTGTTTTGTGCCTCTGTGCTTATGTCTTGACTGCCAAATGTACTAGCAGCTATCTGGGAAGTTTTGGGACATGTATGACATGAATACCACTCAGTTTTGACCTTGGAATTGCTGCTGGTTACTCACAGTTTACAGTTTTCAGACTGCATGTATTCACCCTGGCAGTGAGGTTGCAGAAGCTTAAGCTGAAGCAAGTACATAGCTTATGTATTGACAGTTATACCTACAGCTGAGATCACTTGTTTGTGGGCTATTTTGGGTTATCAGTGGGCTGAAATACCCTGGTTTTTTACTGCAATTAATTGCAAAAAACTGTCATAAACTGTTGTGGATTGAACTTGGTCAGTGATACTTATCGACTTGCAGGGAGTCAGGCACTTGATAGACAGTCTATTGCATCATGGCTAATGCACATGGGACTGACAATATCACTTAGATAGTTGGAGAAAAGTTAGACAACAATAACTTTACATTATGGAAATTCAGGATGAAAAACTTTCTGGTTGGCAGAGGTTATTGGGGTCTATGTACAGGAGATGAGGCTACTCTTGAGTTGCCTGCAACGAATCCAACTAATGAACAGAAAATAGCTTATAGGCTATGGAATGAGAGAGCATGCAAGGTGCTGCATTGGTTTTCTCTATGTATATCTGATGCTATGGTAAATCAAGTCACTGGATGTGAGGCTTCGAAGGATGCTTGGGACATACTGATGAAAAATTATGGAACCATGACACATGCACGAAAGATCCAGTTGAAACAGTAGTTCAACAACATGTCTAGGAATGGCAGGAGCATCCAGGTGTATACCACGGAGATTAAGACCATAGCTGATTAACTTGCTACCATTGGCTCAAGTGTATCAGAAGATGATATGATTGTTGTTGCCTTGAATGGATTAGGAAAAGAGTACAAAGCTTTTGACACATCCATCTCTATTAGAGAAGAGCCCCCTACCTGGGAAGAGCTAGTTGCTTTGTTGCTACATGAGGAGGTCAAACTTGGTTTGAATACAGGTTCCAATGCATCTCAGAGTAGAGACACTATGTTATACTCTAGCCAGCGTGGTAGAGGATTTAGAGGTCGTGGTTCATTTTGAGGTCATGGTGACACTCGTAATGCTTATGGATAGCAGCAGCAGCAGGGTAATTGGTATGGTGCAAATACACAAGGCTGGCGTGGATTTGGCGAGTTTAGAGGCAGGGGGAGATCACCCTGAGGTAGAGGTGGTGGATCTGTTTCATGGCAGTCTTCTGATCAGTCCAACATGGACAAAGATTGCCATTATTGTGGTAGGTATGGGCACATTGCAAAGGATTGCTACAAGAAGCAAGAAGATATGAAGATAAAGGGCAGACAGCATGGGCACTATGCATCTTCCAGTGGTGCTCATGATGAGCAAGTTGATAGACTCTTTGCCATGCAGCATGTATCCAAAAATGCATCGAGACATGATAGAGATGATCAATGGTACATTGACTCTGGAGCATCAAACCACATGACACCGCATGGAGAGTGGTTTGATGAGATGGTTGAAGGTACACATGGTCATGTATGTACTGGGGATGACACCCAACATGACATAAAGCATAAAGGGATTGTTCCTCTTATGATGCATGATGGCAAGAAAAAAGGCCTGCATGATGTATTACATGTACCGACTATAACAAAGAATCTTTTGTCTGTGGGTCAAATGGCAGAACAAAATCTGCAAGTGAGATTTAACAAAGATGGATGCTTCATTGAGGAGTATGGAAATGGCTGCAAGTTAATTGCCAAGGGCAGAAGGGATGGTAGGATGTTTACATTGGATGCGACCATTTCGGGACTTAAGGTAGCCATGTTTGCTCATGATGAGAGTGCCATTCGGGATGTAGAGATTTGGCACAAGCGGATTGGACATGTCAATGTATAAAAGCTGAAATCTATGTAGCAGAAGGAAGTAGTACTTGGATTGCCTAAATTCAAGTATAATGACTTTGGTCATGTATGCCCTACATGTCAGTTTGGGAAGCAGGCACGGTTTTCTTTCATGAAACATGTAAAAAACAGCACTAGGCCTTTACAGTTGGTGTACTCTGATGTCTGGGGTCCTTCACATAACGCTTCTTTTGTTGTACTCTAATGTCTAGGGTCTTTCACATAATGCTTCTTTTGGAGGTGCACGGTATTATGTCTCATTTATTGATGATTTCAGGTACACTTGGCTTTATGTTTTGAAGCATAAAGATGATGTGTTTGATGCATTCAAAGACTTCAAGAAGCATGCTGAAAATGAGTTGGGCTGCTACATATCCTGTTTGAGATCAGATGGAGGAGTGAATATATTTCTAATTACTTTGACAGGTATCTTGCTAAATATGGGATCATAAGACAACTCACATGTAGCTATACACCGCAGCAAAACTGTGTTGCAGAGAGGAAAAACAGGGTCCTGATGGAATCAGCTAGAGCTATGCTGAATGAGAAATGTCTGCCAAATGGTTATTGGGCTGAAGCAGTGATGACTGCTGTCTATGTGCTGAATCAAACCCCTACAGCAGGGATTCATGAAGTCACTCCATATGAGAGGTTGTATGGTCATAAACCTGATATTTCGCACTTGAAGGTATTTGGCAGCATTGCATATGTGCATATACCGGATGAGAAGAGGAAGAAATTGGATCCTAAGGCAGTGAAGAGTGTGTTTGTGGGATATGCACAGGAACGGAAAGCTTATAAGTGTTATGTACCTTCTACGCATGAAACACTCATAATCAGAGATGTGGTATTTGATGAGTTAGCATCCTGGTATGGGAATCCTGTTGCAATGCTTACTGATGGCTCACCCAGTATGAGTCATGTTGAAAAAACTCCTGCAGAGAGTACTTCCTTTAGTGGTCAAACATGTGATGTATCATCTACAGTGAGTCCTTGGACAGGACGATTGCGCAATCACACTACTGCATCCACTGACACGGATATGTCAGTGAGGGGGAGAACAGATAAGGGAAAAGAAAAGGTTTTTGAAGATGTAACAGGTCCACTCACTGCAGGTTATGATTCATCTAGCAGTGATAGCTTAGACAGTGAATTGGGGATTCTGCCTGTTATGACGCCAGGTGCTAGGCAGAGCCGTTATGTGCCGCCTCATGAGAGGCAAGCTCATAGTGAGCTACAGCTCAGGAGATCAGAGAGGGTCAGACAACCTGTTGATAGGTATACTTACACTGGATATTCAACCCGTCATTATGCTTATATGACGAAAGTAACAGGTTTTAGAGACCAAGTAAGTTTGATGAGGCAGTTTGCAGATAAGGATTGGCGTGCTGCTATGGATGAGGAATATTTAGCTTTGGCTGAAAATGGCACATGGAATTTGGTACAATTGCCTGAGGGCAAAACACCTATTGGCTGCAAGTGGGTGTATAAGGTAAAATGTAAATCAGATGGATCATTGGAAAGATACAAGGCCAGGCTAGTTGCAAAAGGGTATGCACACCAGTATGGTCTTGATTATGAGGAGACTTTCAGCCCTGTAGCAAAGATGGCTACAGTTAGAATTGTGATTGCTTTGGCAGTAGCTAGAGGCTGGAAACTATGGCAGATGGACGTAAAGAATGCCTTTCTGAATGGAGAGTTATAGGAAGAAGTTTACATGGAACAACTTGAAGGCTATGTGCATCCAAAATTTCCAGCACATGTATGCCGGCTGAAAAATGCATTATATGGGCTAAAACAGGCACCCAGAGCATGGAATGCTCGCATCAGCAGTTACTTGCAGCAACATGGTTTCCGATTGGGTGATGCTGATCATAGTTTGTTTGTGAAGAAGACAGATCATGGCTATGTATTTCTAGTGGTCTATGTTGATGACTTAATCATTACAGGAGATGATGAAAGCGGGATTGCTGAAGTAAAGACATGTTTACAGGCTGAGTTTAAGGTCAAGGACCTAGGAGAGCTGAAATATTTTTTGGGGATTGAGGTTGTCTCTACACCTCAAGGCATATGGCTGCTACAGAAGCAGTATGCTCAGGACATGTTACAAAAATATGGTATGGCTGATTGCAAGCCTATGGATACGCCTTTAGAGCAGAATGTCAAGCTGCAGATTGATGTTGGGACAGAGATTGAGAATGTTACCATATACAAACAGATGGTAGGCAGCTTGATCTATCTCACGATCACTAGACCTGACTTGAGTTATGCTGTGGAGCTGATCAGTTAGTTCATGTAGAAGCCTCGCAAACCACACTTGGATGCAGTCAGGAGAATTCTGAGATATGTAAAGAGTACCACAGATCATGGGTTGTTTTATGCATATGGGAAACCCCTTGACTTGATGGGGTATACTGATGCTGATTGGGCTAGTTGCACGTATAACAGGAGGTCAATCAGTGGTTATGCATTTGGATTGGGTAGTAGCATGATCAGTTGGTAGAGTAAGAAACAACCTACAGTTGCACTGTCCAGTACGGAAGCGAAGTATCGTGGTGCAGCCTTAGTGGCCTGTGAAGCTATGTGGTTACAGAAATTGTTGAATGACTTGGGAGTACACTTGGACAACAAAGTCAGGCTACTCTGTGACAATTTGAGCAGTGTCATGTTAGGAAGCAATCCTATTTATCATGCAAGATCGAAACACATTGAGGTTCACTACCATTTCATCAGGAAAATGGTTTTAGCAGATCAGATTGACTTGGAGTATGTGAAGACTGAAGATCAGGTAGCAGACATCTTTACCAAATCACTTGGTAAAGATAAGTTCATTCACTTTAGACAGCTACTTGGAGTGATGCAGATGACTTGAGTTTTGTTTTTGAGCTTGAGGAGGAGTGTTAGAAGTCAAGCTCAGTAGGTACGTCTTTATGTGTGATCGACATCTATGACAACTAGGTGCGTGCTGTCTCCATGTGACTACATTGAATAAGTCGGGTTTGTGTTAGTAGGTGACCTGACTAGAGTTAGTCAGTCTATTAAACACTAAGACTAGGTTACTTTACATCGTATTGGGTGCTTCTTAGTTAGTGTGGAATAATGAAGAAAACTATGGGAACCTGAAGGTTCATGGAGATTGAGTTTCCCTGTCTCTCTCTCTCTCTCTCTCTCTCTCTCTCTCATCTTTGAACATGATGGGGGCCTCTGATGTTGGTGGTTGATCACTCGCGGATTGCCGAATAATGCACTTGAAAGGAAAAGGAAGTGCACTAGTTGGGGGTGTGCCTACCTCACTATGCAGTGCATGGTGTCTATGTTAATGGAATTGGGAGTTGGATTGAACCTTAGTAGGCACAAACCTGTGGTGTTGTCCCACACTCGAGGACCCAATTTATGTACAAAGAGAGGTGCTACGGGTATGATTTAGGGAGACAAGTCTAATTTTCGGTGAGTGATAGCTCCCTAAGTATGTCCTATCCTTAAGGTTCCCTAGTTGTGAAGTGGGGGAAGGGCTAGGGTGGTCCCTAGGTGCAATGCTTGTGATGCTAGTAGAGTATTGATGGCCTGATTTCTTTGCCATGTTTATTTTCTTTCTACTTATTTCCTTCTTGTCTTTTTTCTTTTTCTTATCATTTCTTTTCTCTCTTGTTTTTTTTTTCTTTTCCTTTTTTTATGAAAAATTTTAATCTAATAAGGGAGCATGCTAAGAGGCATCTTGTTGATGAGCAAGGGCTAGGTTGCATGGCAGCTTAAGGGCTTTATTGAGGAATGCTCTACTCTGTAGATACCCCTTTAAGTTGCTTCTTACATTGAGTGGAGTAGATGACAAAAATGGGTGGTTACACCCAGTGAATCTACTATCACTTATATCTTCTAAGAGGTTCATACAAAATGCTAGCAAGAGAGTGGCTCTCATCATGAAGTGCACCATTGCACAACTATATATCCCAACATTGAGATAATAGGCTTGGCAATTGCTCTTCCTCTATAGTAGGTTTTTATTTTAGTAATATTCGCAATAGGCGGAGGTAGTTACATGTGGTGATGAAAGCGGGGTTGGGGTATGAGGAGAAATCCTTGATAAAACTTGCTATAGATGGATGGAAATCCCTTTTGGTGAAAATCAAGATCTCTTCATGGATTGAGGCATTTACATTGTAGATCAGAGGGAAGTCGTATCTACCATGCACCTCCCGGTCAAAATCAACCCCAAACATCCTTGGGTAGGGCATATAAACAAGATCATCCCATTCATGGGGTAGGATACTATAGAAAGCGATGCAGGCCTCTAAGCTAGAGTTCCAGATGTTCCTGCGCCACTTAGGGTGTACCTCATATCCCTCTACCCTCCAAGGTACCTCCACCACCTTATCTTTCCAATAGTTTGCATGTTTCTAGTGCCACTTTGTGGGGTACCTCCTTCGTTCCTCTAGCTATCTTCTTCCTAGCCTTGTTAAAAGCTTGATGATATCCTCCATCACCCTAGGAGATAATACTCTGTCCAACGTGCAAGGAAAAGTGAAGGAGAACTCGAAGGGGTGGCAGCAATTCTCCCATTGCTCCCACATTGCATGAGGGATTGCCACTTGTGGAACTTGTTATGTCTTAGCTTGAAACTTCTTGTGGGCATGTTCCACTTGCTCTTTGTGCTTGTGCCTTACCTCCACCATCTGCTTAGGTGGCCCTACTTCCTCCCCTTGCTCTTCTAGTTGCACTTGTGGTTACATAAGGGAGCTTGGTTCTTGCACTTGTTCTTCCTCTTGATGGTCAAGTTTGAAATCAGGCTCTTCTTCCTGGATGGGCTCTAGTGGCTCCTATTGTGGTGGTTGCATTTGCTGTTCTGGCTCCCCATGCCCTAGCAAGGTGAGTTCCTATGTGGTTAAGCCAGCTGAGATTAGGTGAGCGCATTGCTCCTCTACTCCCAAATGGCTTGGGTGCCTTGTCATGGAGTCCATGTTGCAAGGCCCTCCTCATTAGTTCTAGCTTTCTTCTTATTTTCTCCAATGTCTCTTCACCTCTTGGTTGTGTGGCATTCAATACTGTGCTTAAGAATGCATGTTGTTGCTCCAACATTCTAGTCTCAATAGCTGCGGCTTTGATTTTTACTAGGAGGCGCTTGGGCTAGCTTGTAGGCTAAGTTTTTTATTTTATCTTCGTTCCTGGTTGCCCATTCTTCTACTTTTTCCTTCATCAACTCTAACCCTTGGTTTTGGTATCAGGCTAGGGTGGCAATTACCTGCCCTTGCTACCATCGTACTGTATGCATTTGCTCTTTCTCTTAGTTCTTTTGTTTTTCTTTGTGTTCTCCTCATCTCTTTGGTTCCTTGCCACTTGTAGCTCTTTCCTTGCTGCTTCTCTTTGCCTCTTCAACTCCTTTATTTCTAGCTCTAGATGCTCGGGAGTTGAAGGTGAACATATTGTCTAGGGAGATGTGGTTCTCTCTCTCTTCATCATACAACTCTTTTAGACCCTCTTCTCCCTCTCTTTCCTTCAAGGTCTCTTTTACTGCGATCGCCTCCCTATTTATGATAGTCATCACTCTTGCTTGGTCCATCATGTAGTCTATGAATGCAATCTTTTCTTTTTCAAGCTCTGCAAGTGCGGCCTTTTCTCTTCTGTTGCCTTGTGGAGTTGGCTTTAAAACTCCTTTACCAGTTCATCCTAATCTTCATTGTGGTGCGGGTCGAAGGCACCGAATTAGTTGACACTTCTAAGTGGGGTACCTTTGGTCCTTGGCGTGACTCCTGTGTCAATTGCTCTACTGCTGGCCTCTTTGTTCCTTCACGAGGGGCTCCTTCATTGGGTGCTGGTGTAATTTCTTGTACTTTGCTAACTAGGTACTATACCTAGGCCATGATATTGCTTTCATTGGCCACCCCTTCCATGGTACCCAGTGTTGGTGTGATTGGTTGTGTGGCCAAGATTGGTGGGGTTGGTTGTAACATGGCTTTACCCTTGCCTTCTACCACTAGTCTTAGTCCTACTTCTTCAGAGTTGCTGCACTCATGCTTGGCACATCCTCTCTTGCTGGGCTCATCATTGCCAATTACTAAGATCAAGAGGGTTTCTCCATAGATCTCTGAATGGCTAGGGAAATCTCCTCTTCCTCTTGTTGTCTCAGTTGGTCTTCCTCCTCTTCTTGTCTCTTTCTGCGCTCTTCTTCTAGCCTCTTTGACTCCTCCTCCACCCTTTTCATCTCTTTGTTTTCCTTGATGGTGGAGCGAGTCCTTTGTATGGGGAATTTGAGAGTGATCTTTTTTCTTCCCCCTTGGCTTGAAAACCTTGAGCCACCTTGCTACTTACTAACTGTCCTTTCGCTTGAGGCTTCTTGCGATTGAGATGGTTGATAATTCTCATTTTCCTTGACAATTCTTTTTGCATTGTCCCATTGCTCTTTGTAGCTTTCTTCTTCCCCTTGTTCTTCTCCTGAAAGCGAGATGGTCGGGCTTGCTGGGGTAGGAGAGCGATGCTCCTCACGGGTTGGTACCTTCCCTAGAGCTTCCTAGATAATGGCCATTAACACTCCTCCAAGGCCTACGGTCAAAGCCTTGGAGGCAAGTTTTTTCCTTTTGAACTCTGCAATGGTAGCCGAGACTCCCCTCCTACCACCCTTGGTGTTGTGGCTAATACCTTTGTTGATGCCTATATTGGCTTCCAAATGTAGGTATTCCAATTTACCTCGTCCCAGGGCATTGGCTGCAAGGCTTTCCAGCAATGGTATGCCGATTCTATTCATAAGGGCATTGTATCTTTAGCTTGAAAAAAGGGCGTGGACCATTTTAGCTTGTAGTTGAATGGTGGGGTCTAGAATGTCAACTAGGTTGATTCCATCATTAGTCTAGACCTTCTTTTTGTCCATCCCTAGTATTTCGTACACATCCCTCTTTGGCCTCTTCTTTGGCTTCTCTACTAACCCCAATGCCTTCTCCATGATCTCTAGATCAAGGGCAACTTCCACCCTTCTAGATATTTCACCTTGCCTGATAATCACTGTGCCACTATTCCTTTGGACATCAAAAGTCCTCAAAAATTCTGTACATTTACTGTGGTCAATATCTTGTCCCAACTTTTCCAAATACTTGGTAAGGTTACATCACTCTATCATCTGTGCCATTTCCACTTCAGATGTCACCACTCCCTCCAGATTGTGGATACTGTGATATTTTAATTGGTTGAATGCCCAGATCTCCATGGCTAATCCATATCTTCTATGTTCCTCCTCTGAGAAGGGGAGCATGTTGGCTTTATCCTATTATCCTACCATTTAAGTTCATGTCATCACACACTATCCCACAATTAGTTTTCTTTAAAGAAGATCTCTTGTGCAGAAAGTAAAATGACTAGAAAGACTAGTGTTCGACGATGAAGAATATAATCCACAAAATAAGAATTCTCATACCAATCAATCCACACACTTTACACATTCATTCCTCCCTTTAGAATTCAATTTCTATTTTGAGTTTTCATCCATTACTCCCCTTCCCCCTGGAAAGGATGAAGATCCTTCCTAGGATTGTGGAAATCAAGATGTATGGGCATTCAGTGCATCTGTGATGTGCCTCACTTTCTCAAGAACTAGTCATAAAACTTGGGGTTATACTCAAGAGTCACATAATAGCTCATATCCTGTGGGCAAATGCCTACTTGCATGATGTAAATTAATACATCAGTCACCTAAGTTGAGCCGACTTGCAATATGGAGTTCCTTCTCCACTAGAATCTTATCCAAGTATGGGTGAAACATGATATTGTCTTCTAATGGCTGATTCCTAGTTATGGCCAACATTGTAAATGAGGTGGGGCCACATAGGTCGGGTTGTACTCAGAAGTCTTGATGGCACGTCATTGCTCTGTATTGGTCATGATTTGGTAACCCTCTTGAGCCCATGAAATGCACAAATTATACCACTTGCGTAAGAAATTGGACTCAAATTCAACGAGTCATTGGAGTTCAAAAAGCTCATGTGGTGGCATGGAACCAATCATCTTGTTTGCAATGGTGAAAGTCCATGGGTTCGTCAAGTACACCTAGGTCTAAATGTTCATAACTTCTAGCAAATAGTGTGAAAGTTATTCGAATCTAGCCATCAGATACATGTAGCCAAGTCATCCCCTGTGTCCATGGATATATTGGATGCCACTTCAAGAATGGATCGTTGTGGCTGCGGTAGCTTAAGGTGTGTTGGTGGCGTGGGTATAGTTGAATAGGACAAGTTGATGTAGGATACTTCTAGTTGAAGATTCTCAGTGTGTGTGGCAGGCTTGGATTGTGAGGTTTGAAATTCAATTGATGCTTTATCATCAAGTTTTGTTGTGATGATCATCTTAGAGTCCTTAGGTAAGGGCTTGCTTGGTTGCTTATGGACTTTCAGTTGGTCAATAGACCATTTGAGAACCCTCCCTTTTAGTTATTCTCCTCCCTTGTTTTGGTTGACATTGCTGAAGCTTGGTGTTTGGGGCTTAAGATTGAGGATTAGACTTAGCATTTATGAGTTTAGGCAACCACATCGAGTTGTTACCCTCATAGTATCCTTGGGCTCACAGCAAGGCTTTTGGAACCTAGCATTGCTCAATCACCTGTGCACCATAGGAGCTTCAACTCCATTGTTAGCCTAGAGCATGAGGTATGGAAACTATGCGTTCCCAATGATTGATATTTGTGAAATTGTGGTCTATGCTTAGGGATCCACTTGAGCGATTGGTGGATTGTGGTTCCTTGATGAGGTTGGGAAGGTACCATGGGAGCACATTGGGATGTATTGCCCCCTCCTTAGGATGGACCTTAGGTTTAGCTACCAGTGACATCACAAATATGGTGCTCTTGTTGAAAGCCGTTATGATTCTAATGTGCCCGATGGCAAGGTGGATGCATTACAATGAACTTGTTTTTTAAATGCTTATCCTAGTAGTAGTGGCTCCTTGCCAACACTTTACTTGTTGGATAGCACGTAGAAAATGATGGATAGACTTTTAGTCTTGATAGAAACCATCAATTTGCATTTCCCCAAGAGTGGATAGGATTGCCCCACAAATGGGCCCAGTTTTGCATTGGTTGGTTGCAATTAGGGTTGTGATCCAATCTTTGTGCTTTAAGATATTGGTGTCAGCTCCCTCATCAATTAGCACATCAAGGGTGTATACCTAACAACATGGGATCTTCTGCTTCGGTAGCCCCTAAAACTTCTTCATCATTTGTACCTTTTGCACATAGGATAGATTCTTTCAACTCACTCTCATAGTCTTCTTCTACACTATCTTCTTCATCCTCTTCACACTGTTTCCACCTCTGTAGTAGGGGATCTATAAGAGAAAAATAGACTCTCCGTTGTGTCATCTGCCTCTGCTTTTGTGTCTACCTCTGCTTTTGTCCTTGGTTCTATCTTTGTCTATGTCTCTGTCTCTTTCTTTGTCTCTATCTCTACTACAACCATGTAACAAGGAAAGCGATACATCCATCCTTCTATCTCATTGTCAAAAGTGATCTCCAAAGTCATTCTTGGGTCACCCAAGAGGTATTCACCCATTAACAAAGACTTTGCTTCTTTTGAGAGTTGGCTTTAAAGAACACAAGCAAAAAATGAAGTTTAGGGGATTGGGACCCTTCAAGGTTCGTAATGTTAATAAAATGGGGAATGTGGAACTTGAAACCCTAGAAGGACAAGGTATAGGTTTCTTCAACAGAAATCCTATCATAAAGTATTACCCCCCATCACATCCACTTCATGAACCTCCGATGATAGAACCATCATCGAACGTGAGGTTTGCAACCATCACAGAACTCGAGGATGTAGATGACGAAGCAAGGAGAAACAGATGTTCACATGGAAAAAACGAAGAAAAGTGATTTGAAAATGCGATAAAAAATCTAACAACCAAAACAAAAGGTGACGAAAAGAAGAAACGATCAAGTTTAGAAGACAAATAGAGCCATCAAATCAAAACACGTATCCGATGAGAAACAAGGATATTTACATGGAAAAAAGTAAAAAAATACACACAAAAATCGAAATAAAATTAATTATAGACAATCAATTGTGCAAAACAAGGGGTAACAAAAAGGGAAAATATCGAGAAAGTGGTGGTTAATAGGGCTATCATGTTAGAATGTGATTTTGGTGGAAGAAAGGTGCATTCGTATGAAAATGATAAAAAAATATGTAGAAAAATACAATGAAAATTAATAACACAAATCTATGGGTCGGAACAAGGAGGGAAAATAAAAAATGTCTAATGAGACCAGTAGCTCTCTATCCAAGCAAGTTGCCATTTTGATGAGAAAAGAGCATGTTCACATGAAAAATATTCAAAAACCGTGCAAGAAAATACCCTCAAACACATAAAAATAAATAACGGCCAATCTGTGCATCTAAAAGATGGGTTGTAAAAAGAAAAAGTGTTTGAGAGGAAGGGAAGAGTAGGGGCATCACATCAAACTATAGTTTCAGCATGAGAAAGGGATGTTCACATGGAAACACATCCAATTTGCATAAAATTCTTCAAAAATAAATAACCGATGAACCATTGCTTGAAACAAAGGGTAGTAAAAAGGAAAAGTGGCCAATTTAGAAGGGAAAATAGAGTTTGGAGTTTATATTTCAATTTTGGTGAATGTAGGACACATTCACATGGAAGATCAACAAAATGAAGGAAAATACGAAAGGGCAAAGAAAGACCATGGGAATGGGATAGAATAGGACGAGTGAGGGGGGAAAGGACCTCAACAGTGCATAAATGAAATATGATAGCATTTAAGGATCAATTAGTGAGAGATTTTCAGAGGCATCCACGGCATGTATCTAAATAGAGCCATTAGGGTTGTTGTTAGGACTTTGTAGGGGCCCATCCAACATTATTGGAGCTTTCCTAGAAACTTGTCAAATCATGAATCATAGGTGAGGATGAAATCATCATCTTTGAATTATTTATGCTTGACGAAGCTATCATGGTAAGCCTTCCATCAAGTCTATGTGGCTTCCATACACTATAAGGCCATTTGACATATTTTGTCCAAACATTCCAAGTGTAGAAGATAGTGTTGGACTCATTATCTCTGAAGTACTCAATGATAGCCACTCACAAAGAGGGTGACTCTAACTCGATGACAGGGAAGATAGCTTCCATGCCGTACACTAGCTGGAAATGTTCTATCATGTAGCAGCCTTATAAGAGGTTCTATATGCTCAAAGGGCCTCTATAAGTCGATCATCCCAATCACGGAAATGTGCAACAATCGCCCTTGTCAAGATCAACCAAAGGATACAATTGGTAACTTCGACTTGGCTGTTGGCTCTAGGGTAGTAGGGTGTGGACTTGCAATGGCATATATTGTAAATCTCTATAAGCTCTTTCATAATCTTATTCAAAAAGTAAGTGCCTCTATCACTGACTAACTCTAAGGGACTACCAAAGCAAGTGATGATATTCTCATACAAAAACAAGGCTATGTTGTGGCCATCATCTCGTTTGAGAGCTTTGGCTTCACACCACTTCATCACATAGTCCGTACATACCAAAATGTATCGGGTCTACTTCCTTTTGGTTGGCGGATCGATTGGGCCCACAAAGTTTATGCCCCACTTCTCAAACGGCTTTAGGGGAAGGATGGGTTGTAGTGGTATGGCTCTAGATTTAGTAGTCTTTCACATTTGCTGATAAGAATCACAACGTGTGCAGTAATTGTAGGTATCTTTATGCAATGTAGGCCACTAATAACCTACGAGCATAGCCTTTTTGGGTGTCACTACTTCCACAAAGTGTCCATCACAGGGCTCATCATGGCATGCTTTTAGCACAATCCCGATCGCATCTCTTTCAACACATCTCTATAGCACTTCATCTTTGCCTTTCTTGTACAAAGCGCTACCTAGTAGGGTGTAGGGGGCTGATTCCAATAGAAGCTTCTTATTCTCTTTACTAGAGATACCAAGGGGGTATTGTTGTGTGGCCAAGAGGTTGGGAATGTGTGCATACAATGGAGTTAATATTTTTTACCAGAAATAAAGAAGCATGAGGGAGGCCCAGATTATCGTGTGGTGTTTTTTTATCTTGAGAAAATCGTGATAGATGATTGGCGAAAACATGGGAGCGACCAAGCTTAGTAACCACTTCAAAGTCAAACTCTTGGAACAGAAGGAGCTGCCTCATCATTTTTTCTTTAACATCTATCTTATTCATAAAAAAGGATAGTGTCTCTTGGAACCACTTCAAAGTCAATCTCTTGGAATAGAAGGAGCCACCTCATCATTCTACCTTTAACATATGCCTTATTTATCAAGAAAAACAATCCTCATGATTCACATAAAACTTGAAGTGAGTCGACAGTAGGTAGTGTCAAAACTTCTCCAAGGCAAATACCATTGCTAGGCACTCTAACTCTATCACTGTGTAGTTTCTTTCTCAATCAATGACCTTACAGTTTGCTTAGTAGATAGGCTAATCTAACTTCTAGGAACCTTTTTGACATAAAATAGCATCTAGACCTTTGATAGATGCATCAGTGTGCACATGGTATTCCTTTATTCAATCATGTGGTTGTAGGATGGGTTCTTCAATCAGACACTATTTCAACGTATTGAAGGCTTCTTCACAACTAGCAGTCCAAGTAAACTCTACATATTTCCTCAAGAGCTTATGCATGGGGGTCTCTTTTGTTACAAAATGTACAATGAACCACATGTGATAGCCCACATGGCCTAGAAATCCCCTCAATTGTTTGAGGTTAGTTGGTACATTTAGAACTATAATCTTCTCAATCAACATAGTGGTACTAAACTTTAATGTGATTCATGTGAGCATGAAACACATGGTTCTTTGCTAGAGCTAGAGCACTATGGTTGTCCACATGCAACTCCATAGGTCTAGGATAAGGAAAACCAATCTTTGCCAGCATCATGTGATGAAGCCAAACTTCCTCCATAGCTATAGAACATAAGGCAAGATACTCAACCTCTATAGAAGAAAGCCCCATAGTAGGCTGCTTCTTGTTGCTCCATGAGATAACTCCTGATCCAAGGGAGAAGGAATAATCTATAGTAGACCAATACAAATACACATCACTAGCCAAGTCAAAATCACTCCACCATGATTTGCTTGTATACCAAGTAGTATGTGTCTCCACAAACACCTTTCACTCGCAAAGGACTATTGTTATCCCTTGTGTAAAGACAGTGTGGCCCAAAAGAACTCCTAAAGAGACTCTGAAGATGCATTTGCTGGGATTGAGGGAGATCCCATACTCTCGAAATCAATCAAAGCACCAATCCAGGTGTCCCTAATGCTCATGGATTAGGATGTAGATACAGAAATCATCTAGGTATACCTACATGAAATCATGCATATGATTTTGAAATGCCACCAACATCACTCTTTGAAAGATAGCAGGGATGTTACAAAGCCCAAAAACAGCATCACTCTGTGAGCATAGGTTCCTCACTCCATTGTAAAGGTTGTTTTGATTTGATCTTCTTCTACTATTTGGACTTGGTTATATCCATGAATCCATCCAAGAAGGAAGAGAGCTCATGTCCTGCCACTATGTCTAACAATTGGTCTGTAAAAGAAATAGGAAAATGATCCTTCTTTGTCTTGGAATTTAGCTTATGAAAGTCCACATATATTTGTAGCTTTCCATTCTTTTTGGGTAGTACTATCATGATAAGTGAAACCCATTCACTATTGGCCATTGGATAGATAAACTCAGCTTCAAGGAGCTTCAACAATTTAGCTTTCATCACCAAGGCAGAGTAATTTGGATTCATGCATCTCTATCTTTGCCTTACCGGCTTAGCATCAAACTCGAGGTCGATGTGATATTGACACACCCTGGGATCAATCCCCTTTAAATCTTTATACGACTATGTAAACACATCCGATTTCTCCTTCAATAAGTAATGTAGGATCAATAACTCCTCTTCTAGAAGACTAAAACCCGCCTTCAAGTGATGTTCAGTACCATCTGTATCCGCAAAAGTTAATTGCTTTTTACCTTCCACCTCACGAATAAAGGTCCCATGGAGTGCTTCTGGGTATAAATCTGACTCCTTCAAGGGAGTGGCTTCCTTATCTGATGCTTCACTAGAAGAGACTTTTTCTTTTCTTGGGGGACTCGACTAGCTCTTTGGGATGCTCAAATGGTATCATGGTTGTCTCATATTTTTTGGGAGAATTAATTATCTCTTGACTCGAGGACTCATCTTTTGAGGATGCCTCCAGGAACATCATGTAACAGGAACCATTTGAGTTCTGCTTGGGCTTCTGGACAGGTATGTGAAAAGAAGGGTTATTCTGCTTAATCCATTTCTTATGGAGGTTTTTCATATGATGTGGTTCATTCAACAATCCAAAGGATACTAGAATCATTATGTTCAGCAGCATAGGAGCTTCAGCTTCCAAAGCTTTTGGGGTTCCTCTTTATTAGTATTCTCTTCAAGTTGAATAGCTTCTTCCATGTCGCTTTCATTGCCTTCATCTTGACTTGCATCATCGTCCTCTTCTGCCGACTCTAGCTCTACCTCTATAGGGACTCTGTAGGAGAAAAATGAACTCTCTATTATATCTTCTGCTTTTGATTTGCTGACTTGGGCTCTGCTTTTGCATTTATCTCTATCTCTGCTTCTGTCACTAGCTCTATTGTGGCCATGTAATAGAGAGAACAATACATCCATGCCTCTATCTCTCTATCAAAAGTAATTTCAAAAGTTATTCTTGGTTTAGGAAGTAGGTTTTCAAGGGCTTAACTTCTTTTGGGAGTTGGCTTACAATACACACTATCAGGGACTATGCCTCTATTTTGTTCAAAAAGATCTATTTGATAGCTTCTTCATCTACTAACATATCATCTGTCACTTCGTTGGAGGAGTCTGTTAAGACTTCAATGGAGGTGGATCCATTACCTTTTTGCGAGTCATACAACTTTACTACCACCTTGTTGGCTTTTTTTCCTAGGGTCAGTGAATCAATCTGTTTGTGCTCATGCTTCAAAAGACCATAGTCTTCCCAGTAGATTAGAGGGTATGAGGTTCCATAGAAATTTGATTTCACTACTAGATAGGTCAACCAATAGTCTCATCTTGTGAGAGTTGTTTCATATATGGGAGAATGCCCCAAGGCTTAATTCTAATTTGGTCTGCAAGTCTAATAAGCCAGTTTGTAGGTTTCATGCCTTATAGGCCTAGATCCTTCATTTTCACATATGTCATTATGTCCACTGATGAGTGGCCCCATCAATTAATGCATTTTCCATAAAACATCCTCCAATCGATATACCAATCTCTGTGTTACTAGTATTCAAGAAGGCATTAGCTACATCCACTTCTTTCATAAGATTTGGGGCCTTATTGGAATCGGGGGTAGTTGTGGGAGCAATCGTTAGGCCACTACTTCTTGTCAATATGCTTTTGAATTTATTTTTGCAATGGGGGATAGCAGCAGCAACTATTGAAATGTTGGGTTTGTTTTGAAGGTATCTAGGTCTTTGGCCAAGTTATACTCTCTGATGGGATCCATGGGTTTCTCCAACCTGTTTCTATTTCTCTCAAATAATATTGAACCTTACCATTTTGGCAGAGAGAATGTTCTCTTTTGGAACTATGGGTTCTCTTTTCTTGGCACATGTTATTGTAACAACTTTCAATTCCACCAAGTTAGAGTTATTAGGTATTATGTTAATTATTAGTGGTGTTGGCTTTCACATGAGCTGGACTAGGATAATCTTTTGCAATGTGGCCTTCTCCTTTGCATCGACTACATAAGGGCTTGTAGTCCATGGACCTTGGAGGATTTGGACAATTTGGTGAGATATGTCAATTTTCTTTGCATTTGTAACACTCCACTTCTAATTGTTGGCCACCGCCAAAATATCTTACTCTGTAACTTTGAGAGGTGAACCTTCTTTGACCAAAATTAGGAATAAACTCTCTAGGATTGGATCCGATATTTTGGGCTATCATCTTGGATTCTAACAAGTTGAATCTTGCTTCTTTATCTTTCTTCCTTCGTTCATACATCTTCTTTAGAGAGCAAATATCTTCGGTGTGATTCTTAAATAGTGCGAACACAAGGCTCCAAGGATAGTTGGTTTTCAAATAGATTCAGTGGCTAAATGTCCCACTTGATGGCACTTTTTGCACCATGTATTAGATTGCATCACATCTCTTCCATCTCCCACAAGATTGAATATGTTGGCAGTGTTAATCTTTAGTGTCTACAATTGTTCTGTAATCACATCCGTTAGCTCTTTCTTGATGCTTACAACTACACTTAACAAATAGTCTTTCAAATCTTCTCCTCTTGGAATACTCGTAGGAGGGTTTTGTAAAGTCTCTATAATCACTACATAGACTGGTTGGGTTGATCCAAAGGATCCTCTATTCTGATTCTAATATAGAGCTCCTGTTGAGACTGGTGGTTATTGGTTATATATAGCTCCTGTTGAGACTGGCGGTTATTGGTTTCAATTATTGGTAGGGTTCCACTATTATTGTTGAGTTGCCAATGGAAAATTTATTTGAGGCCTTGTTGTTGTAGTTAATCCATCATTTGAGGTACTAATGTATGTTTCCACCACTGTAGATTCAGTACATTGTACTGTGACATTGTTTGCATTTGAGGGTAGGGGTAGGGAACTGTCCTTGGGACTGCATTTGGTGGGTATACCACTCTTGGCATGGGAGGAGGTAAGACTCCTCTTCTTGAGGTCATCAACAGCCTTGCTTCAACTTCATCTTACAGTCTCACACCTTCCACTATAGCTTGCAAGTTAACTAGTCTTCTTAGCTCCACAAACTTACGAAATTTTGGTTGTAGGCCTCTAAGAAAAACTCCTTTTTCGATGCCTTCATCCAAGTGATGGTTGGTCCATCTCTTTAGTATGGATTCCACTCTAGAGACATATGCTTTCACTCCTTCATCAAAGGATTGACTTAATGACTCAAGTTCATGAACTCCTCTTGCATCTGCTCTTAAAACCTTCATGCCTAAATTTGGTGAGGAAGGCCACTTTCAAGCCATCCCATGTACCAAAAGTTCATAGTGCTTGTCTCTCATACCACTAAAATATGACACCTTTGAAAGTGGCACAGAATATTGCTAACCAATGCTCGAGGGTCTTGGCATTGTTGGCTACACATGCTACCATGAATTTAGCTACATGAAGATCAAGGTCTTCATTGTACTCTCCCTTGAAGATTGGCAATGGGACTACATTTGTTGGCCTATCATCAATATTTCTAGGATAGATCTAGCTAAGAAAGGGACCTTGATTCACCATTGGGGATTTTTTAAAGTGCTACAAGGGCGTCAAAGGAGGATGCTTCTGCTAATTTCTTATTCTCGACTTTAATTTTTTGCATTTTCTCTTCTCATATTCCTCTGAATCCATTCTAGTACTTACCTCTTGATAGCGCCATTCATTAAAGAGTGAGCTCCACCCAACTTGTATATACTCAATAGAACAAAATCAGAAGGACTTTAGTCTCTAGAGGACTCTCTTGCCAATATTTCTTCTACTTTCTTCTTTTCAATGTCTCTGAATTCAGTTTTCATTCCACTACAGGGGGAAAGATATTCAGTTCTAGAGGTATCAAAATTCATTCTTCTGAGGATCGTCACAGTGCCATTGTCTTGATAATACCAACTTTGGAGGGTTTTAATAACATAGGTTGTGAAGAACACTCTATCTACTAACTTCCACTGGGTTGCCAATTGGACAAACAAAAGGTTGTTAGTATACTAAGCATCCCACATATCCTACTATTGAGCATCCATGAACACATTTCAACTATTTTCGTTCTTATTCTTGTGAACTAAAACTAACCATGACTCCTAAAGCTTCTTCACAATCTTTGACTTGATGATGTTTGAAAATTCTTCAATGAATACCAAATCTCCCATGGATGTTCATTCTCTCTGTTTCTACTTCACTTTTCAGTTTTGTGGAAAATAGTTGGCTTTAGTGATATAACTTTCTATAGCTTCAGAAGACAGTGGGATCTGTATGTTACATAGAGCCCGCATCAAGATAGTGATGCTTCCACCATTGAGGGATGCACTTATTGTAAAAATTAGCTTTGGCAATGAAAATCTCCAATTCTTCAATAGTAGTAGAAATTTTACAATCTTTAATTGCTTTTTTTTCTCTTTAATAGTGCAATTTCTTCCATTTTCAATCTCTATTGGTGCTTGTTGATGGCAGTATTTCTCGACTGTGCACCAAAAACATGGAGCTCGCAGTTGAACACCAAGGAAATGAGAATCTTACTACAAGAAAATCTTTCTTATATTCATCAACAAGCTTGTTTTCATCCTTTATTTAACCACAACATGAAAAAGAACACCATGTACAACAAATCTTCATGCACTATCATAGAAAGAATCTCCCACATTTTTATCTTTAACAAAATTGATATTCTTCATTTTATTCTTAAAGTCCATCAAAGAATCACAAAAACACAAAAGAATGCTCTGCCTTGAATGGAATTTCATCACATAGTATTCACCTTTAATGTCTTCATAGTCTCTTTCAATCTCTCATGTAGATACAATGTTTTTCAACATAGAAATGACTCTCTCTCATATTTGATCTCTCTCACACATACCCTCTCACAATAGTATATTGGAATTACAATGAATAATATTCAATAATGCTCTCTTAGTCATGGATAACCCTTCCAAGAGGTATACCTGATATGGAGAGTCACCAAAGCCACTACAGTGTCCCTTGAGAGCTTACTACTATCATTGTCACTGTAGTCTTTACTTCAAGTCTTCTTCATCTACTTCTTATGCTTCTTCAAGCTATTTTGAGCTTATATTCTTCCTTTTCCAAGATTGCAAAACATTCCCCAATCGAAACATCCATCCATTAGAACACATACAAAAGTAAACAAAGGCTTACAAAACAAAGACAAAGACTCAACAGAATACTACAGAGGGTCAATAGAAGGCATAAAAATCATACAGCTCAAACTAGAACCACTTCAAACCATCCAAAACCATTTGATACACTCTTAATCATTACTTAAAAGACTTATTCACAATCCCAACCTCACAAATAAAAAGAATTCAAATCAAAACAAAGGTAAAGAAAACCCTAACAAAATCAAATGGACACATTACAAAACCTATCATCACATCATATCTCAATCAAAAACAATAACGAGCTTCTCAAACATACTTAACCCTTCCCAATACATTATAAAACACTTCCAACTCAACCAAAATCAATCAATAAACCCTCAAAAAAAATATTCATCTCATAAAAGCAGCAAAAATCAATTTAAAAAAACAAGTCATTTCAACCCTCAACATTGCTTACCATGCTATCTTCATTAGTAAGTGCAATGGGAATGCTACTAGTTTAGCAAGAATGTAATTTTAACCCAATATTACAAAATCTACAAGTCAAAGAAGAAGAAGTTGGTCAAAGATCATCAAACTTAGAGGTTAAAGGAGTTAATAAAGATTAGCTAGTTAAAGAGAAACTAACTTTAGATAAAAGTGACTAGTTGGAGGATCAGTAAGGTGCAAATTGTATGTTTAAAATATTTGGAATTAATCTTAAGTACTAGAATCCTTATGCGGTGCTCCCAAATTAAATCCTATCATCTCTTGGTGATTATTTTTTGTAGAAAAATTGATTTTGTGACACAAGTAATGTGGATATATAAGCAACTCAGATAGTTCATGTAAAATTCTATGTTGCAACATTCAGTTGCCATGTATAGTCATGAAGATCAATGGGCATTGTAATAGACCAAATGACTAGGCTACTTGAGAGAGGAAAATGATTAAAGCCATGCACATGTGAAATACTATGTATATAATATGTGAAATGAATAGTATCTCCCATAATGTTATGAGTTGTGCAATGAGAAGCGCAAAGAGAAGGGGAAAGACAAAGTATAGGAAAAGTCCTCTGACCGTAGCATTGTGCCTACAAAATCTAGTGTGAAAATCGAGGAGATAAATGTCATGCAGATTGATGACTTCGATGGGGAGTACATACTTGCAGCTAGTTCTTGTGATGCTACGCCGTTGACCAAGGTTCACTTTATGTATGCGCAATGCTGGCTTTTGGATTCTGGTGCTTCATTTCATGTTACACCATATTGTGAGTGGTTCCATTCCTACCGCACTATCTCTGGTTTAGTTTTATTGGGTGATGAAATGTCACTTGCTATTGTTGGCATTGGGGATGTACGACTGCAGTTCTCTACTGGCAGTACTCTTTTGTTACATGATGTACGTCATGTACCTATGCTTACACAATCTTATGTTTGCAGGGTAGCTTGATGATGGGTTTCATGTCTCTTTTGTGGATTCTTCCTAGAAGATCACATGTGGTAGACTTGTGCTTGCTAGAGGTGCTAAGGCTGGTAGCCTCTATCCTTTTGTAGTTGATGGGTCCTCTGTTGATCATGTTTTTTCAGTGGGTTCCATCCCACATGTATCTCTTTGGCATGCCTGTTTGGGCCATATGTCCTTGAAGGAAATGAAAATGCTTTCTGGTTTGCAATACTTATTGTCCCTTGACTAAGCATGTTTTGATTCATGCGAGTGTTTTCTTTATGGCACACAAATTAGGAATACGCATAAGAAGTCTGGTAGGACACGCATGAGTCAGCCCTTGGCATTGGTACATTCAGATGTCTGTGGGCCCATGCCTTGTTAGTTTATGGGTGGTGCAAAGTATTTTGTGACGTTTATTGACAATTTTTCGTGTAAAGTATGGGATTATCCCATTAAGCTTAAGTCAGATGTCTTGACTGTGTTTCAAAGATAGCTTGCATTGGTTGAGAACTAGACCAGGCATAGGTTTGAAATGTCTTAGGATTGAAAATGGGGGAGAATATGCGTCACGTACCTTTGAGTAGCTATGTGACGAGAGGGTATTAAGCGTTAGTTGACCGCCCCCTATACCCCACCCCAGAATGGTTTGACTGAATAGATGAATCAAACCATCCAGGAGTGTGTATGTAGTATGCTTAGCCATGCACGCCTACTACATACCTGAGGCAGTTAGTACAACTGTGCATATCATAAATAGATCATCTTGGAATTCTAGGTTTATAGAGGAGGTATGGACTAGGAAACCTCAGTCTTATGCACATCTACATGTCTTTGGATGTGAGGCATTTTTCCATGTGCCGAAGGATAAGCATAGTAAGCTAGATCCTAAGAGTATCAAATGCATTTTCCTTGGCTATGGAGATGCAAATGAGATGGGTTACTGCCTCTAAGATTCGCATACACGGAAAGTCATCCACAAACATGATGTAGTCTTCCATAAAGACAAGATGCATCAGCAGCCTAAGAAGGTGGTAGAGATACGTAGGGTTATATTTCAGGAGGAGCCATGTACTCTTGCACAGCTAGTTTGATAAGCCTACAATAGCATTTGGTACACATGGCCAGGGTGTTGGACATGCAGTAGAGCCTACAGTGAGATGGTCTACTAGAGATAGATGTCAACGTGATAGATTTGAGCCCTCGATGCATTATGCCTTGATTATAGATGTAGGAGATCCTCTCACCTACGATGAGGCTATGCGTAAGGGTGACAGTCACTCCTGGGAAGGAGAGGGCTATGCAGAGTCTCAGATGGAATCCTTGCATAAGAATATGACTTGGGATTTGGTTGCATTTCCTAAGGGCAAGAAGGTTTTTCCATGCAAATGGGTGTACAAGCTAAAAAGTACCCCTGGGCACCCCAAGCCAGCTTATAAGGCAAGATTGGTTGCTAAGGGTTTTAAACATGAGCATGGAGTTGACTTTGATGAAGTATTTTCTCCTATGGTAAAGATGACCATCCTATGCTTGGATTTGGCCTTAGTCATGTAGCTTCACTTGGACATGTATTAGATGGATGTCAAGACTGCATTCTTGCATGGGGATTTGCATGATGAGACATACATGGAGCAGCCTAAGGGCTTTGCAAAACCTGGTAGGGAGCACCTAGTGTGCAAGTTGAAAAAGAGCTTGTATGGTTTAAAGAAAGCACCTAGGGAGTGATATCATAAGTTTGATGCCTTTATGCAGTCACAGGGCTATAATAGGAGTGCTATTGATCTGTTTCTTTACATGAAGAAAGCCCATGATAGCTCATTGCTTATTTTGCTACTTTATGTGGATGATATACTGATAGCAAGGAAAGCTCATGATGAGATGGATGCTCTTAAATCTCAGCTGAAGAAGAACTTTGAGATGAAGGATTTGGGACATGCCTCTCACATTCTTGGTATGTGCATTAAGCGCAACTAGCATCATGGATTACTCTACCTCTCATAGAGAGAGTATATTCATAAATTCCTTGAGTGTTTCTGCATGCAGGACATGAAGCCTATTGGTTGCCCATTGCCTTCTTATGTGAAGGTATCAAAGGCCGATTGTCTGTAAACGGATGAGTAGAGGGCCGGGATGGCCAAGATCCCTTATGCATTAGCGGGGGGCAGTTTGGTGTATGCCATGCATGATAGCCACTTGTCCAGATATTGCCGTTGTAGTTGGTGTTGTGGCACGCTATGTGGCTACACCTGGCAGAAAATATTGGGATACTGTGAAGGGTATCATGAGGTACCTGAAGGGCACAACAAATATGTGTATTTGCTATGGTAACCAAGATACAAGAGTTGCGGGGTACACAGACTCCGATTATGCAGGGCATGCAGATAGTAGGAAGTCCACTTTTGGCTATGTATTCACCTATGTTGGAGGTGCTTTCTCTTGGATGTCTAGAGTTTAGAAGTGTACAGCTCTACCACTGAGGCCAAATATGTTGCAGCCACTGAGGCCTACAAGGAGGACATATGGTTAGACCATTTGGTTCATGACCTTGGGATTGATGCTATACCTACGCTGCATTCGAATTCTGTGAGTGCTATTCAATTAGCCAAGAATTTGATCTTCCATGCGAAGAAAAAACACATTGAGATGAGATATCACTTCATACATGGGGTCGTGGAGGACAAGCCTGTTGACCTTGTCAAGATCTCCATTGACGAAAATCCTACAGATCTGCTCACAAAAAGCCTCACTACTGAGCGCTTTGCCTTCCTCAGGAGGTTGATGGGAATTGGATAAGATGACTTTTTTCCCTCATCGTGTTGTACATGTGTACATTGTACTGTCTTTTCTTTTTTCTTTTCACTCCTCACTAGGGTAGATTCGCCCTTAAGTGGGACGTTGTTGGGGATAAAGGCGCCTTCGCCTAGCTGCCCGTGTATTTCTACACTGACAATATCCGCCACTGCACAAAATAGGTGGCCAGCGCTCGTCACTATCACTTTATTCTTTATTCTTTTAGTGACAGTTTGAATAGAAGAAGGCCTGGTCACACATTGTGACTATTGGAGTTTCCATTTTGTCTCTCTGTGTTTCTTTCTCTTGCTCTCCCGCCATAGCTCTTCCAAGCAAGCTTTGATCCTTCTCACCTTTCAGATTAGGTAGGCTGGATGAAGAACAATTCACAGATGATGGGTAGAATGATAAGAATGTGGGTACCTCTATATGTACCTCAACAGTATACCATTCCCCTGCTACCTTTACAAAATCTCCAACTCCTCCAACTCCTTCAAGGATACGAAGTTTGCTAGATGATGAGAAAGCGATACTGCCTCCTAAAGATCAAGATACTCCTCCTAGATAGGCACTTGAAAGGTTGTAGCATATAGTACTAGGGAGGACATTCTTGTTTTGGAGTGCAAGAATTCCATCAAAGAAATCTCCAAACTTTAAACCTTTACCACCTTAGGAAAGGAAGCCCAAAAGAAAAACATAATGAATCCAAATTAGCTTGTCAACCCAAAGGTGATAGCTTCTAAGTTTTCAAGGAAAAAGAAGAAAGATTCTAATTGCCATGTGGCTTAGTTTGAGACACGATGGATAGCAAGTGGATTCAATCAGATGTACATAGATCAAGTTAAGAAGCAGTAGCTTGCAACAACTTTGCAGGGGGAAAGCCATAGATTGGTTTAGCAGTTATGACATGGTAGCATTTAATACATATGATGAATTAAAGACTGCATTCTTAGGTAGGTTCAAGAAGGATAAAACTCTTGGAGACATCTTGAGAAAGATTAAGAAGATTAGACAGAGAAATATGTTAGTTGAAGATTATGCTTAGAAGTTTAAGAACTTGCTTCTTAATAGGTTGGATGCTACAGATGCACCATCAGTAGAGATGCATATTACTTATTTCATGAAGGGCCTGAGAGGTAAAAATAAAGAATCCAATTGGTAATGTTGAGATTGGTCAGAATGATACACTAGATACTATGATTAGGGCTACTATGAGGGTGAAGAGAAGGCTTGGTACTTCTCAATCAAAGACACATAAAGATGATGATTCCTTAGATTTAGATTCAAAATCAAATTCAAATTTAGAATCAAAATGTGATAATGGGCATGAGGACAATGAGTCTTGTTTAGGATGAGATAATGAATTCAATGATCCAGACGATGAAGAGTCTAGTAAGAAGAAGAAGAAGAAGAGAAGAAGAAGAAGAAGAAGAAGAAGAAGAAATTAGGTTAATCCAAGAGTAAGAAGAAGCAGACAAAGGAGAAAATCAAGAAGAAGATTGAGGACAATAAATTGGATAAGAAGATAAATCAAAAGATAAAAGACTTTGGACTTTTTGAGACTAAGAGAAAGGACAAGTACTTTGAAATATGCCAAAGGAATGGTCATGAAACCAGAACTTGTTGGTACAATCCAAATTTTAGGATGGCACAGTAGGTGCCAATATTGCCATCTAGGCCAAAAGTTGTGTAGCCAGTTGCAGTTAATCAGGTAATTACTGCAACAATACCTTAGAGACCCTTCAAGGGACCTAGAAGAATGTTGACAAAATAGTCATGGGGAAATTTTTAGGGATAGTAGCAAACTACTCAAATAAGAGTATGCAATTACTGTAAAGGTCAAGACATTTTGTAGGACCAAACTGTGAACTTTGGGCAAGGCATAAGACTGAGAGAAGAATGCTAGTAGTAAAGACCCATAATGAGGGAAGTCCTGCAAGAGCACCTCATCAATAGCATCCACCTCGGTAGTAGAGCAGTCTTGATAGATCTACCTGACCAAGATGGGAAAATGCAAAATCCTGACGAGAAAGAGACTGTTGGTCACGAGAGTATCAATCCAGAGCAAGATCAGGGAAGGGCAGAGGTGTAACGTAACACTAATCATGTAAGTATACATGTTCATTGTGATTGTTCTAATTGTATTGAAGTAGAGGATTGTCTTGAAGAAGTTATGGTACTAGGGGTTACAAGAAGCCAAGCTGGTTTGAAACTCGATTGGCAAGAATAGGAGAGAGCCAAGAAAAAGGTAACTAAACAAGTTAAGAAGCTATAGAAAATGACAAGAAAATCAATACTTGAAGAGTTTGATGATCAAGGGGGACAAGATGCCCTAAATCCTGATCTCAGCAGGATCAATATCTTGAATCTAAGACTTCAGAAAAATTTAAGGAAGGAGGCTTAGGAGAGCTATTCCGAGCATTGGAAAAATGCTATTTGCAGTTAAACTTGGAGCATATATTATATTTTATACATGGGTTCAAAACAAAGTTGTGGATTATCAAGTTTCAACTATTCAAAATGAGTATGTAGGAAAGAAGCATGATTATATTCTTCTTGATGGTGGGGTTCAGGAGAGTTAATATAATTCCTAAAGAAACATTTGGCAAGCAAGTAGAAGGAATTACCAGCCCCATTCCAAGTTAGGACCAAAGGAGGTTATAGCCATTGGGTATCCTTAGAAACTAGCAAATAAAGGTGGCTGGCCTAAAGTTTTAGAGTAAGTTTTGTGGTACTCATGTCAAAGATTGGGGATTCTTACAATATGCTCCTAGGTAGACCCTAATTTAAACTATTTGAATTGAGGCAAGACTAGGGGAATGATTATGTATGAATTCCTAGGGGACTCAAATAGATCTAGTTATCAACAATCAATAAGGTAATCCTAAAGAGTGCATCCGGACCTCTAGTGGCTCAGACCATTAACCTTATAAATTAAGTGGAAGATGATGAGGAGGAATTATTCCTTCAGGAAATTCCTTTTGTGGTTCTTGTCTTTGAAATTTATGTTGATAGTATTATTTAGGAATATCAGGATCATGCCAAAGGTGTAGGAAATAAAGTTTTGGAATACTAGACTATTCAACCTACATACAAAAATCATTCATGACAACATCTTGAAGGCCTTCCTCAAGGTCAATAACAATTTACATTTTAGGAGAGATCAGGGGATGAGGAGTACAAAATGGTTTAGGATCCGTGAACTAGTCATCCTAAAGTTTCTTAGCAAGGCATACATGAAAATCAACAAATTGATGTGGACCAATGTATGGACAACTTTGATGTACTAGATGAACGAGGAAAAAAATCTTTAATTCAAGATGAGATGAGATATGAGCATACAATGAGAAGATCTGCAAGGGTAGTTGAAGATGAGGTTCAACAAGTTAACTTGAATGTGGAAGGAGAGGCTCAATCCATTAAGATTAGCATCTTTGTGGAAGAAAACTTCAAGTAAGATCTTGTCAAGTTGTGCGAAGAGTTTTAGGATATTTGTGCTTGGGATTATATGGATTTGAAGGGGTGTGATCCACTGCCAACTTAAAGAAGGGTGCTAAGCCAATCATTCAAAAGAGGTATAGAATGAACATAAATTATGTTAAACAGGTCAAGGAAGAAATTGACAAACTCTTGAGGGTTGGGTTCATCAAACTGGTTAATGAAGTCATTTGGTTATCCCCTATAGTAATGGTGCCCAAGAAGAGTGGGAAGGTCAGAGTCTATGTGTATTACAGGAAATTGAATGCAACTAGCATTACTGACCCCTTCGTGATTTCTTTTACTAACTCTCTCTCCTTGATGAGGTGGCAGGCCACAAAATGTATAGTTTTCTAGATGGATTTTCAAGTCATAACCAAATCAGTATTATGCATCCAAAAGATATGGATAAGAAAACATTCATCATAGAGTGGGGAGCATATGTTAGCACAGTCATGAATTTTGGATTAAAGAATGGATCTCAAGAGCTCCAAGGAGCTGCCTACAAGACTTTTGAGCCACACCTAACAACTTTCATGAGGTACTTATTGATGATTTTTTAATCTTTGGCAGTGAGAGAGAGCACTTCTTAAGTACCTATCACATATTTGTTCTCCTCTTACTATTGTGGCTAAGTTTTTATATTCTAACATTGTGACTAGGTTTTTTTTGCCTATTGAGTTAGTAAGTGATAGGGATAATCATTTTTTGAATCAGGTTATTCAAGTGCTGGTTGTCACGCACATGATTTTACATAAAATGTCTACCCCATACCATCCATAGGCCAATGGGCAAGTAGAGAGTTCCAACAAGATTCTACTCTGTACTTGAAAAAAGTAGTTGAAGACAACATGAAGGATTGGCATGTCAAGTTGTATTCTACAATATGGGTAGTTGTGCCAAGTTGGGTCCTGAAAGTTCAGTGCAATACATGTTGGATCCTATAGAGAATAAGTTGAATCCTGAAGTTTCAGTGCAAACACGTTGGACCAACTCTTGAAACTGGAGGAGGATAGAGTGATAACTATCTATGTTGCAGGAATTGCACAGTCCAGAAGGCACTCATGGGTGTAGAGGCATGTAAACAAGAAAAATTTTGAAGACGGGGATTGGGTTGTGGTATTTAATTCAAGACTTGGAAAATTTCTAGGGAAACTAAAGCTTAGGTATGCTAGACCATTTGTTATCCATAAGGACCTCGTACACGGCATACTTTTCTTGAAGAACTTGAGAGGCAACATGTTAAAACCTGCAATGAATAGTTTTCATCTTTAAAGGTTGGTTCAACCTTATTATATACCAATTAATCTTATTATTCTCACTTGGAAAATGCAATACGTTAAGGACAATTATTTGTGTGAAGAGTCACACACTCATGAGAGTGACTTGACATTTGGCACAAGGGTAGCAAAACATAAGTTGGACTTGGAATAGTGGATTTTGAAATAATTGATTTTCTTTCTCCTCATTGCCATTTTGGGATTGAGCTAATGCACCCATGATGACATATACTCATAGGTCATTTGCTCACAAAGTTGATGCTCTCCAAATGTGCTCTTGTAGGTGTTGATGAGATGATGAGGATGTTGAGTATAGTGATGATGACATGTTTGAGTAAACCAAAGAGGAAGAGGTAACTGCTAAGCATGCTACTTTTTCTCTCTAGCTCAAGTGCTATGGGTACTCCATTTGTCGATTCTACCTTCGTTCTTCTTGATATTGATGAGGATGTACATCAAATATGGTTGGACAAAATTGGGATATGTGCCTATGCACAGTTGCCATGGGTGAGATGGTTCTCCAATATTCATGCATCATTGGAATTGGATATATTATGATTGGCAAATGGCTGAATTGCAAGAAAAATGAAGCTGATTGGTAAAGTGGTTAGTCATGTCTTTCATCTCCCATTGAAAGCCAATCCAACATTGCGGAGATGTTCATGAGAGTAGATGAATCATGCATTTGAAAGTTCTATAGGTCCCATAGATATTTATGTGATGAAAAAGCTTGATCCAGCCTAGAAATTGCAATTGTGCCTATTCATGGAGCGGTTTATGATGTTTATCAAAATTGATAGTATTGCATGGGAGACATATGGAATCATTTGCTATGTTGAACTTGTTGGGATGCCAAACTGGGTAGGGCTAATGCATGATAGGATTATGGCTAAAGTCAAGGTTTTAAAGTCCAAGAAGGTTTTTCATAAGTCAAGAATGGGCTATTTTTCTTATTGTCTTGTATGAGTATGCTAGGACTTTAGATTTTGATTTAACTCCAAACTATTTACTAAAATTGAATCCAAATAGTTTGTAGGATAATGTGACCGATGTCGATGAGTACAAGGACATGATGACAAGAAACATGATGCTTTGCATGATACTAGAGTTCATGATAAGAGTAAAGCTTGGAGGTTGAAGCTTGGAGCTTGGATATGGAGCTTATATAAAAGTGCACCTTGGATCGTGGAGTTACCTGTTGATGTGTGGGAGGAGGCAAATTGATAGGATTCAAAGGTAAGCTCACTATATGTATGTGTGGGAGAGTGTGCATGACTGTGTGAGAGGTAGCCATAGCTCTCATCTTGAAATTCTTGAAGCAATAAGAAGTTTGTGGGTCTTAATGGTATGCTCGATCAAGAGCAATGATATTTCAGTTTCATTGTTGGAACCAAAGGATTCAAGCTTGAGTGCTTGTGCTCTCCAAATCAAGTGTTGGAGTAAGATTTTGTCTCCAAAATGGCACTTAGTTTTAGGTACGAAATGAGGGAGTTGGAGGCCATTTGATGAATAATCTCATTATTAGGTTGGTGAATGTTAGCCAAAGAGACAAAGAGGACATACGAGACTACGTCACGCATGTGAGGAGTCTTTACAAGAGAATACCTACAGCAGAGTTGAGTGACCCGATGAGAGAGAGTCTTTACCATATTCATCAAAACAGATACATAATAAAGAACTCTATAAGGCCTTAGTGAGAAACTCAAACCTACAAAGGGGTAGGCTTCCAAGAGTCTTTGAGGAGGCCATATGAGTAGATGACTTGCTTAGAGAGAGAAGCTCTAGGGTTATGTAGCAAGGGAATAACACATTTAGAAATGCCAAGATAATCACAACACCTATCAAATGATTAGCCCCTAGCAAGCAAGATAACCTCATTTTCAAGCTGACAAATGAAAACTAAAGAGACAAAGAGGACATATGAGACTATGTCACTCATGTGTGGAGTCTCTATGAGAGGATACTTGGAGCTAAGTGATCCAATAAGAGAGTGGTCTCCACCGTATTCATCAATGGATCCGTAATGAAGAACTCTATAGGGCCTTACTATCGAGCAACTCAAACCTACAAAGGGATGTGGTGGTAAGAGTCTTAGAGGAGGACATACGAGTGGATGACTTGCTCAAATGGAGGGAAGCTCTAGGATTACATAGCAAGGGAATAACACATTTAGAAGATTGAGTGCTACTGAAAAGAATTATTAAGTAATTAACTGAAAGAGGAGCAAATGGAATGGTTTATTTTGTGCAAAAATTCAAGAATTATTTATTGGGTAATTAGGTGATATTTCATGTGGATCATCAGCCACTCTTATTCCTAATCCATAACCCCTAGTTAATAGGCAAATTGGATAGAAGGAGAGTTTGCTTACAAGGTCATTCATACTTCAGGGAAAGACCATGTAGTCGTTGACAACCTCAGTAGATTAGAGAGTGATGATGTAGAAGCAAGAGTTCTTGATTAGTTACCTAATGCTGAACTCTTTGAAGTTCAAGTAATAGACCTAGATTCATATTATGACTAGTTGTTACATTTCTTACATGAAGGAGTTATGCTTGCACACCTTACAACAAATCAAAGAAGCAGGTTGGCACTAAAAAGTCAATCATTTTAGGTGATTATGAACACACTCTACATAAGAGGAGTTGATATTATGTACTAGAGGAGGTTTGCATCCAAATATGAACAACCAATAGTTCTTTATGAGGCCCATGCTAGACATTTAGGTGGTCATTTTTCTAGAGAGATTACATGTAGGAAACTCTATAGGTTGGTTTGTGGTGGCCTACTGTGTTGAAGGATGCTCATCAATATGCTAAAGAGTGCTTGCAATGTTTGAAGGAGGGTCAAACTCTTGACAAAGATAGGATTTAGGATCATCTAGTATTACCACTTGAGCCATTTCAGAAGTGGGGAATGGATTTTGTTGAACCAATTAAGGCAGTAGCTAAAAGGATAGGTAATCGGTATATCAAATTTGGTCTACAAAGACTACTATACGAAGTGGGTGGAAGCTCATGCCCTAAAAGACAATAAGATAGCCAGTGTGTCCAAGTTTTTATATTCTGGCATTGTGACTAGGTTTGGATTCCCTATTGAGTTAGTAAGTGATAGGGATAAGCATATTTTGAATCAGATTATTCAAGTGCTAGTTGTCACGCACATGATTTTACATAAAATGTCTACCCCATACCATCCATAGGGCAATGGGCAAGTAGAGAGTTCCAACAAGATTCTACTCTATATCTTGAAGAAATTAGTTGAAGACAACATGAAGGATTGGGATGTCAAGTTGTACTCTACAATATGGGGATTTAGGACAACATATAAGGTCATTACATGACTCACACATTTCAGGTTGGTTTATGGATTAGAGGTAGTTGTGCCAATGGAGTTTGTGGTTGCTAGTCTAAGAATTGTTGTAGAGAGAATAAGTTGGATCCTAAAAGTTCAGTGCAATACATGCTAGAACAGTTCTTGAAACTGGAGGAGGATAGAGCGATAGCTATCTATGTTGTAAGAATTGCATAGTTGAACAAATCCAATATTCAACCACCACAAACCCATCACATATAGAAATTAAAACAACATAAACACAAAACACCCATCTTAATGGCACCTCCAAAATAGAGATATATCATTACGAATCATGAAAGATACATCTAGAGATATCAGTGATGAAGATGATCCCTCTTGAAGGCTTGATGATTACGAAAACGATCCATAGATAAGGATTTATCTACAAAAGTTTTTGGAGGATTCCGGAAAAATTGAAGGCAACACATCCTTTCTAGCAAGACAAAAGGTATCTGCTAGGTAGACAAAGGGCATGAAAATACAGTACATCCAATTATTCAGAATCAATGTTCACATTTACATTCATGCATAACTTTGGAATGGCCTTTGGATCATTATGTGAATGCCTATGCATATACGCTAGGTACCAAGCAAAGTGAGCCGTCAATCTTGCTGAAGGATCTGTAGATTTTGAATATTGTTGAGAAAAATGGAGATAATTCTGATATTGTAATAAAGCATAAGTCACTTTAGTCTAGAGGAGACTAGGGTTAAGTATAAAAGGGGGAGATGAAACTTGTGAGGTATCTTTTTTCCATTTTTCAACAATAAATGTTTTGAGGCTCCTTCCTCCCACCAACTAAGAGGGTGCATGCTCTTAGCCACCAAGATATGGGGTGCATACCATGTCCCACCTTGACATGAGGTGAATATTCATGTTGTAGCTTACATATTTGATTCTCAGTCTTCCATGGCAATATTACTTCAAGCTTAGCTACCTTGGCTATGGCTATTTTACAAACATGGTGTATTTCTTGTAATTCTTGAAAGAATGGTATATTTCATGAATTTCCAATTAATTGATTTGTTGTGAGAATTGGTTTATTACATTGGTATCAAAGCATGGACTTTGATCCATGGGAAGAGTCATTTTCATGGAGAATTTAGTCACAGGGACAGGAACTAGTTAGTTGGAGCACCAAGATTTGGTCACAAGGTTAACTGTGACTAGTCAGAGATCTCTGCAACAAGTCGGGACTAATTTTGGAGGTTTCTTGATGAAGATCTTAAGGAAGATCTCCGGAGGTTCTTGGCTAAAATAGCAGGACGTGGTCAAATGGAGGTCCATTTTGAGGGTTCTTGATCCTAACTGGAGTCTAAGTGGGGTTACATAGGTTAAACTGAGAATTTACTTTTTGGGGACAATTTCTCTCTCTTCTTCCTCTTAAGCTTTTCTCCAAGAATCCACGGATTCAACTACTAAAATCTTCTTCCAATGGCCATTTCCCACTGAGGAGACATTAAAGCTTGATTCCTGGTGCCATGAGCTTCAACTAGAGTAGCCTATCATTTGGCATTGGTGAAATGGAGCTTCCAGGACAAGAGGATTAGCTGGCACAATTTGCATTGAATTTCCAGCCCTGCTTCTCCACAATGTCAGCCATGTCTTGGCTGTGAAGCCAAGGCATACCAAGCTTCAGCAACCTTTACTGGAGGTCTTTAGAAAGCATACATGGTTACTTTACACTCCTTGATCATCCTTGATGATTCTTGAACTTTCAAATCCCTAGCTATGGCAGATTCAGGACAACAGTGATTTTTTCTGAAATTTCTTCAAAGATCAAAGATCTTTTGTTCTAACAAGAATCCTAGAGCTTCTTCAACACTCAAGGGACCGACATTGATGCATTCTTGAACTTGAAGCTTCAAAGAATGGTGGCTATGGAGTAAAAACAAGGTACAAAGAATGGTGGCTATGGAGTAAAAACAAGGTAGCCACTTGAATTTTCGAAATTCTTGGACTTTGAAGGATGGTATCATGGGGCTTTTGGTTCTTGATGCATCCTAAAGCTTCTATGATCTTCATCAACATGGAGCTTTATTTTAGCATGAATTCCAAATGCTTCAAGCTATCTTTGTAATCATCCTTGTAATTTGTTCCCAATTCAGCTTCGAGGACAAAGCTCTTTTAGGCCAAGATGGCTTGTAATAAAGCATAAGTCACTTTAGTTTAGAGGAGCCTAGAGTTAAGGATAAAAGGGGGAGATAAAACTTGTGAGGTATCTTTTTGCCATTTTTCAATAATAAATGTTTTGAGGATCCTTCCTCCCACCAACAAAGAGGGTGCATGCACTTAGCCACCAAGATATGGGGTGCATACCATGTCCCACCTTGACATGAGGTGAATATTCATGTTGCAAGTTACATCTTTGATTCTTAGCCTTCCATGGCAATATTACTTCAAGCTTAGCTACCTTGGCTATGGCTATTTTACAAACATGGTGTATTTCTTGTAATTCTTGAAAGAATGGTATATTTCATGAATTTCCAATTAATTGATTTGCTGTGAGAATTGGTTTATTATAGATATGCTTGACTAGCAGTTATCCACTCCCTTGGAATTAATGGCCAATTAATCTGCAGTCCAATAGTAAGAGGATTAGTTGAGCTCCATCCTCGTCTTCTTGGAATCTTCTGATCAAACCCTGTATATCCACTAAAACCAATAGAGGGGGCTGAGAAATAGAAGTAGTAGGAGATAGAAGAGGAATGGGGAAAAGAGGATGAAGACATGGGTAGAAAAAATTGTAAAATGAGGAATGAGCTAAATATTTATTAGCAAATAATTTAGGCAAATCTGTTAATAAAGGTGTTAATTGATAGGCAAGAAAAGTGGAAGGAATATGTATAGATGGTGAAGGACAAGATATAGAAGGAGAAAATACTCGATCTTCAATGAAATAAAAATAAGTAAAGATCAGAATTTGAGGGGCACCCTAAGGTTGAAAAAGGAGAGGTAAAATGACTGTTGAGTTAGATTTATAAAGGAAAAAATAAGCATCATATCGATGGGCCATCTGTTGATAATAAGATAAGCTAGGAATTGATGAACCTAAAGTAGATCGTCGATGGTAAGCATTAAAGAAAGATGAATCAAATGGATGTTGTTTGGAAAGATAGGCTAAAAGATCCACCCTCAGTTGATTAATGTTCTGCACATGAATAGAGGCTTTATTTTGTCTTTGGTTCAGGATCATAGAATCAATCATTGTATGCCATGAAGTGTCAGGGCAATCAGCCACTTTGGAGGAATAACACTGAAACATCTCATCTATCAGCAACTCCAAATGTTTGACGTACAAGGCAGCTTGTAAGACCACATCCCCAACGTACCAAGCTACATCTTCATCATTTGGAATTAGAAGATCACCTCTCAAATACATATAAGACATCAACATTGTATCCAAAGTCAAAGAGTCTTCAAAAACCATTTAGACTACTTCAGTTCATCAATAAGTCAGAAGACCATGCTTCAGTCCATTCATCATCTGGAAGAGATATTGAGAGCTTAATATAGAAGGCCAACTTTTGTAGCTGATAGTGTACAAAAAATAAGTGATTTGGAGGAACATACTCTTGGAACTACTCAAGTGAAGACCATAATAAGTCCATCTTGAACTGAAGCCTTTCCACTTTAGCCTGGAGCAAAAGGCATAGTGTGGCTTGCCTTTGAAGAATTGCCAAGTCCGTAGGGGACAAAGAAGGAACTAGATGTATAGTAGGACTCTGTGAAGAAGAACATGACTGAACCAATCGATTGTTAAGTTGCTGAATTTGGATGTTGCTATGTTCTAGGGTGGTATTTGCTAATTTAAGCTCCTCTTCTGGGAAGCTATCAAAGCTTGAAGCTCTTGAGATTCCTTCAACAATCTATCCCTCTCCTCAGTCACATTAACCACTTGGGATTTAATGTTAGCCAATTGAGTGTGTAAACTAGAAATTTCCATTTTTTGAGCATCAATGATCTTAGTCTGCTGCTCCATCTAAGTACAAAGATCAAAAATGTGTTCATGAGCAGAAGTTAGCTCAACATTTACTTTAGTCAGCTCTTCTTTGGTCTATTGAACTTCATCATAGCAAGAAGAACAGAGCTAATGGATATAGGCTGTCATCAAGAGCTCAATAGAACTCTGGATGTCTTGACATAGGAAGGGAATTGCATCTCTAGCTATCAAGCATTGTACAAAAGGAATGGAAATCTCTAGAGTACCATCACGATGTGCTTTGAAAAGATTTGGTATTGTAAGGAAAGCTGGTAGCTGACTACTAGATTGAATAGGGATGGAGACTGGAGGAACTGAGGCTAATTCAGCCACTCATGTAAGGCATTTCATCTGAACTACCACATGGGGGATATGATCAAGATCCTCAATGACAACATCAATGTGTTCAGTAGGAGGAGGATCGTCTGGTGGATTAACTATCAAGGTAGGAACTTTCCTTGGAGGGGTAGTATATGCCAAGAAGATAGAAAGGTAGGAACCAAATCTAATAGGAATGGAGGAACTGGGGCTGATTCAACCACTCGTTTAAGGCATTTCCTCTAGACTACCATAGGGGGGATATGATCAAGATCCTTAATGACAACATCGGTGTGTTTAGTAGGAGGAGGATCTTCTGGTGGATTAACTATCAAGGTAGGAACTTCCTTCGGAGGAGCAGCATATGCCAAGAAGATAGAAAGGTAGGAATCAAATGTAACATTAATTACATTACCCCTTGTGGCTCTAACAAAGTGTTGATCCATCTTTGACAAAAGATAGGAACTCCAATCAATAGTTATGCCTTTCAACACCATTCTGGAAGCTGTAAATAATTCCTTTGAAAGGTAATTAGAGGGTGTCTTGGCAAGCATGAACCTGTACTATAGAAGTTGGCATAGTTGCTTTCACACAGGATTAGAGATCATGGAGACACTGATGCCGGAGGTAGTAAGAACCTTCTTGGGGTCCAACACATCTTATGTCTGCTTCTACAATAACTTAAGGATATCCTCATTTGAGAATAATTATCAAGCAGTAGGAAAAGAGTCTCCTCGATAGGGTAAAGACAAAGCCTTGCCCAAGCTTTTAGGCGTTATTTGGATAACCATTCCTCTTACAGAGCCAGACCTCTTACTATAAGAGGCTAGAAACTGATCATACGTATCAGTATCCCCTCCAGAATAAGTGGCAATGAAAGTGCTATGAACTTGGCTAAGCTTGCTTTGGTGATAAGATCTGAATCCAGTAACAAAAAATAGTCATGAGACACCAATGGCACGTACTAAATTGGAGGATGAGTATGAGCGCCATTTAGATGGATTACACACACACACACCACACATACTAGAAAATCACAAACGAATGCTTGCAAAACAATAGGATAGGAATAAGATATCAATCTAAAAGAACTGACACAAAATCGACCAACTAACTAATCACCCCAAGCAGTCTATAGCCTAGAAAAAATCCATTATGACCTCTACACACGTGCGATCGAAAGCTTCATGAGATGCAATATAATCAAACACCGTGAATCCGTGTATCAAGCAGAAAAGAAAAATAACAAGGCATACCGTATCCCTAAACGTCCATATAACCAAGACAAAAAAAGAAAATCTCAAAGAAACTAATCATGTTGACATGACGCTAGAAATATTAACCACCATTAATGATAAAAGACACTAGATAAGACTCTACCGTGACCCATCCCCACGAATCACATTTATTAAAACGGAAATGTGTAGTGTAGAAGAATTAAATATAATGAAGGATTCATTTTAATAAAGTTATTAATAATGAGGTAGATTTATTAGGTTATAAACCTTTAAAAGAAAACATCAGTTCTTTCTTATCCTTTAGTTAAAAATTATTAAGTGTGAAATGATGCTCTTTATTGTAACACGGACTTCGGACCTTGATTGGGGTCTCTAAATGCAAATTCATTTTGCGGCATGAAGAGTTAAGAGGTAAAGTTTCCATGTGCTTCTTGGTGAAGTTTCCATTTTTTTTCACCTACTGATAGATGCAAATGGATGGAGGAGGGTGACTTGGAAAATCATCATCAATATTGCACTTTACCTTGATGTGTTTTAGTTAGAGCCAACTCAGGATCGGGCTCGTTTTGTTCAGTAAAACATAGAAGGTCCAAAGTATCTCCTAATGCTCAAGGAGGAAGCTGCACCTCAGTTCCCTTTGTGATGGACAACTCAATTATATAGTGGATCCGTCATGTAGTAAGTTTGCATCTAAGATACTATGTGCTGATAGTATTTTTGCCATTGGGATCACTATCCAATGTATAAGTCACTATTTAGCACTTTTTGTTTAGTGCGTGGACTTGTGACGACCAGTTCATTTTGAAATAAACTTAGATATGTCTGTAGCGCATGAAGCGCGTGCTAAGTGAACAACGGGGCGGGTTCATTTTTAATTTAGAAATATGTGTGTTTAGCGCGGACACACATGAAAATGTGTGTGGATTAAAGTTCCTTTTAGTAATTAATTGTGATTTTGGCGGAACCAAAAATAAAAGAAATACCTGCAGGGGTGTGTATGCAACTAAAACTGGGCACACTCGTCCACTGATGTGATGCACTTGGACTAAATGCAATCACAATGAAATTCAACAAGTAGGCCGACTGGCTGGAAAGTTGATGACATAAGCTAAAAATGAAACATCATATAAGAATTTTCAACATGCATTTAATGTAGTGATTAGATTTTGAATGATAGATTTATGGTATAGAATATGGTTACTTTATTATTTTCTTGAAGATTTGAATTTTTTATTAATTAAAATTTTGTAATTTTTAATTAATGTGATTGATGTATACATATTTGTATGGAAGTTAGAAATTATTCGTTCATTTGAATAAACAAAAGTGTGGTTAAAATGAAACAAAAAATTCCATTTGATTTTATATAATTTTTGAGAATTTTCTAACTATTTTTTGGATTGTTAAAAGATTCTTGTGATAAATGCACTCATTTAGGAATTAATTTTTATAAAAATAATAATCTTTCAATGTGTTTTAAAGGTTTCAACTCATGTCAACTAACCATAATGAAAGAGGGAAATTTTTTAGGAATTTATGGGAATTTCTTGGGATTTTTTTTGCCAATTGTTATAATAATTGTTTAATGATTTTATGGATTTTTAATAAAATTTTATGGTGTAATGAGATTTGTTTAAGTAATTCCATTTTTTAAATGGCATTATCAATTGCTGAAAATTATATTAATTTTTCAAAACAATTTTAGGATTTTTAGTTATTTTTTAGAAATTCTCATTTATTTTTGTTTTTAAATTTGTTTTTAATGTTCTATATGTTTGGAATGGTCAAAAACATCAAGGAAATTGTGTTTAAATTTCAAGATTTTTTGGATTTTTATTTTTACTTTTTAGCATTTAAATAAAATTTTAATTGATTTTTACACATTTTACCAAATTTTAAATGAATTTTGTGGCTTTTCTAATTTATGAAAAATAAATAATCAAAGTTGGGACAACAAGGTACTCGAGAGCAGTTGCACGCGAATAGCAACACTGTAGCACAAACGAAACAAGATGTGTGTCGTCCCGTGTGAATGGACGCTTCCAGCACACAGAAAATCCAAGACCTGCACCAACATGGGAATGGCTTGCGATGGGGTAGGGTGTGGTGGCGTTGTATGTTCCAGCTTGGTCGATGTAGTCTAGGGAGGAAAAGGGGCCCGTAGGGGGGGGGGGGGGGGTAGGGGTGTGTTGTGGGGTTGCATGTCTTGTGGGAAGGTGGTCCTGCAGGTGGGGGGAATGGGGGTAAAGGGGGGGAAAAGGAAGTGTTCCTATGGGTGGGGGGAATGGGGTTAAAGGGGGGGGAAAAGGAAGGGTTCTTATGGGTGGGGGGAATGGGGGTACAAGGGCTAGGGGGGGGGGGGGGGGGGGGGGGGGAGTTCCCACAGGGGGAAAATGGGGGTGTGTGGCGGGGGTGGGGAGGTGTTAGGCGCGAGAGGGTAGAGACGCTGCGATAGGAGGGAGGGAGGGAGGCGTAAGGCATGTGGTAGGGGTGGGGAGGTGTTAGGCGCGAGAGGGTAGAGACGCTGCGATAGGAGGGAGGGAGGGAGGCGTAAGGCATGTGGTAGGGGTGGGGAGAGGAGACATCGGGGGGATAGAGATGTTGTGGCAGGGGGGAGGGAGGCGTTAGGCATGTGGCAGGGTTGGGGAGAGGAGACGACCGGGGAGGGGGGGGGGGTAGAGACACTATGGCGGGGGGGAGGGAGGCATAATGCGTGTGGTGAGGTTGGGGAGAGGAGAAGGCAGGGGGTAGAGACACTGCGGCTGGAGAGGGGGGGGGGCGTAAGGCGTGTGGCGGGATTGGGGAGAGACGACGTTTGGCAGAGGAAACGGGATGCTGCGCGGGCACGTGGAGAGTGCGGTGGGCGGTGGGGTATGGAGGCAGCGTTGGCTGGCCAAGGGCAGTGGGAGAAAGAGAGGAGGAGGAGGAGGAGGAGGAGAAAGAGGAGGGAGAAGGAGGGAGGGGTTGCAGGTGGAGGTGGGGAAAGAGGGAGGGGAGAGAGAAAGAGAGGAGCTGGCCAAGGGCAGTGGGAGAAAGAGAGGAGGAGGAGGAGGAGGAGGAGGAGAAAGAGGAGGGAGAAGGAGGGAGGGGTTGCAGGTGGAGGTGGGGAAAGAGGGAGGGGAGAGAGAAAGACAGGAGTCAGGGAGAGAGGAAGAAAGAGAGAGAGAGAGAAAGAAAGAAAGAAAGAAAGGCAGAAAGAAGAGGGAGAGGGGGGGTGAGGGGACGTGGGAGGGGTAGTTAGGGGGGAATAAAGTTGTTTTTAATTTTTTTAAAAATTAAAAAAATAATAAGAATAAGAATAAGAAGAGAAGATAAATGTCCCCCCATCCTGCATGCGGGCATGGGGTAAAAAAAATTTGTGGTATCGGAAACATGGAGTGGATGCGGGCAGGCGTAGGGATGGCGGACGATAGGATGAACACGACATGTGCATTGAAAGACGGAAACAAGGACGTTTGCGTGCAAACCCGCGCGACGTCGAGACGCAAAAGTAGACAAAAATTCATTCCGGACAATCCGTCCACCGGAACGAAGTGCGAAAAAAAGGAAAAATATACGAAGCGACGTGCTAGATAGGCCTATCTCATCAGAATGCTATTCCAATAGAGATAGGATCCGTTCACGTGGAAAAAAACCATAAAAATATATCCAAAACGGGGAAGAAAAATTAATACGAAAACATGTGGCGATCGTAACGTGATGAAGTGAACACGAAAAATGTATGCAGGAATAGGGTGGACAGGATGGGAAAGGTCGAATGTGATTCCGGGGATACGAAAATGTGTTCACATGGAAAAAATAGCAAAACACAAATAAAAATGAAGTAAAGAATTGATACAAAAAAATCCGTGCATCGGAACAGAGGGCAACGAGGAACAGGTTGGTCCTATCAAAACGTAGTTTTGATGGTGTGAGGGGGCATTCACATGGAAAAAATAAGGGAAAAACATAAAAATGCATAGAAAAATAAATAAAATAAAATCAATAGGTTGGATCAGGAGGGGGAAAAAAGGAAAATCATGCATGAGACCAAGGTAGATAGAGCTATTCAATCAAAATCAAATTTGGACGTAATTAAGACAGGGTCACATGGAAAAATAGTAAAAAAAACACACAAAAAGTACAAAAAAATTAATAATGAAAAAACCCTACATTAGAATGATAGGTGATAAAAAAATGTCCACAAGAAGGTGTAAGTCAGGGCTGTTATACAACAGATTGCAGTTTTGATGCGGAAAAGGCACGTTCGCATGGAAACATGTAAAATGGGCATAAAATTCTTCAAAAAGTAATAACTCATAATCCGTGGCTTGGAATAGGGGGACTATAGAAAGAAAAAGTAGCCAGGTCAAAGGGATGAATAGGGCTATTAGGTTGGATGGGGGTTTCGGTGAACCGAGGATGCTTTCTCATGGAAAAATATCAAAACAAGGGAAAAAGGGAAACGACCGCAAAAAAGGGGGTAAAGAAGGATGGGTGGATGGGGAAGAGACCCCATTAGAATAAAATTAGGACATGCCATGCATGCATGAGCAGATCATGGTAGATGCAGAAGGGTATGCAACAAAGACACACAGGGATACATTCTCACACTTAAAACCTTACTTGGAAGGGTGAATTGATCAACAAGGACCTAAGACCACACATTAGACCAATCGCTGACATCCCCACACTTGAAACATGACTGTCACGAGAAGTAGAAGGTGTAGGGTTAGAAAAACTTGGCCCATGTTGTTGAGAATTGAAGTTGATTGTTGATGTCACGTATGTTATGTTGCCATCAGTTGTAGGAGGTATCAAAGTGTCTTCACAACACACATTCAGTGGGGCAGGGACCACGCAGTAGCACCTAGGGAGGCAACTGTGTTGATGGAATCGTGGGAAATTATTGATGGCAAAGGATATTGTACTCAACTCATATTCACTCAAATGGAATGAAAGAATACTCTCCCCACAATAGATATCACTTGATTTGAATAATGATGGAAACCCAGTCTCACACATGGTTTAGAAATCAACAAGGGAGATGGTTCAGAGGGAGTATGCCAATGTGCACAATTGATGGTGCATTAGTGTGTCCCACCTCATCTGGGATAGATGCAAGCCGAAAGGCCAGGGAGCCTTGTAGTGCAGTGCACAAAATAGGGTAACGTGTAATGTGGTGATGGCAGATACCCATCCCGTGTGTGTGTAGGAAAACGAGAACATGCTTGATGCTAAGTGTCATAACATCCCTCAATCCGCACCTCTCAATAAGTATTTGAGGAACAACAATCATGCTCAAACCCCTCTCTGTCTCATGCTCTATTGGTAGATATATGAGGGCAGCCTGTTCTTGAAACCCATTGATGTTATCCTCACTATCACGTGTGCAGAGGCTGTATGCCTTGTGTGCACTTGATGGTGTAAATGTACATCCTGCTATATGTGTTGGCATACAGTGTAAGAAGAAAAGGCCAGGGAGCCTTATAGTGCCGTGCACAGGAACAAGTTTGTGCTTTATGCATTGAGAGGCCTATCCCATGTGTGCTTTATGCATTGAGAGGCCTATCCCATGTGTGCAACTCTCCATTCACACATCTCACCTCTCTGTTAGATATAAAGGGCAAGGACTAGTCACTCACCCCACCCTCTATCTCATGCTCTATTGATGAATACATAGGACAGCTCGTACTCACATCCCCATCCGATTAGGATGAAAGCTATGACGCTCTAGGTTTGTCGCGATGAGGATTAGCTTCATCTGGTTGATGTTGTCCATGTGGATGAAGAGGCATACCCAGGGAGGTAGACAACAAGTTCGGTGCTGGATTGCATGTTGGAGACTAAGTCTGTTGTAGGAATTAGAAGCACTAATGATGTTACAAGATTCAATGCACCAAGGGAGGCGGCTCGAAAAATTCTTATGCAAGAGTTCAGCTAGAGATTTGGCGATCCTTAGGACTGCGGGGTGTTACCACCTTTTCCATAGCTAGCTTCCTGTCCAAGGGTGTGTACCACCTTTTCTTGGAATGAGGTCTGTTATGATAGGGAATTGCATCCTTTTCTCCCATAACAATTTTATTTTTATGTTTTTTCTTTTATTTTTTTTTCATTTTCTTTTGCCCTATTCCCAAGGATGTTTCCACCTTTTCTTGAAGAATAGATCGGCATGATAGGGACCGAAGTCATTTTCTCCCATGACTGATATATTTTGATTTTGTTTGTTTGTTCTTTTTTTCCTTGTTGTTTTTGAAGAGTAGAATGGCAGGAATGCCATGTATCAAAAACAACCTTGCCACGTTTGCTGCATCAGATGGAAATGAAGCTAAGGAGGAGGGGAAGGTGGCTGCGAGGGGCTATCAGAACGAAACCACATCATCAGGATCAACAAGAGGGTTATCAAGAGCATTAGGTAAAGCCATCTCGACCATCGTGCAAGGAATGAGGAAGCTATCAATGGTGATTGTTTGGATTCCCAAGGAGGGTAATACGTCTTGAGGCGATAGTGATTAATCAGGAAGGGATCATCAAAAGCATCGACTGTCTAAACTTGGAGAGCCATTAGGATTGACGACAAGTACCTTCTAAGGGCTCATTCAACATTGTTGAAGATTGCCTGGAAACTTGCCAAATCGCGAATCATAGGCTAGGACTAAGTCACCTTCCTTGAACTCCTTTGACTTAATGAAGTTATCATCATAGGCCTTTCTACGAGCTTGCATGGCTTCCATGCACTGCAGGGCCATTTTGCAAGTCTCATTGAGACATTCCAGATGCAAAAGACGGCGTTGCAAGGATTTGGTCATCTCCCAAGTGCTCTTTGATAGCCATGTCAAGATTGTGGGAGAGAAGGAATGAGTCTCACTTGAAGCTTTCTTGCTTGCACAATGGGGGAATACACACAGAGATGGAGGCTGAAAACAGTTTTCCTCTTCTTAGTTGTGTAAGCCAAAAAGAACTCACATACAAAGAAATAGAAGAACCCTATATATGGGTCTCAAACCAAAGACAACTAACTAAGGTGGCATACTAACTGAGCCACGAACTAGAGTAGATAAGGATAGCTGTCATCTAGCTATTATTCATGGGCGGTGTACCAACCGCATCTACAACTGACAAGTCGGTGACATAAATGCACAACGGTCACCCTAGCATATCACAAGTGGAGCTCGATATCTCAACAAGCCACACGCAGAGAGGGTAGCTTGAGTTCAACAGGAAATAAGGCTTCTGTTCCATACACTAGCTAGAAAGGGGTTTGTCCTATAGCATCCTTATGGGAGGTTTTATACGCCTAGAGGGCCTCTGTAAGTCGATCATCCCAATCATGATGATGTGCGGCTATCTTCTTGTTAGAATTAAGTAGAGGATGCGATTGTTAACTTTGACTTAGCCATTGGCTCTAGGGTAATAGGGTGTGGACTTATGATGACAGATCTTGTATAGTTCTATCAACTCTTCCATGATCTTGTTAAGGAAGTGAGTACCTTGATTACTAACTATCTCTAGGGGATTGCCAAAACTAGTGATGATATTCTCATATAGAAACAAGGCCACGCTATTACCATCATTCCGCTTTCAGAGCTTCAGCTTCACACCACTTGGTTACGTAGTGTGTACATACCAAAATATATCTATTCTGCTTCCTTTTGGTTGGTGGATCAATAGGGACCACGAAATCATATCCACACTTCTTGAACGGCTTGAGGGGAAGGATTGCTTGCAGGGTAGGGCATTGGATTTGGTAGGCTTTCGCATTCACTGACAAGCATCACATCGTTTGTAGTAATCATAGGCATCCTTGTGGAGTACCTCCTAGCAGGGTGTAGGGGGCTAATTCCAACAGAAGCTTCTTTGTCTCACAGCTCGAGATGCAAGGGGATTACTGTTGGGTTGCTAGGAGGTTGACTATGTTTGTGTACCATGGGGTAACTACTTTGATTAGAAATAAGAAAGCATTAGGAAGGTTTGGATAATCTTGCTCTTCTTCATCATTGGTTTGAGGGATTCACGAAAGATGATCAGCCATGACATGAGAGCGACCGAGTTTGGTAACTACTTCAAAGTTGAACTCTTGAAACAAAAGGAGCCATCTCATCATTCTTCCCTTCACATTGGCCTTGTTCATCAGGAAGGATAGGGCTTCATGGTCCATGTAGAATTTGAAGTGCATTGACAGTAGATAGTGTCAAAACTTCTCCAAGGCAAACACCATTGCTAGGCACTCAAGCTCTGTCACTATGTAGTTTCATTCTTTGTCGGTTACTTTTTGGCTTGTATAATAGATAGGTTGATCCAACTTCGAAGGGTCCTTTTGGCATAAGACTGCACCTAGGTTTTCAACTGATGCATCAATATGCACATGGAACTCCTTCATCCAATTAGGAGGCTGCATGATGGCTGCTTCAATCAAACAGTGCTTTAGGGTATTAAACGCCTCGTCACAATCATTGATCCACGTGAACTCTTCATCTTTTCTTAGGAGTTTATGCAAAGGGGCTACCTTTTTCGCAAAGTGCACAATGAATCTTCTGTAATAGCCCACATGGCCAAGAAATCCCATCAATTGTTTAAGGTTGGTTGGGGCTGTTAAGGTAGCAATCTTCTCAATCTTAGCAGGATCTATTGCTATCCCTTGTGCAGAGACAATGTGGCCTAAAGGAACTCTTGATGAGATGCCAAAGACACATTTGTCAGGGTTGAGAGAAATCCCATACTCTCGACATCTGTCAAAGCATTGCTCTAGGTGTCCCCAATGCTCACAGATTAGGCTATAGACATAGAAGTCATCTAGGTACACCTCAATGAAATCATGGAGATGGTTCTGGAATGCAACCATCATCACTCATTGGAAGGTAGCAGGAGCGTTACTGAGCCCAAATGGCATCACTCTATAAGCATAGGTTTCCCATTTTGTTGTGAAAGTCATTTTAGATTGATCTTCTTCTGTAATTTGGACTTAATTATATCCACTGAATCCATCCAAGAGGGAATAGAGCTCATGGCCTGCCACTCTGTCCAATAGTTGGTCCGTAAAAGGGATAGGGAAATGATCCTTCTTTGCCTTAGAATTTACCTTTCAAAATTCCACACATATTCGTAACTTTCCATTCTTCTTGGATACTACCACAATGGGTGAAAGCCATTCACTATTGGCCACCGGATAGATGAACTCAGCTTCAAGGAGCTTCAGTAATTCGGCCTTCACTAGAGTAGAGTAATTTGGATTCATACACTCTATCTTTGTTTCACAAGTTTTGGCATCAAGCTCTAAAGGTCATTGTGATGTTAGCATAATGTGGGATCAATCCCCTTTAGATCTTTGTACAACCATGCAAACACGTCCAAGTTCTCCTTTAATAGGTCTCACAGGACCAATAATTCTTCATCTAGAAGATTGATACCCACCTTCAAGTGACGTTTGGTCTCTTCAAAATCCACAAACATAAGTTGCTTTTCACCTTCCACTTCATGCATGAATGTCCATGGACTGCTTCTGGGTAGAGATTTGACTCCTTCAAGGGAGTGGTCTCCTCTTTTGATAATTCGCTAGAATTGATTTCCTCTTTCAATGGAGGCTCTACTTACTCTTTGGGAAGCTGAAAGGGTATCATTGCGGTTTTGGGTTTGGGTTGGGGATAAGTTGCTTATTGTCTTTAGGACTCATCTTTTGAGGATGCATCCAAGAACGTCACATAACAGGAACCTTCTTTCTGTTTGAGCTGTCGAACTAGGGGTTGTTGGCGAGGTGCATCATCATCATCTTTTCTTAGGAAGGGTAACTTTGTGTCATGAAGGAAAAATACAACATTAATATTTGCACCTTGGATTAATTCCAGCCTTTGTAAATTTAGCTTTAGCCTATGTGTACATGTGTGAACAGCCTTTAAGTTTGGAAGAGGGTTAGAATAAAAGGGACTAGAGGCCAAAGGCAAGACATCTTTTGATCATTCAATAATCTTGGCTTTACCATTTTCTTGGAGTTAGCTTCTTCTAGCCTATGAAGCACTCAGCCATGGCCGTCATGTATTCTTGAATCCCCAACCATTAATACATGATGAGGATGTCTTGGTGCAATAGATTTGTTAATTCTTTGTTGTAGCTTAGTTAATTTTCAATTTCAGTTAGATTTCATTCCATGGTTGATTGCTTTCATTACATTGGTATCAGAGCCATAGCTTAGATCCTTGCAGAAGTCATTTTCAAGTACTAGATTCAGTTTCCTAGGCTAGAGAGAGCAAACCATAGTTAAAAATTTGAGTGACAGGACTTGACAGGACATGAAGGATTCAAACCGGAGTTACATGTGAAAGTCTGCTACAAACATGGATGAAGATGGTGATTCTTGGCATTAATAATGGAAGAAATGGAGGGCTCCAGCCAAAATAGCAGGACGTGATCAAGATTTGAGCCAAAAATTGGGGTAAGTGTACAAACTAATGGTTACAGGACACTTTAACTGTGGTTACTTTTGAGAAGGAAGGGTTTCTTCTTCCCTTTCCTCATTCCTTCAAGCTGCCATACAAACTGCCATGGACATTTCTTCTCAGATCTTCTTCCCATGACCTCTAATCCTCAAATGGCTTATGCAAGAGTGTAGTATGGGTCTTAAGCTACCTATGGATTACCTACATGCCTCATATCTACCATGTTTTCATCACGTGATGCAAGAGTATGTACAGCAACAGTTTGCGCTGTTTTTACAGCCCCCTTCCCTTCGTGATCAGTAAACGTGAACTAATCTGAGCTTGTACTCTTCATGAGAGGATCAAATGGAGTGCAACTATGAGTCTACATCATCTTCTACTTGATCTTTCACTCCTTTTGGAAGATGGGAGCTTTCTCAAACCCTGGGTATGGAGTTTTATGACAGTTTTGGACAGCACTCAAATTTCTCAGATTTCTTCATCAAGATCAAAGGGTTTTTGCTCTATTATACTCCCTAAGGCTTCTACATACATCCTAGTACCAACATTGATTGATCTTGAAGCTTGAAGCTTTGATGAAGCTTGGATATGGCGATTGCAAACTCTATGTATAACAGTTTGGGACAGCATTAAAGATTCCTGAAATTTTTTAAGCAATTCATGGGGCTTTTGTGGGCAAAGCATCTCTGAAGCTTCCTCAATCATTTCCCCTCAAGAATCCATCAACATTGGACCGACATTTAAGAGATTGAAGCCAATGGAGGTCTAGGTGTTCAATGGACAGCATGAAGCTTTTATGCCATTAAATTTTGGCATTCCCTCTCAAATTTCGGGATCTCTTGGACACATTGAAGCCCTCTCTACTACCTATTGCAACCTACTTCAAGTAGAGAAGGTAATCGGTCTTCATCAACCCTCATTTGGAGCATTCATGGAGTCATGGAGCTTTCATGGAATTCATGAAGCTGAAGCTTATCAAGGAAGGGATTATTCTTGAATATTGAAGATCTCTTGGACTGATTTTAGAAGGATTATCAAGCTCAACTCACCTATGTCAAGCATTATGGATTAAAGGCCTTTCCATCAACAATGCTCTTCTCCAATCAATTAAATGAGGTACTCTAATCACTCTTAATTTCTCTTTACATCCAATTGCTGATCTCATTTCCAATTGCTGAAGAGAAATAAGAGGATTAAATGAAGCTTTCATTCATAGCCTAATGCATTACATGAAGCCTATAGGTTATCTCAGTCATTGTCTTTACTAAACCTCTTCAATTTACTGAAATGGCCATCTCTAAATGTCTCAAACTCTTCCATAATGAATGAGCATTACCCATCTACTTTCATTCACTGAAATCGGTAATTTCTTGAGCTTCATTACTCAATCTTTATTGCCTAACCCTGACATGAAATTGATTGCCTATTTTGCCTCTTGATCATAAGAAAATCATTACCCAATTGGTAAGTGAGAAAAGCTTTGTAAGCAGTGAGTCACTGCTGAGGTAAATACCTCTCCATTTCTCATTTACATTTCAGCCTTTTCAATTCCAATCTTGCATATCATGAAAAGGACAAATGAAAGGCAATTGTATTTCCTTCCTATTCCATGCATATCATACTGATTTTTAGAGCTAGAATTCACTTGCCATGTACTTGCCCACGAGGAAAAGTGGATGCCGGGTGAGTCGGTAGGACAAAAGAGAGGTGACCCTCCCCTACCAACGAGGACCCTGAAGGGGAGCACAACCCGGCCCGAGAGGGAACTTTGCAAACCCCTCGGGTCTCGGATCCCATGTATTTTCAAGTTTAGGTGTAGGTACAAATCTCAAAGGCACTTGAAATCAGCCTACAGCATGAGTTATGGACAGTGAGTTCTTGTGATATTGGCAAATGTATGGTATGGCAAATGTATGAAGACATATGGCTACAGTAAAATGTATGCATCCTATGGTAAAGACACTATGATTCAGCATTAAAGTTTGGAACAGAGTATGTATACATACCCTCATTAAAGATTGCAGTCTACATTGAGTTAGACAGCCATTTTACTGGTCACAGATGTCATTTTCAGTATGGGCAGACGTATGAGACTCTCCTACAGGGTTATGAAGTTGGTACATGCTTGGTATTGATGGTACAAGCCATTAATTGACTAGAACAGGGTATTCACTGCCTGCAGGAATTTTCAGACAGTAACAGAAAATCCCTTACAGAAATTTTTGTACTCATCCATTTTCTGCACTTGATAGATCATTGGATAGAGGGCTCTTCAAGCTTTGAACAGAGCCAGAGACCTTGTAATTTGGAGCTCTAGAAGTAAAGATAATCAAGTTTTTCTACTACAGGAAACTCAGGACAGAAATCAACCCATGGCTAGGAATAAGAAGAGAGACCCTGTATTGGATACTATCAATGAAGAATTGAAGAAATATCAGCAGGAAAGGGATGAACATCAACAGGAAAGGGGTGAACATGACACTTCTCAAGATGCCATTTACCGAATGCATTATGAGAACGATGAAGTCGATGCAAGTTCCACCCACTCCCCTATCAATCAACCCATAGAGACGTCTCATATCTCAATGAATTCAAACAGTTTTCAACAATTGTCAAATGACATAAAGGATATGAAATCAGGTTTCGAGGGTATGAGATTTGGTATTGACAAGCTTGTAGCACTTCTTGGTGAGAAAATGTTGCCTACAGCTGGTCTTAATATCCCACATCCTCATAGGGTTGAAGAACCACCTAAACCACCTACTCCTAAGGTGGTAGGTCAATTTGAAGTCGGAGAGTCATCTAAAGCTAAGGATTTTGTTCAACCTACTTCACTTCAGCCACAATTCCATCAACAAAAGGGTCACTTTCAGCCACATGGGCAGGATCTTCAAGAAAGAGTGCAAACAAACTCAAAGCATGATGAAGACATCCATGGGTGCAACTCTTTCTACAAGCAATTTCACCCTCAAGCAAATGTTGGTGGCTATGAGCAAGGGCATGTTAATTCAGCCCCAAATTCTTATGGGCAGCCACATGGACATGTGAACTCAGCCCCAAATGCTTTTGGACAGCCACAACATAATTTCTCTACGCAAGTGTAGCCCAATAGGCCAAGTCCCATGTTAAATCATGGTTGGAATCAGCAAAATAATGGGCAGCAACCACCTTTCAACTCACCTATGCATGGACAACCTCCCAATGTGAGCAACACATACTTTCATCCTCAAGGACATTGTTTCCAGCCACAAAGTCATGGTATGCATTATGGACAGCAAACTCCTTATGCGCAAGGGCATGGAAATAATGAATATCCTAGGCAAGGACCTTTTGGCAATTCTTTTGGGCCACAACACCATAGTGGGCAGCAGCACCCTAATGGGCAACCTCCTCAATACGAGAGAGAGTACAAGGAGAAAATAATTATCTCAAACTTCAAGGGAGAGAACCCTTCACCCACGGAGTTGGAGGAGTGGTTTGACAAGTTAGAGATGTATTTTTCCCTTTACCCAAGACCCGAGAATGCCAAAGTAAAATTTGCAGCCCTTCATCTAGAAGGCTATGCTCACACTTGGTGGAGATATATGGCGAGGATGGGACATGACTTCTTGTCTTGGGATGCATTGAAAAATGCTATGATTGAAGTCTTTGTTTCCCCTATTGAAAAAGAGCGGTTAGAGAAAAAGTGGTATGCACTTGAGCAACGTGGTCTCTCGGTTAGAGAGTACTCAAATCAGTTTTTGAACCTCTCGATGTATGTTCATGGGGTCTCCGATAGTGCCAAGTTGAATAAATACATATTTGGTTTGGAACCTATTCTTTCTTCTGAAGTTGGAGCCATGAATCCTACATCCCTACAAGCTGCCATTCAATTGGCTGAACGTTATGGGCAGAAATACAAGGGTTTTCAGCCAAAAACAGGGCATTCTTTTCAGCCTACGCAGTTCTCAAGGACATGAGGCCATTATGGGCATGCTAAAACTGATTTTCAGCATATTGGGAAGCCATCAAATACTTTCAGCAATACCTACAGCAAGATACCCACTTTTCCTACTGTGTTTGGGTCAAAACAAAGCAGTAATTTCAGATCTAATGCTGAGAATAGATTTGATGGAAAGAGGACTGATATAAATGCCAAAACTTCAGTCCCTACTCAAGGCAAACATGTATCGAATGACAAGATCAAAGATATGTATGCTAAAGGTCTATGCTACAAATGTGGAGAGAAATGGTCACCCGATCATAAGTCCAAATGCAAGGCCAAAAATATGAAGATTAGCATGATCATCGAGGATGATTCCGATGTTGAATCTATTGAAGGAAGCTTGGCTCAGCTTGATGTCACAACAACTCAAGAAGAGGCACATGAAAATGAAGAGAATGGCCATGATGAGTTCTATGATCCGATGGATGGGTTTCCTTTCAACCCGGGTGGTCATTATTTGGATGGTTCATGGACTGATTTACATCCATCGCTATGTGCCATATCAAGTGATGCATGGAGTGGTTCAAGAGGGGATAATACCCTACGCCTTAAAGGTCAAATCAAAGGAAGGACCGCTCATATACTCATAGATACGGGAAGTACACATAGCTTCATTAATGCTAAGTCACTCAATGGGCTGAAATTGAATACGCATGAAATGCCTACATCCCTCAAAATCCAAGTGGCAAATGGAAATTTTGAGATGAGCAATCAATGCTGTCCAAATGTACCTATCACCCTTTCCCCATTGTGCACTACATCAGTGAGCCTAATTACATTAGAAATGGGTCCCATTGATATAATACTTGGCTGCAACTGGCTGAAATCTTTGGGCAGATTTACCATGGATCTCAACAACATGGAAATGGAGTTTAAATGGTGTGGACAACAAGTAACACTACATGGAGCTGAAAAGAAAAGAATGGAGATGATCAGTCCCAAGAAGGTTAAGAAAGAGATAAATGCAAAGGCATGTATGTTCACCATTCTTCTTTCCAAGATTGAAGAGGATCAGCCCTCTTCTTCTACCAACAATATGGACCCATGTCTTTGTAAATTACTGAAAGAATATGATGATATTTTCCAGCCACCTACCTCTCTTCCTCCCAAAAGAGAAGTGGATCATCCCATTGACTTGCTGCCCAATACAAAGCCCATCAACAAACCACCATATCGCCTCTCCAAAGTGGAAAGAGAAGAGGTAGAACGCCAAGTCAAAGAGCTTTTGGAAATGGGTCTCATTAAGGCAAGCCAATCACCTTTTGCTTCTCCAGTCCTTCTTGTGAAGAAGAAAGATGGCTCCTTTCGAATGTGCATTGATTACCGTGATCTCAACAAGGTCACTATCAAGAATAGGTATCCCATACCTAGAATAGATGATCTCTTAGATGAATTGAAGGATGCCAAGGTGTTCTCAAAAATTGACTTGAGATCGGGATATCATCAAATACGCATGAAGGAAGGGGATGAATTCAAAACAGCCTTCAGGACGGAGAGGGTTCTTTATCAGTTTATGGTTATGCCTTTTGGGTTATCAAATGCTCCCGCCACATTCCAGTCTCTCATGAATAAGATACTTCAGCCATTGCTCTTTAAAACAGTTTTGGTATTCTTTGATGATATTTTGATCTATAGCAAGAATAAAGAAGCCCATTTGCAGCATGTAAAAGAGGTCTTTGACATATTGAGGATACACAAACTGTTTGCCAAGGCCACTAAATGCTCTTTTATGACAAAGGAAGTGGAGTACTTGGGTCATATAGTGGGAGAAGATGGAATCAAAGTGGATCCTAAGAAGGTTTAGTGCGTCAAAGAATGGCCTACACCAACCAATGCCACTTCATTAAGAGGGTTCCTTGGTTTGTCATCCTTTTACCGACGGTTTATGAAGAACTATGCTCATGTTGCAGCTCCTCTTACCGATCGGCTGAAAAAGGAGGCCTTCTTTTGGGATGAGATCGCTGACAAGAGCTTTAATGAGCTGAAAGAATTGCTTGTTTCAGCACCCATACTAGTTTGCCCTGACTTCTCCAAGACTTTTACAATTTATGCAGATGCCAGTGGTAGAGGTTTGGGAGCAGTTTTGGTACAGGAGCATGGTGTCATTGCATTTGAGAGCAGAAAATTTGATGACAAAGAGAGAGAGATGCATGTTTATGAGCAGGAGATGCTTGCTATTTTACATGCAATCAAGAAATGGCACCACTACCTCTATGGGACACACTTCAAAGTCAAAAGCGATCATAGGGTCTTGAGATATTTTCTCTCGCAGCCCAATCTTTCTCCCAAGCAAAAGAGATGGTTGGCTACTTTGCAATCATATGATTTTGAAATATCATACATGGCTGGCAAGGATAATGTGGTGGCTGATGCATTATCAAGAATGTGGGCATGCAGTCTATCTACTGTGTCCACCATCTATAAGGAGTGGATTGAAGACATTCAAGAGGAATATGTGCTTGATGAACATGCTGCCCATATTTTACAGAAATTACAGCAAGGGTGTGATGCTGAATTTCCTAATTTTAAAGTGCATAATGGCCTCTTATGGTTTAAGGATAAAGTGTACTTGATTCCCAGCAGTAAATTCAAGCTGAAGGTGCTTCAAGAGATGCATTCATCGCCAATGGCTGGTCACTTGGGCCTTTTCAAGACGTTTGATAGAGTTCATCAAAGTTTTTATTGGAAAGGTCTATGGAAAGATGTTAAAGAGTATGTATCTCAGTGCTTGGAGTGTCAGCAAAATAAGGATTCCACTCTATTACCAGCTGGTTTACTTCAGCCTTTACCTATACCTACGGGAAAATGGACTGATATTTCCATGGATTTCATAACGGGATTGCCTACTACCAGTCATGGATGGAATAGTATCTATGTGGTAGTTGATAGATTGACCAAATCAGCCCACTTTATCCCAACTAAAGTCCAATATTCAGCAAGACAAGTCGCCGAGCAATTTATGGAAGGTGTGTTCAAACTACATGGTATGCCTATGAGAATAGTATCAGACCATGATTCGAAGTTTATGGGTAACTTTTGGAAAAGTCTATTCTCCTCTATGGGTACTTTCCTCACTCCTAGCACGGCCTATCACCCTCAGACTGATGGGCAAACGGAGCGAGTCAATCATTGGGTGGAAGTGTACCTTAGGCATTATTGTCATGACACACAAGCTTCATGGGATCGTTGGATCCACCTTGCTGAATTTTGCTATAATAACACGCATCACATGAGCATTGGGATGTCTCCATTTGAAGCTCTTTATGGGTATAAAGTCCAACTTCCATCAGTTTTATTCCATGAAGACATCAACCCACAAGCAAAGGAAGAGTTGGAAAGAATGGAGTTGCTCATGAGGCAATGCAAGGACAGCATAAGGAAAGCACAAGACGTAATGAAGGTCTATGCTGATGAGAAAAGAAGACATTTAGACTTCAAGGTTGGAGATTGGGTATTTCTCAAAGTGCCCAAGACGCATTATGCTTCATTAAAGGGTGGGAATAACAAGCTTGCTCATAGGTTTTATGGGCCATATTTGATTTTGGACAAAATTGGAGAGCTTGCTTATAAACTTCAGCTACCATCCTCCACTAGAATACATGATGTATTCCATATTTCACAGCTGAAGAAGTATGTTGGGCCCGATGTACAAGTATTGGAAGAATTACCACCATTGGATGAGGCAGGACTGATCATATATGAACCTGAAAGCATTATTGGAAAGAGAGAGAAAGTTCTCAGAAATCGTACTCTCATTGAGTATCTCATTAAGTGGAAGAATTTGCCCACTGAAGAGTCTTCTTGGCAACCATCCACTTATGTCAGTAACTTTTCTTGGTTATTACAGGATGATATATGATGCAGTATGCAGTGACTGTGCAGAGACAGCTTGCTGTATGAAATTTTGCAGACAATAAAACTGTCCTGACTTCATCAAAATTTGATTCTGATGTTGTGGGGTGATGCTTGGGAGTGTATACTTCGTTTCCACACCTCATACGCCTTATTTGGACCAATATATCAAAAGTTATGGCAGTTTTAGTGAATCAGCCCTGTTTGGACAGCAGTCAGTTTTCTCACAGTTTGGCATGCAAAAGGTCTTCTTTTCATGGACAGTGCTTTCTTATCATTTGGAAGATGAATAGGCATGATTACTATAATTCTTGACTTGGATTTAGACCATTACTTCTTGGTTTTGAGGACAAAACCATCTTCAGGAAGGGATGGTTTGTCATGAAGGAAAAATACAACATTAATATTTGCACCTTGGATTAATTTCAGCCTTTGTAAATTTAGCTTTAGCCTATGTGTACATGTGTGAACAGCCTTTAAGTTTGGAAGAGGGTTAGAATAAAAGGGACTAGAGGCCAAAGGCAAGACATCTTTTGATCATTCAATAATCTTGGCTTTACCATTTTCTTGGAGTTAGCTTCTTCTAGCCTATGAAGCACTCAGCCATGGCCGTCATGTATTCTTGAATCCCCAACCATTAATACATGATGAGGATGTCTTGGTGCAATAGATTTGTTAATTCTTTGTTGTAGCTTAGTTAATTTTCAATTTTAGTTAGATTTCATTCCATGGTTGATTGCTTTCATTACACTTTGGGTGACAAGAGCCACTACTAAAGCAAAGCCTATTCTTCTTAATCTATTTCTTATAGAGTCTTTGCTTATGACGTGACTCATTAATCAATCCAAAGGGTACCATAATCATTCTATCGAGAACAGAAGGGGATCTTCTGCTTCTATGGCTTCAGGAACTTCGGAAACTTCTTCCTCGTCTCTGCCTTCTACAAGTAGGATAGAATTTTCTAGCTCGCTTTCATACTCTTCTTTTGCATTATCACTTTTGTCCTCTGTAGATTCTGTTTCTACCTTTGTGGGGGATCTGTGTACGAGAAGAATAGACTCTCTGTTATGTTCTCCACTTCTACTTCTGTCGTTGTTGTCTCTGTCTCTCTGACTCTGTTTATGTAACTGCCATGTAATAGGGAGAACAATACATCCATGCTCCTATCTCGCTCTTAGAGAGGTAATTTCAGAAGTCAATTCGGGTTCAGGTAGGTAGTATTCTCCCATGGTGTGAGGTGCCCGCCCATCGGCTTTCCAGGTACTCTTTTAGCGGTCTATCGAGAAACGAATCTAAGCGTCGCTGCCCGGCACTCCCAAGGAATGTTCCGAGTTTTGTCGCCTAGGGTTTCCCGAATCCGCCTCGCAATGGAACGTTCACGACCTAACCCACTAGGATCGACCTGAAATTTGGGTTCCTAGTTGTCAAGGTCTCCTGTTAGCATTCTAGCGTCGGGTATTGGACATCCTACTTTACGCAGAGATACCCAACCCAAAGCAGATCTATGCCACACTTGGTTCAAAGAGAATGGGAAACGAGAGGGACGCGCTGCTCAACCTCTCTGCCCATAGGGCATAGTCCCATTCCGGTCCCCTAAAACGGCATGAATCGAGTTCTAACCTATCAATACCTAAAGGTCGAATGACGATAAAAACTTGTGAGAAGCCTCCCAGTTCTCTAGGACCACCCTACCATAGGACGGACCCGTCGGGGGTTCCGCCCACCCGCTTCCCTTAATAGCTTTAGTTTTCTAATTAAGTCCTACCACATTTATGTGTGACACTTAAAATCAGCTTCATTAATTAAGCCTTTTAGGGAACAAGGTTCGTTCATGTAAATTATAGCACAGACACGAAAACAGAGCAAAGCAATCTATTGACAAACAAGATCAAAAAAGTTCCTTAACTTATCTTCAAGTTAATCTTTGTCTCCTGCCCATACATGAGAAATTATGTTTCGCTTCTGTCCAACAGAAGTATCCCTTCTGCCCTGCAGAAGTAACTGGTCCAATTCTTATTGGTACCAAAAACTCAATCCTTTATCTAGAATAGGATCTCCCAACATGCCCAGATGTTGGAGGCCACGGAGGTCTTCAACTCCATTCTAGACCTAGCAAGGGGTGTCCAGAGCTCCAACTGACCCGCAAGCTATCTAGGAGCGAAACATCATTCCCGTGGTTGGCCTTTTCACCACTCGACCTTCGGCCCATGAATCGAGCAGTGCCCTCTCGGGTTAATATGCGGTGCGACCATGGAGGTGATCCACCCGTATAATATATCCTTCCTTAATTAAATCCTTTAAGCATCAAGCACAAACAAGGCAATCAGCCTAGTATCATTTTCCAAGAAAACATTCCTTTATTCCCATGGCGACTTGTCATCACAGACCCTTGCCATGCATTTACCATAAATCACAAACACTTGGAATAATCATCCAAACAACAACTAACAACCAGTTGAATGTAAAAGCATTTAGGATGTTGTTTGATCAATCAACAAAACCAATTGGATTCTTTCCAAACAATACAAGAATAGACGATATAACATTTTCATCGTATATTTGCTCTTCCCCTTGGGATCTAAGAGCAATACTATGCGAACATGATCTTAACACTTCCTTCCTTCGGCTAGGGCATATGTTAAGGGTTCAAACACTATTCATGATGTAAGTTCTATAGGTAACTTACCTTGATTGATAACCCAACCCTGAGTTTGGATTAGCAAAAGTCATCGTTATCCGACGGATCTCAAGATATCTTAGTTTTAACCCTTATGATTAATTTCTTGTACTAGCTCTTAGTCAAGTCATGAGGCAAATAGAAATTTATCCTCATATATCAAACATGTTATAGGCATAACATATAAATACTTGATAAGATAAATGCGAGATGATCTCAAGTAATTAGACTCCAATAGGCCTCGCATTGACCTAGAATCTAGTTTTTCTTAGTATTTGGCATGTTAGGCTAAGTACTTTTGAAGTACCTAAACTTTAAACTAGTACTTCTCCATTCATGATTCTTAATGTCATATTCTTTTAGCAATTATGCTATCTATAACCCTTGACTATACTTTAATCTAGCATTTGTATGCCCAATCTTTTAATGTCGTTCTTTTGACGATTATGCCATTCATAACGCTTGACTAATTCTTTCTTGTAATTGCTCTACTAGCAAATAAGTCATATGTAACTAGGTGCAATTATCTTCCCTTGATATATGCACTTCACAAACTCCATCTTCCGAGTAAGCGAGATGAAATTTATCCTTTCCCATGACCTATACTCGTGTAATAGTATGGGCTTAACGTATCTCATACGAGAATCAAAGCAAGTATCTATCAACTTGAAAATACATTACTTACAACCGAAACTATAGTTGGATTGACAGTGATGCCTTTACTCGAAGCCTTGTTGTTGGTTGCGAGATTGTCATCCGCACGCGACATTCTTCGCTTGGAGGCCATCGTCCGCAGGCAGACTCAAGAGATTAAGAAGGTGGAGTAGATTCAAGATGGAAGAGCGTAAGAGAAGATGGTTAAGTCAAGGATCGAGATAGAGGGAATTGAGCCAATTCTCTTCCTTGCAGCCTCTCGGGGTGACTCTTCTCTCTCTCTCTCTCTCTCTCTCTCTCTCTCTCTTTCAAGCTCTTCCTCACAATCTCTTGGAGGAGTATCCTCCTCTCTACCTCTCTCTTACAGCCTCTCGGGGTCTCCTTATGCCTCTATGCCTCTCCCATGCCTCATATTTATAGTGAATTAGAGAAGAGGGCTTGTGGTTGAGGAGTGGAGCTCTTTGTGGAGGGGGATCTTGGAAAGATCAGTGATCTGATGCTCAGATCATAAATCTGATGGTTCCATTGGCTCCGAAAGGGGGGTAAAACGCCAAGACACTTGGTTAGAAAGCTCTCAGTTCACTCCTTCTTCTTTTCTCTGTTCGAAGTGTTGTCTACTGCCTGTAAACTGCGATCGCGACGCACGCGATTTCGCCAGTCACTTTTCTTTATTTTTCTTTTTATAAAATCTTCAAACCAACTAAAATATCACTTGTCTTTTCTTTTAAATGACATCTAGTTCCATATCGTTTTTTTAGGATAATATCTAAAATATACTAGCTTTGCCCAAAATCTAATGTTTTTGGACCTTCCAAACTATACACATGAACTTAGTGATTAATATAACTCATAAGTCTCGTTCATGTTGTAATTTACGTGAAGGGTAGCTACGGTCTTTGCCAATTCGAGAAAAATATCGAATTTACGACTCTTGATTTTTCTAAATAAAATATTTTAAATTAAATAAAAATTATCAATAATTAATGTTAGTTAGTTTTTACCTTAGTTAGTCTTTAGTTAGTAATTTTACTAACTTATTAATTGGCTAACTAACTTTCAAACTAACCAACTAACTTTTAGTGTGCGGAGATATTACACATGGACAAAGACTTTGCTTCCTTTGGCAGTTGGCTTACAATACCCACAGTTAGGGACTGCGCCTCTATTTTCTTGGGAAAGATCTATTTGATGGCCTCTTCAACTCCTGATATACCATATGTTACTTCATTGGAGGAGCCTGTTACGACTTTGATGGACATGGATCCATTGCCTTTTTGCAATCCATACAACTTCAACACCACTTTGTTGGGTCATCTGCCTAGGGTTAGGGTTCCTTTGAACCAATCCGTCGTTGCTCTTACTTTAAAAATCCAATAGTAGAGGGTATGAGGTCCTATAGGAATTTGGTTTGACCACCAGATATGTCATCCAATAATCCCTTCCTGCGGGGGTTGCCTTTACATACGAGAGAATGCCCAACGATTTGATTTTACTTTGTTCTACCAATCTGATAAGCCACTGTGTAGGTTATATTCCTTGCAAGCCTAGATCCTTCATTGCCATACCCATCATTATATTTACTGATGAGCCTCCATCAATCAATGCATCTGCTCTAAAGCATCCTTCGATCCATACACCAATCTCTAGGGTTCTAGGATCTAGGAAGGTGTTAGCTACATCCACTTCCTTCACAGGTTCTAAGGCTCTGTTGGACTTGGTTGCCATAGAAGCAACAATTCTTAGGCCTCTTCTTCTTATCAGTATGCTTTTGAATTTCTTTCAACAACTAGGTGACAACGTCAGCAATTGTCGGAATGTTAAGTTTAGTTTAAAAGTGTCTAGGTCTTTGACCAAATATATTCTTTGATAAGATCCACAAGCTTCTCCAATTGGTTGGGGAATGGGGCCATGCCCACTTTTATCTTCCCTTTTTCTTCTAGGAGTGTCAACATCTGCGCTTTTTCTCCATGAGGAGGTACTTCAACATCCTCTATCTCCTGGACATCTAGTCTTATCTTTGCAACTGTCTCTGTGGCTCTCTGTGGCTCTCTGTGGCTCTGTAGTGTTATGTACTGCACTCTTTTGTTCCTCTCTAGGAAGGTTGAACTTCACAGTCTTGGCAGAAGAAATGCTCTCTTTTGGAATTACAGGTTCTCCTTTCTTTGCATACATTATTGCGGCAACTTCCAATTCCACCAAATTGGAAGCATGTTCTTGGGTCTTCTGTTGGGTATCAGGAGTAGCTTCCACAGGAGCTAGACTTGGACAATCTTTTGCAATATGGCCTTCTCCTTTGCATTGGCTGCATAAGGGCTTGTAGTCCATAGAACTTCTAGGGTTTGGATAGTTCGATGAAATATGACCCTTTTCTCCACATCTGTAACACTCCACCTCTGATCTTTGGCCATTGCCAGACTATTGTCCTCTCTGTAACTCTGAGAGGAAAACCTCATTGGACCAAAATTAGGACCGAACTCCCTAGGCTTTGGTCCAATGTCTTGCATTGTTATTTTGGATTCTAGCAAGTTGAATCTTGCGTCTTCATATTTCTTTCTTCTTTTGTGTATCTCTTTTAGAGAGCAAATATCCTCTATATGGTTCTTCCTCAAACAATATGAATAGAAGGATCCAAGAATGGTTGGTTTTTTAGTACATTCAGTGGCTAAATGTCTTGCTTGATGTCACTTTTCATGCCATGTATTAGAACACATCATATCTCTCCCACCCCCTGCAGGAGTGGATATATTGGCGGTATTCACCTTTAGCGTATGTAGCTATTCTGTAATCACATCCATAAGCTCTTTCTTGATACTTGAGATGACTGAGTTGGATAGGTAGTCCTTCAGATTTTCATCTCCTGGAGTACTTGTAGTAGGGTTTTGTGAAGCTTCTGTAATCATTGCATACACTGGTTGGGTTGATCCAAAGGGTCCTCTGTTCTAGTTTTGATTCAAAGCTCCTATAGAGATTGGGGGTTGTTGATTCCAGTTATTTGTTGTTGAGTCACCATTGGGGAAACTGTTTGCGGCCATTGTTGTTGTGGTTGAACCATCATTTGAGGCATTGTCATCTGTGGCCATTGTGGAGTAGGTGCACTATACTGCGGCACTGTTTGCATCTTGGGGTAGCGGTAGAAAACTGTCCATGGGACTACATTTGGTGGGTATACCATTCTTGACATGGGAGGAGGTAAGAATCCTCTTCTTGAGGTCATCGACAACCTTGCTTCAACTTTGTCATATAGTCTTGCACCTTCCATTGCAGCTTGCAGATTGACTGGTCTTCTCAATTTCACAAATTGCAAACTTTAAGTTGTATGCCTCTAAGAAAAATCCCCTTCTAGATGCCTTTATCCAAATGATGGTTGTTCCATCTCTTCAGTATGGATTCCATTCACGAGATATAAGCTTTGACTCATTCACTAGGGGATTGACTTAGCTTCATGAACTCCTCTCGCATCCACTCTTCAAAACCTTCATATCTGAATTTCGTGAGGATAGCCAACTTTAGGTTGTCCCATGTGCCAAAATTTCTTGCTGCTTGTCTTTCATACCACTGAAATGCCGTGCCTTTGAAAGTGGTGGAGAATATTGCTAACCAATGTTCATGAGTTTTGGTATTGTTAGCCACACATGCTACCATAAAGTTTGTTACATGAAGATCGGGATCTTCATTGTACTCTCCCTTAAAAATGGGCAATGGGACCACATTTGCTAGCCTGTCATCAATATTTCCATGACGGATTTGACTAGGAAGGGGATCTTGAGTCACCATGGGGACTTCTGTAAAGAGTGCTTGTAGGGTGTCTAAGGAGGCTTCTGCTGCAAGCTTGTTCTCAACCTTGATTTTTGCCTTCTCTCTTCTCATGTACCTCTAGACTCATTTTAGTGCTTGCCTCCTGATTGCGTCATTCATTAGGGGGTTGGCTCCACCTTGTTGGTCTATACTCAACAGAACACAATCAAAGGGGGCTTAAGTCTCTACAGGATTCTCTTGCCAACATTTCTTCAACTTCCTACTTTTCTACATCTCTGAATTCAGCTTTCAAATCGCTATAGAGGAGAATGTTTTTGTTTTGAAGGTATCAAAGCTCATTCTTCTGAGGATCATTGTTATGCCGTCATCATAATAATGCCATCTTTTAATGGTTTCAATAGTGTATGTTGTGATGAATACTCTATCTACCAACTTTCAGTGAGTTGCTAATTGGACAAATAGGAGATTTGCACTAAACCATGCGTCCCATGTGTCCTTCTGTTGAGCATCCACGAACAAATGCCAACTCTTTTCTTTCTTGTTTTCGTGAATCTCCATTGACCACAACTCCTGAAGCTTCTTCATGATCTCCCACTTGATGATATTTAGAAACTTCTCAATGAATGCTAGATCTTCCATGGACGATCATTCTCTCTGTTTTTTAGCACTTCAGCTTGCTCCCAAACAATTTGCTACCAAGATGCACTGTAAGATAACTAATTCTAACAGTAAGAAAAATAATTGGAAATACAAGAGATACACCATATGTTCCAAGAAACCATAGTTAAGGTGGCTAGGCATGAAATTATATTGCCATGGAAGGCTGAGAATCAAAGATAAATGTTGCAACATGAATACTCACCTCATGCCAAAGTGGGACATGGTATGCACCCCATGATCATGGTGGCTAAGAGTATGCACCCTCTTAGATGGCGGGAGGAAGGAAACCTCAAAACATGTATTCTTAAAAATGGCAAAAAGATCCTTCATACGCTACATCTCCATCTTTTACACTTAACCCTAGCCTACCCTAGATTTAGGCATTTATGCTTTATTACAAGCCATCCCGACCTAAAAGAGCTTTGTCCTCAAAGCTGGAATTGGGACAATTTACAAGGAAAGATTAGAAGGATAGCTTTGTAAGCAATGGATCCATGCTGAAATGAAACTCCAAGTTGAACAAGATCTCATATGTCAATAAAGTACAAATATGAAATTTGAGTATACAGCTGGAAACTGTCCAAAATAGGGTGTTGCACAAGAATGGCCATAACTTGAAAAATAAATGTCTAATTACCATGTATAAGCTATAGAAATGTAGAGGACAATCCCAAGTATCCCACCATGACATAAAAATCCAATTTTGATGATTATAGAGCAATTATTTTTATGACATAATTTTAATGCAGCAAGCTATCGTGTTCAAATTTACTTTGTTCATGCAAAAACCATGGAAAAGAATCAAGGTATGATGATGGTTTCCAAGTAGACTCCTCCATAGGCAACTCACCATTTAATAAGGTATTCCAGCAGTGAACTGTTCCTTAAAACCTTTTTTCTTTTGCCAATAATCTTTTCAGGCTCATAAAGGATGAGACCATCTTCATCTATGGGAGGTAACTCCTCTGAAACCTTTATGGTGGCTGGACCCACATATTTCTTAAGTTGGGAAACATGGAAGGTAGAATGAATCCTTGTTGAAGAAGGAAATCAAGCTTGTAAGCAAGCTCGCCAACTCGTTTGAGGATTTCATAAGGCCCATAATAATAATGAGCCAACTTATTATGATGCCTTTGAGAGAAGCATACCTAGATTCAGGCTCTTTGAGAAATACCTAATCTCCTTCTTCAAACTCTAAGGGCCTCCTCTTTTCATTAGCATAAGCCTTTATAACATCTTGTGCCTTTCTAATGCTTTCTTTGCATTGATGTAAAAGAGGTTCCATTTTCTCAACTTCAACCTTGGCTTGTGGATTCACATCTTCATGAAAGACAGTTGAAGGTATTTGCACTTTGTATCCATAAAGCGCTTCAAATGATGACATGCCAATGCTCATACGATGAGTGTTATTATAACAAAATTCAACAAGATGTAGCCAATGATCCCATGAAGCTTGAGTGTAATGGCAAAAATGTCAAAGATAGACTTCCAACCATTTATTGACATGCTCAGTTTGGCCATCTGTTTGGGGGTGATATGCCATACTAGGAGTTAAACTGTTTCCATAGAAATAAACAAGCTTCTCCAAAAACTTCCCATGAACTTAGTATCATGATCAAATAGATCTTCATTGGCATACCATGGAGCTTAAAAATACATTCCATAAATTGTTCAGCCACTTGCTTTGCTATAAATTGAGCCTTCGTGGGGATGAAATGAGTTGATTTAGCCAACCAATCTACCACCACATAAATGCTATTCCACCCATGCTTAGTTGTAGGTAATCCCACAATAAAATCCATAGTAATATCAGCTCACTTACCTTGAGGAATAAGGAGTGGCTGAAGTAAGCCGTCGGGTAGAAGAGAGGAGTCCTTATTTTTTTGACACGGAAGACATTGCATAACATAATCCCTGACATCCCTCAAAATGCCCTTCCAATAGAAGCTCTTATGGATATTGTCAAATGTTTTGAACAATCCATGGTGTCCCACTAAAGGCAAAGAGTGCATCTCATTCAAGATATGGTCTTTGAAAGAAGATTGTGGTGTCAAGTAGACTCTACCATGATACCACAAAAGACCATTGTGCCATTTGAAATTGGGATACTCTTCTCCTTTGCCTCGCTAAAATTCCTTCATCATCTTTGATGCTTGCTAATCAATAAATACTCTTCTTAGATATCATGTATCCAATTCTTATGCACGATTGAAATTGTAGAGATGGAACATGCCCACATTCTTGATAAAGCATCCTCCACAATATTATATTTTCTAACCATATAGGATATTTCAAAATCATAGCTTTGAACAGTAGTTAGCCACCTCCTTTGTTTAGGGGACAAATTTGATTGGAAAAGGAAATATTTTAGCACACGGTGATCACTTTTAACCTTGAAATGATTGCCTTATATATAATGATGCCATTTTTTAATAGCATATAAAATTGCCAACATCTCTTATTCATAGACATGTAGTTGACACTCCTTATCATCAAGCTTGCGACTTTCATAGGCTATAACTCCATGGTCTTGATATAGAACAGCCCCAACTTCTCTCCCACTAGCATCCACACATATAATGAATTCCTTAGAGAAATCTGGGCATATAAGGATAGCTGCTGAAACTAAGAGAGATTTCAGCTCATTGAAACTCTTGTCAGCTATGGAGTCCCAAAAGAAAGCCTCTTTCTTCAACCTATCGGTCAAAGGAGCTAACACATGAACATAATTTTTGATAAACCTCCTATAGAAGGAAGACAATCCAAGAAACCCCTCAAAGAAGTAGAATTCATAGGAGTAGGCCACTATTTGACACATTTCACTTTGTTGGGATCCACTCGAATGCCTTGCTCTCCTACAATGTGACCCAAGTATTCCACTTCATCTTTCATGAAAGAGCACTTATACATTTTGGCAAAGAGTGTGTGTCTTTTTAATATGTCAAAGACCTCTCGTACATACATCAAATGCACTTGGATTTGCTATGAATGAGGATATCACCAAAGAATACCAAGACTGTTTTGAACAAGGACTGCAATACTTTGTTCATGAGAACTTGAAAAGTAGCAGGCGCATTTGAATGTCCAAATGGCATGATTAAGAAGTGGTATAATCCTCTTTCAATCCTAAAGGTTGTTTTATACTCATCTCCTTCATTAATTCTAATTTGGTGATAACCCAAATGAATATCAATATTGGTAAAGACCTTTGCATCTTTGAGCTCATCCAAAAGGTCAGCAATATGTGGAATTGGGTATCTATTCTTGTTGAGAATAGCAAATGATACGTGGTATGTATGCCCATAGGGGCTAAATGTGTGCCCAAAAGAGGCTTGCCCATAAGTGGCTTTATATGAGAGATATGACAAAGATGTATGCTCTAGAAGCTCTAGAAAGAGATGTCCAAAATCCCATATGCACAGTGAGGTACACTGGTACTATCCAAAAAGCTATAAAGGCATGTACTTGGTTGACACTCATTTCAAGGAGAATGGAACTTTTAGTTTGAGTCACTCAAGATTGTGTTTATGAGTCCAAGCTAATCTATCTTAGAACCTAATTCACTTGAGTTACAATCTCTTCTCTCTATCATGTGTTGGTTCTATGATTTGCGTCCACCATAGCCAACTAGCTTAGATCCGACATTTTTAACATGGTATTAGAGCCATGGCAAGATAGTTTTAGTGTCATTAGTTAGCTGTATTCTAATGTAAATGGATAGTAGGAGTTGAACCTACCTTAAGGCCCTCTGCCATATCCATATATCTTAGGCCCATTTTCTCTACTTCTCATATTCACTATCTTCTCAATGTGATGGAACCATGGAAGTCTCTTTGACATTTCTTTGCCCCTTATATGTTGCCTGGCAAGAGTGTAACGTCTCTTTGGTTTGCGTTAGGTATTAAGCTATGGTGTCACACCTTGGTTTCAAAAATCTAAACAAAGGCTTATGAGGCCAGATGAAGAAGAAGTGGAAGATATCAGGCAAACAGTCCTCGACATCCTTCAGGATGCCCCTTGAGCCTGACCAAATTCAAGGTCCGCAAGCAAGCTCTGAGAAGCTTGGTGCAAACCTCAACGTTCTCTCACAAGAAGCTCGTGAGAAGATTGTGGAAGATTACCTTAGTTCTAAGGCACAGGAAGATGCAGAACCTCAGCAAGAAGGGGACGATCAATAGGCAGCTAATAACAACGCAGCTGAGAGCGGTAAACCACAGGAAGAGGCAGATGGAAAAGAAGATGCAAGGCATGCCATTGCCATGAATGTCGATGAGGCAGAAGAAGGCCTCTGTCCTGATCCCAAACAAGGCCACCAAGCTATCATCCGAGATGTCATGCATGTCGGCTACTTCGTCATGCTGCTGTTCGGTAGAGAAGGATGCCTCCCTGCACAGGATCCTGGGGTTTACAAGTGGTCTGGATATTCTGCAACGGCTATTCAAGAAGGGGCAGGAGATCACTGTGCGTATCGTCTGCCATGGTGGAGCTGGCTGAGAGATCATATCTTGCAAGAAGCCTGAGTTTGCTCCCCCCAGTGAGTAGAAGATCATTGAAAGCATGAGGCTACATTTTGAGAATGAGAAGAAAAACCAGGTGTGTCCTCGCCGACGGTACTAAGAGGTGCAGGTGGGGCCATCATCGAGCTTGTGGTGGAAGACCAACGTGCCCTAGAGCAGTCCGATATTCTCTCATTCCATTTTTTTTCAATTTTTTCTAACCTCTAAAGCTTTAGGTGAACTAAGTCTTCCCTTTCACACTCAAGCTAAGTCTAAGTCTTTTAATGTGTGTTCACAACTATTCCTCTCAAAGTGGTCTAAGCAGCCCTATTCTCATTATCCTTTACCTTGTATTGATTTATATAACCGCCTTAAGAAGATATGTGGTTTTGAAAGAAGATCCAATGTCAATGTAATGACAAGCTATATAGCCAATAAGCCAAAAATCAATCCTATGTATCCCAAGACCAATGTAATGAATCATCAAGCCATGTATGTCAGAGAGAATCTGCTAAGCCAAAACAATGTATTCATGTGCATCCATCTCAAGTTCATTAAACAGAAAAAATGTGCCAAGAAGACCTAAGCAAAAAGATAAGTACCACACATCGGAAAAAGGGATAAGAAGCACAACAAAATCCAAGGAGCATGAAGAAAAAGAAGTCCAAAAAGACGAAGAAGATCAAAGGTTGCCAATGAAGCAACAAAACAAAAAGGATGAAGAAAATATTTTTATGCTGCTGCAAACCAACAAAATGTTTTTGCAAAAAATTCCCATAGTGGATTTGTTTCCTAGAGTGGATTTAAAACCCTTACTAAGAATGTAAAGTTTCAAGCCTTAACTTGACTAGGCTGCCAAAGAGCTAGTCTCCTGGTCCATGTCTACATGTAGGGGGGGCAAAAGCCAACAAGGGTAGAGACTCATCATTTGAGGGGGGGTGTTGAAAATAGCAAATGATGCGTGGTATGTATGCCCATAGAGGCTAAATGTGTGCCCAAAAGAGGCTTGCCCATAAGTGGCTTTGTATGAGAGATATGACAAAGATGTATGCTCTAGAAGCTCTAGAAAGAGATGTCCAAAATCCCATATGCATAGTGAGGTACACTGGTACTATCCAAAAAGCTATAAAGGCATGTACTTGGTTGACACTCATTTCAAGGAGAATGGAACTTTCAGTCTGAGTCACTCAAGATTGTGTTTATGAGTCCAAGCTAATCTATCTTAGAACCTAATTCACTTGAGTTACAATCTCTTCTCTCTATCATGTATTGGTTCTATGATTTGCGTCCACCATAGCCAACTAGCTTAGATCCGACATTTTTAACAATTCTTCACTAGGAACTTGTTTAACTGCCTATAATCAATGCACATATGAAAGGATCCATCCTTCTTCTTAACCAAGAGTAGGGGAGAGGCAAACAGAGATTGACTTGGCTGAATTAAACCCATTTGCAGCAACTCTTTGACTTGTCCCTCTACCTCTTCCCTTTCAAAATTTGACAAGTGATAGGGAGGTTTGTTGATGGGTTTTGTATTAGGTAGCAAGTTGATAGGGTGATCAACCTCTCTCTTTGGAGGCAAAGATGATGGTGGCTAAAATATATATTTGTATTCCTCCAATAGCTCTTCTAACCTTGGATCTTTTTTCTTTGAAAAAGAAGATGATTGATTTGGTGACTGCTCTTCATCTACTTTCACAAGCAAAAGAGTGAAGATACATGATCTTGCATTGACTTCTTTTCATAACTTCTTTATGGATATGAGTTCCAACTATTTTTGACCAATGCCCTTCAATTCTATATGTTGTCCATTCCATTTAAACTCTATTTGCATGTTTTCCAAGTCTAATGAAAATTTCCCAATGGACTTTAACCAATCATAGCCAATGACAACATCTATAGGTCCCATTTCTAAAGTAATCAAGTCCACTTGTATGGCACATGAAGGAGATAAGGTGATAGGAGTGCATAGGCACACTTCATTGCTTGACTCATAAGCTCCATTGGCAACTTGGATCTTCAATGACACTTGTATTTGTTGAGGAAGCAATTTCAACCCATGCAAAGATTTGGTATTTATAAAGCTATGGGTGCTGCCCGTGTCTATCAAAAGATGAATCACTTTCCCATCGATACTCGGATCAAAGTAAAAACTATCTACAATATCATAGAACTCATCATTAATTCCGTCTTCCTCATCATGCATGTCTTCAACCATAGGGTTTTCATCCACATGAAACACATTTCCCTCTTCACCTTCATCTTCATCCAGCTCATCGATGATGACAAAATGGAGCTTGCTATTCTTGGATTTACATTTCAGCCTATGGTATTGTGTCCACTTTTCTCCACACTTGAAGCATAAACCTTTGGCTCTCATGTCCCTAATTTGATCATTAGAAAGGACTTTGCAGTAAGTGTTGTTTTGAGATCCCTTTTGTGCACTTTCAACCCTTGTAAATTTTTGTTTAGCTTCAACCATTGGTTTAGAACCACCACCAACACTTGGTTTTGATCCACAAACCATTGGATAAGGAGACATCTTGCTGTAATTACTGTTGTAGGTATTAATTCCCTTGCTATCTTATCTATACACATCCCTTGGCTGACTGAAATGAGCTCCAAACTTAGAAGACTGATTTGGTGAGGAATACCCTGCACTTTTAAGCTAAATACCCATTGATTCTTCCCATACCTTTCAACATATTGAATAACATCATGAATGCTCTTGGGTTGCATTGCACCTACTTCCGAAGAAAGGGTTGGATCTAGACCAAATATGTATTTGTTTAATTTTTCCGAATCATCAATTCCTTCAATGTATATAGAGAGATTGAGGAACATATTGGAGTAGTCACAAACGGACATGCCCCTTTGTTGAAGAACATACCATCTTCTTTGCAATCTTTCTTTTTCCATTGGAAAGATAAACACCTCTAACATTGCCTTCTTAAAATCCTCCCAAGAAGCAAAAGTATGACCAAATCTTTGCATGTATCTACTTAACCAACTATTGAAGACTCTCATTTACCTTGTTGGATGTTTTCTCCATCTTTTCCAATGAATTAGAGAGTTGTTCATGAGTGTCATGGATTCCAATATTCAGCATACACAACTCTTTTGAAAGTATGGAATCTTCAGAAGGTTTGCGAAATAGTTGATTCTTATCATTGCCAAGTCGTACTATGAGCATTACCAACACTAACACCTCCATCTTGTTGGTCTTGATTATGGGCTTCATTGGTGTTATTTTGATCATTGATATATTCTCTGATATCATCTTGAATGGTTTTCATCACTTGTTCCTTCCTTTTATTTTTTGCCATTAGGGATAGTTGTTGTCAAAGATGACTGTTTTAGAGAAAATTGACAATATCTTGCTTAGTATTGCACCAATCCCAATGATTTCTTGACCCAAAGGAAGCTCATATAGTGGGGATATTCCAGATTTGTTAAGATATAATCTTGCAAGAGGGATAATAGGTGTAATGATCTCAAACAATGCACTCTTGTCAGCCAGCTGTCTAGGTGCAGTCCCACTATACCAGCTGTTAGGAAAACGTTATAAATTTTGCTCCCGATGTCTGATTACTAAAATTTTTAGTTCAAATCAAAGCTTACATCCCCTCTTCAAATCAAGATATCAAGCTCTCATATCAAATCATGAAAGTAAATACTATAATTGTGTACTTGTCCTATGAACTCTTGCACCCTGTAAATACCTTGTGAATGCCCTGTTTCACCCTGAATTGTCTCTTGGGGTACTTGTGGACACCCAAAATACTTAGTAGACCTATGATAGATTGTAGGGCACGTGTAGGTATCCAAGAAACACATGTACTTGATTGGTAACTACTGTAAATGATCAGTAATTACCCTATTACCTGTAGTAATCAAGAGGGCTAAATGACCATGTTCTCTTGCTGTTGAATGTCTGTAACATCTGTGAATTGCTGATCTTATTGAAATACCACTATCAATTCTTGTCTCAAGATATGTACCTGCACCTAAATTGAAAAAAAATGTGTGGGATCCATGACTTGAGAGGTATGCAAATGGAGCCCCAAGAGGAACACTAAGGAAAAGGGAATTCTCTTGCAATAAAATCTATTTTGTAACATCAATAAGCTTTTATTTCATTCCTTTGATCATCAAAACAAAGAAAACAACAATTCTTCACGCAGCATCATAGTATATATCTCCCACGGATTTGATAGAATCAACCGTAATCTTCAACATCTTCACAAAATCCATCAATAGAACAAAGAACACAAGGGAATACACCATCTTTGAATGAAAATCAATCACATATTATTCATCTTCAATGTCTTCATAGTTCTCTCTCTCAAACTCTCATATACAATTACACTGTTTTGATAGAATTGACTATCTCTGACTCTCTCTCTCTCTCTCTCTCTCTCTCTCTCTCTCTCTATCAATAGTACATCATATCCTTACTACAATGCTCTCATAACAACCCTCAATAATCTTTCTTAGGTCGTGGATACATCTCCCAAGAGGTATATCTGATATGAAGAGTCACCAGAGCCACTGCCTTTTCACAGCTCACTACTGTCATTGTCACTTAGTCTTCTCTTCAGTCTTCAGTAGCTACTTCTTCCACTTGTTTTAGCTCTTTTGAACTTAGATTCATCCTTTTCAAAGGTTAGAAAACTTTTCCAAAGTCACACATACATTCTACAAAACACTTACAGAAGGTCTACAGAACAGTCACAGTTTAGCACTAGAACAGCTACAGTACAGCTACAGTACAAAGACAGAGCAGAGGATTTATAGAAGGTCATCAAAACCTCATAGCTCATACTCAAACCATTCCAAAATATCCAAAACTATTCAATAAGCTTTCAAAAGATCTCAATCTTCATCAATCATCAATTCATGCTTCATACAGAAGACAATCAGAACAAAACAAAAGCTATACAGAAGGTATACATAACCAATCAGAAGCTCAACAGAACCTACCAGAACTTCATATCTCCACTGAGAATCATCATGAACTTCTAAAACATAATCAATATCATCCAAAACACTCTCAAATACTCCCATTAACAACCATACATCAATCTAAATCCATCAAAAATCAATCATTCAGACCTCAAAAACAACAAAAATCAGTCAAAAATTCAGTCTTTTTCCACTCTCAACATATCCCCACACTTAGAAAGGAAGCATCCTCGCGACCTAAGGAAAAGAATAATATAAGTTTACTAAAGAGCTCAAGTTGGATCTTCTGTTAGATCTTCAATAATCTTGCCAAAACACGACCCCAACTTATCACCTGTATCTGATAGAAAAAACTACTAAAAGAAAACTCCATTATTTATTAACTCTTCTAATTAATCATTTAAAAAACCATAACAAATTTTTAAAGGATATAAGAGGTTCTTTTCAGCTTTCCACCATAGGCTTGTCATCCACCAGGAATCTTTTGAAAAGATCTCTCGAACAAGTATTCGCAATCAACACGATCTCATCACATACAATTAAGACAATACATACACAAACACTAACACAACCATCTGAATGACACCTCCAAAAAGAGATATATCATTAAGCTTCCAAAATACATTGTAAAGGCATCAATGAAGATGATCCCTTTTAAAAGCTTGGTGGTTTCGGAAGCGATCCATGGAGAAGGATTCATCTACAAATGTCTTGGGAGGATTTTGAAAAAACTGCAAGCAACACATCCTTTCTAGCAAGACAAGGTATCTGCTAGGGAGACATAGGGCATGAAAGTATAGGACATCCAACTGGTAGGAGTCAATGTTCACATTGACATTCATACAACGTTTTGGAATGACCTTTTGATCATTATGGGAATGCCTATGCATGTATGCTAGATACCAAGCAAAATGAGCTGTCAATCTCACCGAAGGATCCAGAGATTGTGAATATTGGTGAGCAAAATGAATATAGTTCTGGTATGCTTGACTGGCAGTTGTCCAATCTCCTGGAATTATTGGCTAGTTTATCTGAGGTCTTGTAAGAGAATCATTTGAGCTCCATCCTCTTCTTTTGGGAATCTGCTGATCAAACCCTTCATATTCACTAACCAACTAAGGGGGTTGAGAGATAGAAGTGGCAGGAGATGGAAGTGGAATAAGTAAAAGTGGATAAAGAGATGGATAGGAAAAATCATAAAAGGAAGAATAGGTTAAAGAAGGAGTGGCTGAAAATTTTAAGGAATCACTTAGGAAGGGTGTTAATTGATAAATAGGAAAGGTAGAAGGTACATGGATGGAGGGAGAAGGACATGGTGGAGAAGGGGAAAATACTCTATCTTCGATAAAAGAGCAATATGTAAATATGGGAATTTGAGGAAAAGATTGAGGTTGGAAAAGAAGGGGTAAGATTGCTGTGGAATTGGTTTGATAGAGGGAAAGTTATATATCATAACGGTGAGCCATTTGTTGATAATACAGTAGGGTAGGAACAGAGGGACCTGAGATAGATCTTCTCTGATAGGCATAAAAAAAGGTGGAATCAAATGGATTATTTTTGGAAAGGTAAGCTAAGAGATCCACCCTCAGTTGGTTAGTGCTTTGTACATAGGTAGAAGCAATGTTCTGTCGTTGATTCAGGACTACAGAATTAATCATGGAGTGCCAGGAATTATCAGGGCAAGTAGCCACTTTGGAGGAGTAACTCTAAAACATGTCATCTATTCGCAACTCCAAATAGTTGATATACAAAACAGCTTGTAAAACCACATCTCCCACATACTAGGCCATATCCATGTCATCTGGAATCAACAAGTCTCCCCGTAGATACATATATGACATCAACATGGTATCTGTCGTGATAGAATCTTCAAACACCATGCGGACCACTTCTGTCAGCAACTCAGGAGACAAAGCTCCACTCCAACCATCCTCTGGAAGAGGAAGATCCATCGTTGAAAGCTTCATGTAGAAGGACAACTTCTATAGTTGATAGTGGACAAAGAAAGAATGGTCCGGAGGAATATATTCCTGGAAATGCTCAAATGTAGACCATAGCAGATCCATCCTGGACTGCAATTGTTCCACTTTATCTTGGAATAGAGGACACAAGGTAGCCTGTCTCTGAAGAACTGCCAAGTCCTGTTGTGAGAGAGAAGGGAGCAGTGGAACATTAGGGCTTGGAGGAACAGACCGTGACTGTGCCAGTTGGTCTTGCAACTGCTTGATTTGGGAAGCTTGTGATTCCACTGTGTCATTAGCATTCTGTAAGGTTGAAAGTTTGACATCTAAGAGAGTTTGAAACTCTTACGCTTCTTTGGACATCCTCTCCTTCTCCTCTGAGATTCTAGTGACCTCTGACTGAGCCTCTATTAAGTGAATCTTCAAAGAAGATATCTCATCTCGTTGGGTTTCAATCAGTTGGGTTTGTTGCTCCATCTGCTTAAACAGATCTGCCAGTGTGTCCTTAACAGAGGCTAACTCGGATGTTGCCTTATGCAACTGGTCTTTAGACTGCATCAGTTCTTCATAAAAGGAAGCATACAGCTGTTGAACACAGGCTGTCACTGAAAGTTCAATGGAACTCTGAATGTCTTTACATAGGAAGGGAATGGCATCTCCCAAGACTAGATTGTTTAGTGAGGGGACTGATATGTTCAAGGAACCTTCTCTATGTGCTCTGAACAGGTTGTTACAGGTGAGATAAGCAGGGAGATCACTGCCAGATGTAGCAGTAATTGTCATTGAAGGAAGAACTGAAGGAGCTTTATTTGCTACCTGCTTCAAGCATTTACACTGTATGACCAAGGGAGGAGGAGAATCCAGATCCTCTATATCAATTGGTTCTGACTCATCTGAAGGTGGAGGAGGAGGTACTGGATCAGATGGAGGAGGTGGAGGCACACTCTTCTGTAAACCTGAGTAGGTCAAGAAGGCAGACAAGTAGGATCCATAGGTGACATTGGTAACATTGCCCCTGGTTATTTTAACAAAATGTTGATCTATCTTAGTGAGTAGGTAAGTGCTCCAATCAATAGCTACGCCTTTTAACACCATCCTTGAAGCTGTAAAGAGCTCTTTTGACAAGTAATGGGATGGCGTTTTTGCAGGCATAAACTTGTCTTGGAGAAACTGATAGACCAACTTCCATACAGGATCGGTGATCATGGAAAAGGAGACTCCTGAAGTGTTGATCACCTTCTTAATATCCAGATTTTCCTTGGTCTATTTTTGTAACAGCTTCAAAATCTCATAGTTAAAGAAGAGCTGGCGAGCTGTAACAAAGGGTTCACCTTTGTAGGGAAGAGACAGAGCCTTCCCTAGGCCTTGAGGTGTCAAAGTCATGGAAGTACCATGGACCAGTCCCGACTTCTTGCTGTATGAGGCCAGGAACTCATCACACATCGATGGATTCTCTAGAAGCAAGGGAAAGGAGGCAGCCACGAAAGTCGCGAGTCCCGCCTTCGTGAGAGGTTCAAAAGTGAGTACGGAAGAGTAATCCCTACTGACCAGTGGGACATACTGGATAGGGGGAGGAGTGTGAGGGGCCATTTAGATGGTAAACACACCACAACACAGACAGTCACAAAGAATACCTGCAAAACAACCAAAGGGCTATAAAAAACGAATCAATCTAAAAAAGGACATTCATACAAACATAGACGTAACTAACCCAGGTACCACCCCAGACAATACACAGCCTAGAAAAATTTTGGCATGACCTCGATACATATGCGACCGAAAGCTTCATGCGATGCAACATGCAAGCACCCAAATCCCCGGATCAGGCAATAAAGAAAAAAAACTACACACCGTACCTGTAATCGTAACACATGGACAAATCAGACTACCATAAAAATGGACATCAAGACTAAACCATAACTTGGACCATCAATGTCAACTAATAGACTCTTACGCGCCCATCCCACGAAGCGAGTTTATTAAAAGGGAAAAAAAGTACAGTGAGGGGGAATTATTTTAATGAAGGGTTCATTTTAATAAATTATTAACAATGGGTAACATTTTATTAAGTGATAAACCTTAATAAGAAAACGGTAGTTCCTTCTTAAAATATTAATTACAAATTATTAAGTGGAAACGGTGCTTTATCGCAACCCGGACTATGATTCCCAGACTGGGTCTCTGAATGCAAATTCCTTAATTAAAAATTAAGAGTGATGTGGAGCACTTTTCTGCCAGCGCGTGCTCTCGGCTGGTTCATTTTTATTACAAATTAAAGTGCCTCTTAAGCGCACGTAGCGCATGCAAAGTGAACGACTGGTTAATTTTTATGATTATGAAATGGTGTGTTTAGCGCGAATGTGCGTGGAAAATGCGGGTGAATAAATAATTCATTTTAGCAATTAATTTGTGATTCAAGGGAAATGAAAAGAAATAAAGCGCATAAAATAAATACTTGGAAGGGGTGTGTATGCAAGGGCCTGAAGGCGCACGAAAGAGTCCCCCAAAAGCAATGAATCCAGTAAAACAAAAAGAAATACCACTGACTGAACAACAAAGACAACACCTTAGTGATGTGGCGATTATTATTATTATTATTATTTATTTTATTATGATGTATTAGTATTTTTTGAATTTTATATTATGTTTGGTTGGTATTTTAGGGGGTATTATGTGTGGTGGTTGGAGTTATGTGGGTGGTTCTGGATTTGATTTTTAATAAATTATATGTGGTTGTTTATTTATTTATTTTTGTTAATTTATCAAAAGGACTAATAATTAAATATGGATATGTGATAAAGGAAAAATAAAATTTCAGCCAGTTAGAAAATATTCACAATTTATGTTAGGAAAATAAGATTTGGATTTTAATGTTTAATCTGTTATGTTTGTTTGTTTTTTGTTGGTTTTTTTTTTTGTTTTTTTAAAAAAGATGGATACCTTGTATGAAAATATTTTAAAGTGGAAAATGAATGGAAAAAGGTCAGGGAGTGGGTGGAATTTTCTAGAATTTTTTAGAATTTTTTGTATTTTTTACTAATTTCAAATGAAATTTCTGCATTTTGTTAGGTAATTGTGAAGAAATTGGCAAATATTTAATTTTCTGTAATTTTAGGGGTGGAAAGTTCCAGCTGAAAAATTTTCAAAAATTTGTAAAAATCTAAGGGAATTTTTAGAATTTTTTTTGAAATTGTTCTGAGTGGAAATGAATTTATAAATTAATTAAATCAGTTAAATCAAGAAAAGCAGGTTGGTTGGGTAAGTAGGGTCAAAGTAAGTTAGCTAAGTCATGTTAGTCTGGATAAATCAAGTAAGTCAGACTAGGTCAAGTCAGGTTAGTCAAAGGGAACTAGGTTAGTCTGGGTTAGTCTAGGTCAGGTAAGTAAGCTAAGTCTGAGCAGGTTAGGTTAGTCTGGGTCAGTCTAAGTTAGGTAGGTAGGCTAAGTCAAGTCTGTGGGGACTAACCTAAGGGGGGTTAGTTAGACTAAGGGTAGGTTAAGGAGACTAGGGTTAGTGTAACTAGACTAGGGTTAGTTTAACTAGGGTAGGGTTAGTTTAACTAGGTTAGGGTTAGTTGACTAGGGGAGGGGGTTAACTAACTAGGGAGAGTTAATCTAACCTAGGTAGGGTTAGTTGAACTAACCTAGGGTTAACTAACCTAAGTAGGGGTAGATTAACCTAAGTAGGGTTAGTTTAACCTAATTAGGGTTAGTGTAAGCTAATTAGGGTTAGTATAAGCTAATTAGGGTTAGTGTAAGCTAATTAGGGTTAATTAATTGAAGTAAGGTTAGTCTAACTAACCTGAAAGTCAGTGGGAAGGAGGAGGAGGAGGAGGGAGAGGAGGAGGGAGAAGAGAAGGGAGGAGGCAGTGGTGGCGAGGATGGCGGGAGGTGACGCCCAAGGCGGGTAGCGTGGCCGGCGGGAGAGGCCGAGGGCGCAAAGCCGGGCGGCGCAGGCGAGGGTTGAGCCGGGGCGCGGCGAAGGTCGACGGCGGCGGCGGCTAGCACTGCACACGGCGGCGGCGCAGGCGTCACACAAAGGCGTAGGAGGGTCAGAGGGGGCGGGAGAAGGCGTGGCGCAAGAGGATTAGAGGGGGCGGGAGGAGGCGTGGTGCAGGAGGAGACACTGAGGGGGGGAAGGAGAGGGAGGAGGGTGGAGGGAGGAGGGGATGGAGGGAGGCAGAGGGGGGAAGGAAGGGGAGGAAGAAGAGAGGGAGGGGAAGGGAGGGGGAGGAGGAGATGTCCGGTGTGGGTGGCCGCTGAGGGGAAGGAGGCCAGTGGCAGAGGAGAAGAGGGAGTGGGAGGAAGGTGGAGGGAGAAGGTGAGAGGGTGAGGGAGATGGTGAGGAAGGGTCGGGGAGAGAGAAAGAGGGGTAGGAGAGAGAAAGAAGAAGAAGAAGAAGAAGAAGAAGAAGAAGAAGAGAGGGGGGGGTTGGTTGGGACGGGGAGGGGGAGGTGCCCGTTGGGTGGTTGGGGTTTTAAAAAATAAAAAAAAAAGGAAAGTTAATTAATTAATTAATGAAGGGAAAAAGAAAAGAGAGGGAAAGGTGGCACGCCCTCGTCCTGCACGCGTGCGCAGGGCGGGGGTAAAAAAATTTGTGGTGGTGGGACCCGATGGGGCGGGGACATCGACATGCAAGTCCAGACGCGATGGGGCGTCTCGAGATGCGGGAAAATGAAAATGCACGCGTTCACGTGGGCAAGGCGAGGCACGCGAGAACACGAAAAAACAAAGAAAAATTAATAACTCATAAACCGTTCATCGAAACAAAAATCCGTAAAAAGGAAAAATGGGCCGAGAGAGGAGAGGAAAATGATGGAAAAGTAAGATGGGGTGTTCGAAGGAAAATGAGGGCGTTCACATGGGAATTTTGCAAAAAAACAGACCCGAAAACACATACGGGGATTAATATTAGAAAATCCGTTCGCCGGAATGCAGGACGGAAGGAAGGAAAAAGGTGCAGAAGAACGTGGCCAACAACCCTATCGTGTCAAAACACAGTTTCGACCGAGATAGGATGCGTTCACATGGGAAAAATAGAAAAAAGGCACACGAAAACGAGGTCAAAAATTAATAACAAAAAATCGGCTCATCGGAACAGAGGGTAGAAAAAAGGAAAAATGTGCGAGGGAAGAGATTGCACAAGGCTGTCACATCAAAACTGAGTTCCGGGGGAATTAGGAGGGGTTCACATGCAAAAAACACGAAAAATGGATTAAAAAACACTCGAAAAAATTTATAACTAAAAATTCGGTAGTCGAAAAAGGGAGGAGGAAAAAGGAAAAAGTGGGGGGAAGCCTGGCAGGACATGGCTGTCAAATCAAACTGGAATTCCGGTGAAAATAGGGCAGGTTCACATGAAAAAAAATGTGAAAAATAGGCACGAAAAAGACTCGAAAACTCGCAAAAATTAATAACGGATGAACAGTACATTGAAATGACACGGAAATGAAAAATGTCAAGAGAAATGGTAGGATAGGGCTATCACGTCAGATCGCCGTTCCGAAATAATAAAGGTGCATTCACATGGAAAATTGTCCAATTTACGCAAAATACTTCAAAAATTAATAACTTGAGAATCGTCTGGCGGAATATGGGTGGGTAAAAAGGAAAAATGGTCAGTTCAAAGGGATGAACAGGGCTATAAGTTTGGATTGGAATTTCGGAGAATGTAGGGTACGTTCACATGGAAGGACAACAAAATTAGGGAATGAAGGAAAACTGCAAAGGAACGGCCCCAAGGGTGGGTTGAAAATGGACGGGTGGGTGGGGAAGGGACCTCATCAGGGTAACAGCAAGGTAGGCATAGATGCATTATCAGGTTAAGGCAAATGCAAAGGGGTATGCAATGTAGACGCGCAAGGACGCGTCCCTGCACTTAAAACCTTAACGGATAGGGTTGACCGAGCAACAGGGACCTAGTACCACATAACAGACCATCCACTAATGTCCCCACACTTAAAACATGACCATCACTGACAACAGAAGGTGTAGGGTTAGAAAAACTTGGCCCATGTTGTCAAGAATCAAGGTTGACTGTCGATGGTATATCCACTGTCGTTGTCGGCTGCAAAAGGTACCAAGGTATCTTCACAGCACACATCCTTCATGGCAAGGACCACACGACATCACCCAGGGAGGTAGCCGGTTGAAGGAATCCCAGGAAATTTGTCAATGGCGAGGGATATTATACTCAACTCACAATCACTCATATGGAATGAAAGAGCAATCACTCACCCCATGACTAATATCACTCGAGAAAATCAAGATGAAAACCCATAGCTCAGACCTGGTTTAGGAATCGACAAAGGAATGGTGCAGAGGGAGTATGCCTGCACAATTGACGGTGCATCGGTGCGTTCAACCCATCTGGCATCGGTGCAAAGAGAAAGGCCAGGGAGCCTTGCAATGCAGTGTATAGAACAGAATGATGTGTCATGTGTTGATGGCAGAAACCCAGCCCATGGGTGCATAGGGAAATGAGAACATACGTGACTCCAAAGGCCGTAACGTCCCTCAATCCTCACCTCTCGGTAATTGATTGAAGAAACTCCACTCACACTCAGCCCACCCTCTGTCTCACGCTCTGTTGAAAGATACAGAGGGAAGCCATGTCCTGAAACCCGTTGATGTAATCCTCACGGTCACTTGTGCAGAGGTTGTATGCCTTGTGCATATTTGATGGTGCAACTGTGCATCCCGCCCTATGATGGCATACAGTACAAGAAGGAAGGCCAGAGAGCTTTATAGTGCACTAACAAGAACAAATCGTGCTTTGTGCATTGAGAAGCCCATCCCGTGTGTGCAACACTCCGTTCACACTTCTCACCTCTGATTTGATTTGAAAGGAAAAACTGGTCACTCACCCCCACCCTCTGTCTCACTCTCTGATAGATACAGAGGGCAGACCATACTCACATCCCCATTCTGTTAGGATGAAAGCTCACATCACTCAAAGGGTTGGTGATGAAGATCATGTCGGCTGTTGGTGTCATCAGGATCTTAAGGAGGAGGCATACCCAGGGAGGCAGCCTACAAATCTCGTACGTCAATGATTTGCAAGAAGAGCCGTCTGTTAAGAAGGGCAGACAGATTGATATTGTAGAGACAGCGCACCAAGGGAGGTGGCTTCAAATTGCTTGCTGAAGAGGTTCTACTGGTGAGTCAGCTATCCTGAACTACGGGGTGTTACCACCTTTTCCATAGTCATCTTCTCGCCCAAGGGTGTTTCCACCTTTTCTTGGAACGAGGCCTGTTATGACAGGGAATTTCTTCTTTTTCTCTCATAACAGTTTCGTTGTTGTTTTTTTTTTTTCTTTCTTTCTTTCTTTCTTCCCTTTTTTTTTCTTTTGTTTTTTTTTCTTTTTTTTTTCTTTTCTTTTTTTTTCTCTTCTTAATAAAGGGAATGATAGAAATACCATTTATTAGGACCAACCTCGCCACTGTTGTTGGATCAGATGAGAAGAGAACAATGTCGGGGATTGAGATGTTTCTGCGAGGGGGTAGCAAAACGAGACCGCCTCATGAGGAGAACCATCATGGCTATCAGAAGCACGACAAGAAGGACAGTGCAATGCCCAAAAGAGAAAGGGTATGTCGATTGTGATTGTCAAGATCCCCAGGGAGGGAAGTACTTCTTCATGCGATATCCATTAATCAGGAAAGGATCATCAGAGGCATCAACGGTCTACACCTGAACAGAACCATTAGGATTGACGGCCAGTACCTTGTACGGACCCATCCACCGTTGTTGGAGCTTGCCAGGAAACTTGCCAAATCTCGAATCATAGGCTAGAACAAGATCACCTTCTTTGAACTCCTTGTGCTTGATGAAACTGTCATGATAGGACTTGCGTCGCCCTTGAGTGGTTTCCATGCACTGTAGGGCCATCCCTCGGATCTCATCCAAGCATTCCAAGGCAGGAGACGGCGTTGCAGTGACTCACTATCTCCCAAGCATTCTTTAACTGCCATTAGCAAAGAGGGCAATTCCAGCTCAACAGGAAAGACAGCTTCTGTACCATACACTAGTTGAAAAGGGGTCTGTCCTGTAGCTGCTTTATGGGAGGTTCTATACGCCCAGAGGGCCTCTGTAAGTCAATCGTCCCAGTCGCGACGATGTGCGGCAATCGTTCTTGTCAAAATCGAGCAAAGGATGCGATTGGTGACTTCAACTTAGCCATTGGCTCTGGGGTAATAGGGGAGTGGACTTACGATGGCGGATCTTATACAGTTCCGTAAGCTCCTCCATGATTTTGTTAAGGAAATGAGTACCTCTGTCACTTACCAGCTCGAGGTCATTGCTTTAGATGTCCCCAGTGCTCTCGGATCAAACTATAGACACAAAAGTCATCAAGATACACCTCTACGAAATCATGCAGATGATTCTGAAAGGCAGCCATCATTACTCGTTGGAAGGTGACAGGAGCATTATAGAGTCCGAATGGCATCACTCTGTAGGCATAAGTCCCCCATTCCGTGGTGAAGGTTATTTTGGATTGGTCCTCTTCTGCGATTTGGACTTGATTATATCCACTGAATCCATCCAAGAGGGAATACAGCTCATGGCCTGCCACTGTGTCCAATAGTTGGTCTGTAAGAGGGATAGGGATTCGTCTTCGAATTGAGCTTTCGAAAGTCAACACATATTCGAAGTTTCCCGTTCTTCTTGGGTGCTACCACAATGGGCGAGACCCATTCACTGTAAGCCACGAGATAGATGAACTCTGCTTCAAGAAGTTTCAATAATTCGGCCTTTACCAGAGCAGAATAATTAGAATTCATCTGTCTTTGTCTTTGCCTTACAGGTTTGGCATCGGGCTCTAGATCAATGTGATGTTGACATACTGTGGGATCAATCCCCTTTAGGTCTTTATATGACCAAGCAAACACATCTAAGTTCTCCTTTAGTAGGTCTCAAAGGACCACTAATTCTTCTTCTGGAAGATTGAGACACACTTTCAGGTGACGCTCAGTACCCTCAGCATCCAGGAATGTTACTTGTCTTTCACCTTCCACTTCGCGGATAAATGTTCCATGGATTGCTTCTGGGTAGAGGTCTGACTCTTTCAAGAGAGTCGTATCCTCGTCTGATGTCCCACTAGAACCAGTATCCTCCTTCTGAACAAATGACTCATTTGTCTGTTTAGGTTGCTGGAAGGGTATCAGAGCTTTGTTTACTTTTGTTTGAGTGGTGACCTCTTCAGGACTCAAGGTTTCATCTTCAGAGGATGCGTCCAGAAATGTCACATAGCACGGACCTGCTAGAGGCCGTGGCTTTGAGGGCTCTGGCTTTTGTTGGCAGGGGGCATCATCATCATCTTTTCTTTGGACTGAACAATCAAGGCGACAGGAGTCACTGGTGAACTTAATTTTTATGCTTTTAATCCATTGGTTATACAGATTTTGCATACTTTATGGTCCATTGATCAACCCAAATGGAACCATGGTCATTCCATCCAGTACCCTGAGATATTCGGCCTCTGAGGTCTTTGTAGGGACATCAACAAGGTCATCTGCTATCAGAGGAGATTCTTCATCTGTACTTGCATAGCCTACTTCATTTTCTTCCTCATTAGTTTCATCCTCATCCTCTGGAGGCTCTGTCTCTGCTTCTGTAGGAGAAGAATAGATCTTCTGCCTCTGCATCTGCTTCTTCTTTTGTCACCAGTTCTAACTCTGCTTAGGCCTCTGACTCTAGCTCTGTATCTGTTACTGTCTCTGTAACTGTCTCTGTATCCACTCTGTCTCTATTCTGTAGCCACTCTATATCTAGTCTGCCTCTGTACCGTCTCTGCTCTGTAGCTGCACTGTCTCTGTACTGACTCTACTCTGTCTCTGCAACTGTCATGTAACAGGGAGAACAATACATCCATGCTTCTATTTCACTGTCAGAGACGATTTTAGAAGTTAATTCTAATTGAGGCAGGAGATATTCACCCATGGACAAGGATTTTACTTCCCTTGGCAGTTGGCTAACAGTGCCCACTGTTAGGGACTGTACCTCTGTTTTCTTAGGAAATATTTTCTTAACAGCCTCTTCATCTCCTGATGTACCCTCTGTTGCCTCGTTAGAGGAGTCAATTATGACTTCAATGGATGTGGATCCATTGCCTTTTTGCGATCCATACAGCTTTAATACCGCTTTGTTGGGTCCTCTGCCTAGGGTTAGGGTTCCTTTGAACCAGTCCGTCTTGGCTCTTGCTTCAAAAAGCCAAGGTCTTCCCAACAGCAGAGGGTATGAAGTCCCATACGAATTTGATTTGACCACCAAATATGTCAGCCAATAGTCTCTTCCTGCAAGGGTTGTTTTTACATATGGGAGGATGCCCAATGGCTTGACTCTACTTTGGTCTGCCAATCTGATAAGCCATTGTGTAGGTTGAATTCCTTGCAACCCTAAGTCCTTCATTGTGACATCCGTCATTATGTTTACTGATGAGCCTCCATCAATCAATGCATCTGAAATGAAGCATCCTTCTATCCATACACTAATCTCTGGGGTTCCAGGATCTAGGAAGGCATTAGCCACATCTACTTCCTTTACAGGCTCCGAGGCCTTATTGGTCTTGGCTGCTGTTGAAGGAGCGATCCTTAGTCCACGCCTTTGTGTCAAGATGCTTTTGAATCTCTTTCGACAGTTGGGAGACAGCATCAACAAAATTGCCGGAATGTTAAGTTTGGTTTAAAAGTGTCTAGGTCCTTGACCAAGTCATAATCTTTAATAGGATCCACAGGCTTCTCTAGCCGGCTGGGGAATGGGGCTACACCCATTTTCATATTTCCTTTTTCTGCTAGCAATTGCAACATCATCACTTCTTCTATTTCTGGAAGTGCTTCTGTATCATCTATCTCGTGGGCCTCTGGTCCTGTCTCTGGGACTGTCTCTATAGCCTTCTGTGGCACTGTAGTGCTCTGTACTGTATTGTTCTATTCTGTACTGCTCTGTCCCTCTGTAGGTAGGTTGAAGTTCACAGTCTTGGCAGGAGAGTCATTTCCATTCTGAACCACTGGTTCCTTCTTCTTGGTGCATGTAACAGCAGCAACTTCCAACTCTACCAAATTGGAAGCAGGCTCTTGTACCTTCTGTTGGCTATCAGTGGCATTGGCCTTTACAGGAGCTGGACTGGGATAGTCCTTTGCAGTGTGGCCTTCTCCTTTGCATCGACTGCATAAGGGCTTGTAATCCACAGATCGTCTAGGATTTGGACAATTTGGGAAGATATGTCCCTTTTCTCCACACCTATAACATTCCACCTCTGATCTCTGACCACCACCAGACTGTCGTCCTCTGTAACTTTGAGAGGGAAACCTCCTTGGACCAAAATTAGAACCAAAATCCCTAGGCTTTGGTCCAATATCTTGTGTTGTCATTTTGGATTCTAGCAAGTTGAATCTTGCATTTTCATCCTTTTGTCTTTGTTCATGCATCTCTTTCAGAGAGCAAATATCCTCTGTATGGTTCTTCCGCAAACAGTAAGAACAGAAAGCTCCAGGAATGGTTGGTTTTCGGGTACATTCAGTGGCTAAATGTCCCGTTTGATGACACTTCCCACACCATGTATTAGAGCGCATCACATCTCTTCTAGCTCTCGCAGGAGTGGATATATTGGTAGTATTCACCTTCAGCGTCTGTAGCTGCTCTGTAACCACATCCAGAAGCTCTTTCTTGATACTTGCAACTGAGTTGGATAAGTAATCCTTCAGATTTTCACCTCTTGAAGTGCTTGTGGTAGGGTTTTGGGAAGCTTCTATAATTATTGCGTACACTGGTTGAGTAGATCCAAAAGGTCCTCTATTCTGGCTCTAATTCAGAGCTCCTGTTGAGACTTGGGATTGTTGATTCCAGTTGGTAGGATTCCACTGTTGTTGACTCGCCATTGGAGGAACTGCTTGAGGCCACTGTTGTTGTGGTTGAACCATCATTTGAGGCACTGTTGTCTGCGGTGACCACACTAGATTAGGTGCACTATACTGCGGCACTGCTTATATCTAGGGATAAGGGTAGGGAACTGTTCTTGCCCAACTTCCCTCCACCTCCTCTTGCTCCTGCACCTCTGTCCCCACCCGTAGTTCAATCCACGGGAGTCACTATTGCATGCATTTCTACTCCAGCTCGCGATTTTGTGTTTCAGGCCAGTCGCCCTACTTCTACTCAGTCTTGTCGTCGTCTACACAACATTTCCTCTCCTGATGTGGGGATAACTCATATCTCCTACCCGAGCTCTTAAAGACGAATCAATGCTGATTCTCGAAGTCGTCTTCGTCGAGTTCCCTCTTATAATCTCAACTCCTCCATCTCAGTTGATCAAACTCTCACTTCAGCCCAAGAAACTTCCCCAATTGCATCTAGTGCTTCTACATCACCTAGGCATATGAGGGGGTAAGACTCCTCTTCCTGGAGTCATTGACAGCCTTGCTTCAACTTCGTCATACAATCTTGCACCTTCCACTGCAACTTGCAGATTGACTGGTCTTCTCAATTCTATGAACTTGCAAACTTCTGGTTGTAGGCCCCTGAGAAAAACTCCTTTTTGGATTCCTTCGTCCAAATGATGATTAGTCCATTTCTTCAGGATGGATTCCATTCGTGAGACATAAGCTTCTACTCTTTCTCTAGAGGACTGACTTAGATTCATGAACTCCTCTTGCATCCGCTCTTCAAAACCTTCATGCTTGAATTTAGTGAGGAAGGATAACTTCAGGTCGTTCCATGTGCCAAAAGTTCTTGCTGCTTGTCTCTCGTACCACTGAAATGCTGCACCCTTGAAAGTGGCGAAAAATATTGCTAACCAATGCTCAGGGGTTCTGGCATTGTTAGCCACACATGCTACCATAAACTCTGCTACATGAAGATCAGGGTCTTCATTGTACTCTCCCTTAAAAACTGGCAATGGGACTACGTTTGCTAGCATGTCATCAATATTTCCAGGACAAATCTGACTAGGAAGGGGACCTTGAGTCGCCATGGGGAATTCTGTAAAGAGTGCTTTTAGGGCGTCAAAGGAGGCTTCTACTGCGAGCTCATTCTCAGCTTTGATTTTTGCCTTCTCTCTTCTCACTTACCTCTAGACTCGTTCCAATGCTTGTCTCTTTATTGCGTCATTCATCAGGGGGTTAGCTCCAACCAGTTGTTTTGGACTCAACAGGATAGTATCAGAGAGGGCTTCAATCTCTGAGGGATTCTTTGGCCAACATCTCCTCTACTTCCTTCTTCTCAACATCTCTGAATTTAGCTTTCAAACCACTACAGAGGGGAAGATATTCAGTTTTGAAAGTATCAAAACTCATTCTTCTTAGGATCGTTGTTGCGTCATTATAATAATGCTAGCTTCTGAGGATTTCAACAGTGTATGTTGTGAAAAACACTCTGTCTACCAACTTCCAGTGGGTTGCTAATTGGACAAATAGAAGATTGTCAGTGCACCAAGCATCCCACGTATCTTGCTGTTGAGCATCCACGAAAAAATCCCAACTTTTTTCCTTGTCTTCGTGAACCTCCACAGACCAAGACTCCTGAAGCTTCTTCACAATCTCCCACTTGATGATGTCTAGAAATTTCTCAATGAATGTCAAATATTCCATGGATGGTCATTCTCTCTATTTCTGCTCTTCAGTTAGTTCCCAAACAATTTGCCACCAAGATGCAAGTTTTTGCTGCTTCAACAGGAAGAGGAAACAGTCCACCACATAGAGCATGCATTATGATGGTGATATGTTTCTGCCATTGTGGGATGAACTTCTTGTAGAAAGTGGCTTTGATAATGAGAAATTCCAACTCTTTAGTGGAAGAAGGAACTTTACAAACATCCATTGAATTCTTCTCTTCTTGGCAATGCCATTTCCTTCATTTTCAGTCTCTTCTGGTGCTTATTGATGGCAAGTTTCCCCGACTGTGCACCAAAAACATGGAGCCCAAGAGGAACACCAAGGAAAAGGGAATTCTCTTGTAAGAAAATCTAACTTGTAACATCAACAAGCTTTTATTTCATTCTTTTGATCATTAAAACAAAGAAAACAACAATTCTTCACGTAACATAATCATGAATGTCAATATCAATATCATCATGATGAACTTCTAAAACATAATCAATATCATCCAAAACACTCTCAAATACTCCCATTAACAACCATACATCAATCTAAATCCATCAAAAATCAATCATTCAGACCTCAAAAACAACAAAAATCAGTCAAAAATTTAGTCTTTTTCCACTCTCAACAACAAATTTCCCTCTCAAGTTGGTTTGTGCTCCCCTTCAGGGTCCTTGTCAGTAGGGGAGGGTCACCTCACTTTTGTCCTACCAACTTGCTTGGCATCCACTTTTTTCCTTGTGGGTATAGACATGGAAAGGTATATGCTAAGGCTAAGAAAACAGTGATGATATGCAATAGGCTGAAAATAGTTCTTTCATCCCTTTAATGATATGCAAGTGGAAGTAGAAAATTGATCAAAATGGAAAAGGATAGGGATAGGTATTGCCCTTTCTTGCAGTGAGTCACTGCATACAATGAATTCCACTTACCATTTGATTTTACTTTCAGCCATATTGTAATCAATCACATTCAAGCAACCAAAGTCAGGGTGAGGTATAAAATTTCAGCAAATGAAAAAGATTAGCATCAATTGGCTACTAATTTTAAGTGGGCAAGATGAAGAAAATTTATCATAGCCATATTCAACCCTAAGTCGGGTCTATATATACTTAGTTGTTAATTTCAAAATAGGATTACATTTAATTCTCCATTTTTCAGCAAATGGATGGATTAAGCAATTGGAATTAAAGGGAATTAAGAGCAAAATGTAGTAGAACCTCTTTCGTTGTTGAAGGTAGATGATTATCGAAGCTCCAACAACCATATGAGACTTGAAAAGCTTGATCTCTAGCTTGAAGTGGCCAAGAATACCTTCAATTTGTAATTCCCAGGATGAATATTCAGTGCATAAACTCTAGTTCTTCTCCAAGAAAGCTCCTATGACCATAAGCTTGATGGAGATGATCCTTATGAGCTCCAAATGTGATTGAAAATTAAAGGGGAATCAATGATGAGCCTTCCAAGAGAGTAGAAGACTTCAAATCTTGAAAAGAGCTCTCCCATTTGAAGTAGTTGAACTTGCATAAGCTGTCCATATACTTGCAATATTAAAATCAAGCTCCATTTTTGCAATATTGAAGTAAGGAGACATTCAAATTTTGGCAAAATCCAATGCCTAGAAGCCTTAGGAGGCATCAAGAGCCATAATTCCCATGATTCCAATCTTCAAAGATAATTTTTTTTGAAAGAATCAAGTAGCTGCCATCTTTTTCCCAAATCAAGAGAAGAGGATGCTCCAATCTTGCTTGAAATCCTCAATGTAGACCCAATGTGTGTTGTAGATGCTTCCCTTGACCGTTGGAAGCTAAAAGGCATCAATAAGAAGCCAAATCTTCAAGAAATTGAAGGAATTTTCATGCTGTCCATTTTCAGCCATGGCTAGGGTTTTGAAGCTCTAAGAATTTCAAGAGAGAGTGATGAAGTTTGATTCTATCATGTTGTAGACTTGGAAGAGAGTTTGTAAGTGAACTTGAGTAGGCTAGAAGCTAAGCTTGGCCTCCATTTTGCTCACGTTACTGAGGGAGTGTGTCCTCTAGAAAACTAGTGCAAACAATCCAAGAACATACTCATTTACCTCATGATCAAAATGAGGCTTACGCAAGGAATATAGGTACTCTATAGCAATCTTACAACATGAAGGATTGATCTATAGTAGCCATTTGGACCATGAGGGCAATGGGGAAGATATTGAAGCAAGATCTTGGCTATGGAGTTGTAGAGAAGCCTGCAGGAAGAAGAAAGAAGAGAGAGAAACTCTCTTTTTACAAAAGTAACCCCTATTTTAGTCCATTCTTAATCCCTATTAACCACAATTAACTCAAGGATCTCTAAAATGTCATGAAAAGAGCCACGACCTGTTATTTTCACCATAGATCCTCTAGTTTCTTCATGTCCAACTCCAAGAACCTCCACATTAGTGACAACTTGATGTAGATAACCATGGCCAGTCAGTTTTAATTGTGTCAACCGCTATAACTAAATCTTGTACTCTAGTTACATGTGACTAAATTTTTCAAAGAAACTGACTCCTACCATGGATCAAAATCCATGCTTGATACCAATGTAAAATAGCTAATTCTCACAGAAAGCAAAATAATTGGAAATACAAGAAATACACCATATATTCCAAGAAAACATAGCCAAGGTGGCTAGGCATGACATTATATTGCCAGCATGGAAGGTTGAGAATCAAAGATGAATGCTGCAACATGATACTCACCTCATGCCAAGGTGGGACATGGTATGTACCCTCTTAGATGGTGGGTGGAAGGAATCCTCAAAACATGTATTCTTCAAAATGGTAAAAAGATCATTCACATGTTATATCTCCACCTTTTATACTTAACCCTAGCCTACCCTAGACTGAGGCGTTTATGCTTTATTATATGCACGTCTCAGTTGCTTGAATAGGAAGAGGAAATAGTCCACCATATAGAGCATACATCAAGATGGTGATATGTTTCCACCATTGTGGGATGAACTTCTAGTAAAAAGTGGCTTTGGCAATGAGAATCTCCAATTCTTGAGTGGTAGAAGGAACTTTGCAAGCATCCATTGAATTCTTCTCTTCTTGGCAATGCCATTTCCTTCATTTTCAACCTCTTCTAATGTTTGGTTGTTGATGGTAGCTTTCCCCGACTGTGCACCAAAACATGGAGCCCCAAAAGGAACACCAAGGAAATATGGTATTTAGTGCAAGAAAATCTATATTGTATCATCAACAATCATCTTTTTCATATTTTATATGATCTCAATAAAGAAAACAATACCAAGAACCAAAAATCTTCACACAGCTTCATAAAAACAATTCTCCTATGGCTTTAACTTTAACTTTAATAAAATCCATCATTCTCCCACGGCTTTAACTTTAACAAAATCCATAATTCTCTTCATATTCTTCATAGAATTCTTTGATAGACATGAAAAACACAAAAAAATGCTCCACTTTGAATGGAAAAATATCACATATGATTCATCTTCAAAGATTCCATAGCTTTCTCTCACAACATAGATAGATACATTGTCTTTGTATAGAATTGGCTATCTTGGACTCTCTCTCTCCCCATCAATAGTACATCATATCCCTCACTATAATACTTGATACTCTCTCATAATAACCCTTCTTTGGTCGTGGATGCCCCTTCCAAAAGGTGTATCTTATATGAAAGGTCACCAGTGCCACTACAGTGACTCTTCATAGCTCATCACTGTCACTTCACTCTAGTCTTCTCTTGAGTCTTCAACAACTGATTTTTCCACTTCCTTGAGCTATTTTAAACTTATGTTCACCTCTTTTCGAGGGTAGAAAACTTTCCCAAAGTCTCATAGGCATTCCATAGAACACATACAGAGGCATACAGAGAACATAACAAAGTAGAAACAGAGGCTCTACAGAAGCTCAATAGACAAGCAAGAAGAAGATCAAGCATCAACATCCAACATTGAGCTCCAAGCTAGTATTTTTTAAATACTCATGCAGTGTTGTTAAACACTAATCATCTTGTGTCTCTTGACACATTGAAGTACAACTCTTTTGTTGGCTGATTTTTTACTGATAAAAAATGGCAAAGCTTGAACAAATAGCAAAGTTCAATGGAGAAGGCTTCCATGCTTGGAAGGAAAAGACCATGTACCACCTCATGAGGAAAGACGTATGGGTTCTCTTTGAAGATGATGAAGGTGATGTAGATGGTGGGAAATAAGATTCAAAAAGTGGGATCCTTGCAATAGCTCCACCAAAAACCAAAGAATGAAAGAAGATGAATAACAAGCCACTAGGCATCATTGCCTCGGGACTAAGTGATAATATGCTATATCATATCTCTGGCATCAGAGATGCTAGAATTGCTTGGGAGGAACTTGACAGGATCTTTAGTACCCAAGTAAAGAATTCAAAGGTAAAATTTCTCATGCAGTTTTATAAACTCAATATAAAAGATAGTACTTCCATGACCATACAAATTAACAAGTTCAAGAGCTTAAAAACCCAACTTGTAACTCTTAAGAAGAATATTGATGAAGATGAAGCAATAACTGTATTGCTTGCAAGTGTAAATAAAGATCCATATGCCAATCTTGTGTCCATCCTAAGTAATGTTCCAAGTCTCTCACTTAAAGATATTGATAACTCACTACTTGATGGAGAAAGTAAAGTTCAAAGCAAGGATGCAAAGGAAACACCACCACCAACAGTCTCTTGTACACCAAGGGCACTTATGGAGCAAGAGGCCATGGTCGAGGACTCAATGCCAACAACAACAAGGATCGGATTATATGTCATTACTATGGCAAGACTAGCCATACAATCAGTGAATGTTTCCACAAGAAAAGAGCACAGTAGATGCAAAATGATCACCATTAGAACTAGTTCATGAATGAAGAAGATGCTTCCACTACCATCAACAACTCTGACAGATTGTTCTAAATAATTTTCATTGTATCTTTCATATGTTTTTCCCATACTGGATCTTTATTTTTTCCTTAGTGGATTTGCTTTGTAAAAACCCTTGCCAAAGATATAAAGTTTCAAGCTTTAACTTGACTAAGGCTGCCTATGAGCTAGTCTTCCACGCCATGCCACCATGTAGGGGGGGGCAAAAGCCAGCAAGTGTAGGGACTTATCATTTGAGGGGAGGTGTTGAGAAATAGACAAATGATATATGCTCCAAGAAGAGATGTCTTGAATCCCATATGCACAGTGAGGAGAGTGGAACAACCCAACTTCTATAAAGCATTGTACTTGACTATCACTTTCATAATGATAAATACAATATCATGATGCTTTCCTCTTTTAGTTAGTTTCATTGTTAGTCCAATACAAAAGATTATCTTTATGAGTCCAAGCTTCCATCCTGGAACCTAATTCACTTGTGTAACAGTTGTCTACTCATTGTCCATATCAACATGAATTTAGTCTAGTCTTCATCTTCCAACTCAATAATCTAAAGGATCTCTTCATCAAGAGATTATCAGAGGAAAGTTACTCTAATAACCTCATTGTTAAGCTGATGAATATTAGTCAAAGAGACAAAGAGGACATATAAGACTATGTCATTCATGTGAGGAGTCTCTACAAGAGGATACCTGTAGTAGCAGTAGTTGAGCAACCCAATGAGAGAGCAGTCTCCACCATATTCATTCCCAATGGATCCGTAAAGAAGAACTCTATAAGGCCTTAGAGAGCAAATCAAACCTACAAAGGGATATGCTGGGAAGAGTCTTTGAGGAGGCCATATGAGTGGATGACTTGCTTAAAGAGAGAAGGAAGCTCTAGGGTTATATAACAAGGGAACAACACATTTAGAAATGCTAAGAGAACCGAAACACTTAGTAAATGATTAGCCCTAGTGAGCAAGATAACCTCATTGTTGTTAAGCTGATGAATGTTAGCCAAAGAGACAAAGAGGACATACAAGATTACGTCACTAATGTGAGGAGTCTCTACAAGAGCATACCATCAGCTAAGTGATCTAATGAGAGCATTCTCCATCATATTTATCAATAGATCTATAATGAAGAACTCTATAAGAACTTAGTGAGTAACTCAAACCTACAAAGGGATGTGTTGGCAAGAGTCTTTAAGGAGTCCATACGAGTGGATGAGTGGCTTAGAGAAAGAAGCTCTAGGGTTATGCAAGGGAATAACACATTTAGAATTGCTGAGAGAACCACAAAACTTAGTGAACAATCAGCCCCTAACAAGCAAGATAAAGGAAAGAGTGTCGACCAAAACCAAGTGATAGTGAATCTAAAGTTGGAACTAACCAAGTTAGAAGAGTCAATTCAAAGGCCAGTGCAATGCAGTGTGTGCATTGTGGAGGAAACCGCCTACCATCTAAATGTCCCGATCCTAGATCCTCACCTTGTGTCAATTGCAAAAGATTCAGGCATGACATTATGCATTGTTGATTGCCAAGACGGTTGCCATATCAACAACCCTATGCTCAGCCATACTATCCAGGAGTTAGGTAGCCTCACTTTGGAAGAGAAGTCCCTTTGGCTCTACCCGCATGTAATGATTCATGGCCAACTGCTCCAAGGATCAACAACAACCCAACATGAATCCCTAGACCACCAAGAACTATAGCAACCCATCCACCAAGCAATGTCTAGTTCACTTTGTAGAGGAACCACTGGAGAAAGACTCATTCCTGCACCTAACAATTAAAAGCCAACTGCTTCAAGGACCTATAATGACTCATCCATCAAGTGATGCTTTAGTGCACTTTGTAGAGGAACCACTGGAGAAAGACTCATACATGAACCCTTATGTCTCCTATGATGAGGTGGATAATCCCATACTAATGGACTTTAAGCCTATGCCAATCATGGCTTTAGGTAGGGGGGAGGTAGAGGCCTAGGAGGAGATCAAAACCATGAGCCCATAACATGTTGGATTGTGGCCATCCAAGACATATCTCATCCATCTGCCATGAAAAGGAGCAAGAAAATAGAGAGAAGGCTGACTTGAGGTGTCCTAAATTTGGAGTCACACATATTTGTTGATTTCCCTAAGCAAAAAACCTCCACTAATTTGGCAATCGTACCATCTGTGCTTGCTCAGACTCTTTTGTGTTGAGCCACTTAATAATGATACCACACCCATCCCCATAAATGTCATGACATGAGCCCAAATGAAGCAGGCTGGTATTTCATTAGTTGGACCTAGCAATTTAGATGTAGCCTCTATAGGGAAGAAGAGTCGACGAAGGAGAAGAAAGAGGAGTGAGGTAAAAAAAACACTCAAGACAGAGACCATTGGTGGATGATGAGGATGAATATAGGCAAGCTGTAGACTTAGCTAGCAAACCCAACAAAGCCATAACTTCTAACCTACCCATAGTGCCCCTATGTATGATGGTGAGGAGTCCATTAGTTGATCAATACCAATCACCTATCATGTCCCAACTAATAAATTGGAACTCCATAGAATCTTCAAGTACCTAGTGAGCTAGCTGGCAACCCAATTGCTATAAACCTAAATCCCCTCAAGGATCTCATAGAGAGTGGACTAAGGTGCGTGACTTAAATATGTCATACAACTAGACGCTCATGACAAGTGAGAAAAAACTTGAGAACATGAATCTTGAAAACAACACACAATCTAAGTATGAGGATTCTAATGATGAGTGTAAAGACTACTGTTCCAACAATGAGGAAAGTGAAGAGGAAGTGGAGACCATAGCATATGATATGGATAGAAGAGTGATTGAGAAAATAAGAGAAGATTCAAAACCTTGAGAACAAAGGAGTTTTCAAGGTAGATTGTGATCAAACTTGGCTAGAATGCCATGAGGTAGTAGATTATGAGCAAGCAAAATTAGTCCAGGCACATCGTTATTTGGAGTGGAGTTAGTCTTAGAACTATGACCACTAGGAGAGAAAACCTCTTCCAAAATGAGGATTGTGAGTACAACTCCAAGTCAGTGTGGTAAGCTCTAATAGTGGCCTTGAAATGCCTCAACCACCTAGGACCAAATGTACCAATGGGGACGTCCCAGTCCACCTAAGGTGCGAGAGGCTAAAGGAAGAGAGAAGGAAAAAGTTGATGTCTATAGAAAGCTGACAAATATAAGAAATCCCCGAGATTTACCCAAGAGCTTCACAAAGTTTCAGGAAGGGTGATCGAATAGTGGTATTGGTAGGAGCCAAGCGAAAAGGATAGGCAAGTGAACCCATCAAAGGGCCAACAACCAAAGTTAAGGAAGTTAACTTGGCAAGGGAAGGGGACAAGCCTTGACCCATGTCCATAGCGGACAACCAAACTAAGAAGGAAGAAAATGATCTCATCATGTTTGCATAGTCCTTAGACAAGTTGAAAGGAATAGATCCAAGTATCATGACTCATAATATTCCCATGATCCTTAATGCAGTACTAGTTAAGCAATGACCATATGCAATGAATCCTAAGCATGCACATGTAGTGAAGGAAGAGATCGATAAGCTACTAACTTTAGGATTTATTTACAAGATAGAGCACATTGATTGGGTATCACCCATAGTGATAGTCATGAAAAAAAATGGAAAGATTCGAGTGTGCTTGAACTATAAAAATGTCAATGCAACTGTTGAAAATAGGTGTCTCTATGACAAGAATAGTTGTCATCAATTGGGCTAATTTGTGGCTATAAAAAAAAAATCTATTGATTAGACATGCCAAGTCTTACTTATCCAAAGTCCATTTGAATGACATGCATGAGACAGTATTCACCACCAAATGGGGGGTGTTTGCTTACATAGTCATGCCATTTGGGGCTAACCAATGCCCCTACTACCTTCTAGTGACTCATGTGTACCATTTTCAAGGACATGCTCAGAAAATGGTTGAAAGTATTTGTCAATGATTTGTGCATCTATACCAACTAGGAAGAGCACTTAGAAAAACTATGAATAGTCTTTAAACAATATAGGCAAAATGGTCTCTCATTGAACTCCTTAAAGTGCTTGTTTTGGGTGAAACATGATTATGTTTTAGGGCATACTGTGTCAAGAAATAGGATAGCTATTAACTCCTCAAAAGTTGGGGTAATTGTAAACCTACCCCCTTTGACTGATTGCAAGGGATTTCAATGCTTCTTAGGCCACACAAGGTACTATCAATGGTTTGTGTTGAACTATGTATTGATTGCTAGACCTTTGTAGATGCTATTGGTAGTATTTGAGTGGATTGAAGGATACCAGCAAGCCTATGAAAGGCTTAAACATGCTCTAACTTTAGCTTCTATCCTAAGAGTCCTAGATTGGTCCATTACCTTCCATATGCACATTGATGCATCAAAATTTGCTGTAGGGGCAATGTTGTGCCAACTTAGTGAGCATAACCTTAACTATTTAGCAAGCTTTACTAGCACACAACTCAGTGATATGGAAATGAACTATTCCACAATAGAGAGAAGGGCGAGCCATGGTGTTTGCTATAAAAAATTTTAGACATTATCTTCTAGAGATGCCCTTTACGTTCTTTGTGGATCAAGTTACTACGAAGGTAACACTTTGGTGTGGTTGCCTAAACTCACAAGTGGCATATATGCCCCTTCACCTCATGCTCCAAAAACTAAGGCAAAGAAATGGAAATCAAAATAGGGTAGGAGAAAAACTAAGAGGTAGGGTGCTCAATCCATGAGTGCTCCAATGGTCTATTGACCAAAATCTCTACCAAGCATCAATGAGCTCCCATCTAATAATTTTGATGTGATCATCATTGCAAAACCCAATGATAAATCATTAACTAAACTCTAAACCCAATCAACTACTCAAACCATGCTTACCAAACCCAATGAGAATCCCAAAGTAGAAATATCACATACCAACTTATCCATTCCAACTAAACCAAAGCCACAAACATGCCTTAAGCCACTGCAGCAACAATGATACATTCTTGAAGTGGCTTCCAACATGGCCATGGACACAGGGGAGGACTTAGTAACATGCATCCGATGATTGGACTCAACTTTCATGTTGTTTGCTCTAGAATTTACGAATGTTTAGACCTAGGCCTACTTAATGAACCCATAGCAAATGAGACATATTCATTGCTGTGTTCTTGGAAAGAATACAAATTCATCTTCATTAAGATGTCCACCATTGTAGAATAGATGATCGCCAATGAAATCTCACGAGAACAAGCCTTGAGCCAATGATTAATCCCATTCTACAAGAATAGCAACATTTCCATGCCACCAATGAACTTGCTGAGCTCCAATGATTAGTTGAGTTTGAGTCCAATTTCTTACACAAGTGGTATACTCTATGCATTTCATGGGCTCAAGAGGGTTATCAAATTATAACCAATGCAGAGCAATGACATGCCATTAAGACTTTCGAGTATGACTAGACATATGTGGCCCCCACTTCATTTAGGGTATTAGTCATGATAAAAAATCGACCATTAGATGACAATATTATGCTACATCCATACTTGGATAGGATCCTAACGGCGGAGGAACTTCAGATTGTAAGACAAATCAACTTATATCACACAAGTGGACATTTGTCCATAGGATATGGATTATCATGCAACACTAGAGTATAACCCAATGTTTTACGACTTGGATCTTGAAATAGCAAGGCACACTAAGGACACATTGAAGGCCCTTACACCTTTACTTCTACAATCCTAGGAAGGATTTTCATCATTTCCAAGGTTAAGGGGGTAAAGTGGAAGGTGAATGAAAAATTGAAATAGGAGTTGAACTTTAAAGAAAAGGATGAATGGAAACTTCTTCTTCTTTTAGTAAAAATGCTCCACAAAGTTCTTATATGAAATGTATGGGTTGATTGATGTGGAAATTCTCATTTTGTGATTTATACATTTCATCATTTGATAGATTTTTTTCTAATCACTTTACCTTTTATGTAAGAAATGCCCTTTAAGGAGAACTAATTGTGGACTATCGTGTGGTGATAGGAACCCGAATGGCAATACAGTAGGATAAAACCAACAAGCTCCCATTCTTGGAGGAGGAACACAAAAAATACAGCTTAGCCATGGAGATATGAGCCTTCAACCAACTAAAATACCGTAGCTTCCACAACCTAAGGGAGTTGGTGACATCAAAAGAGGTTGTCAGGCAGATAATAGAACAATGCAATCTTTCCAAGTACATGGAGAAGGTGGGGCAGAACATTGACCATAGCAAACCTTTGATGCCTAGAATAATAGTGGCACGTTAACAATTAGACAAGGAGATGCCACTAGAAGGGTGAAAGTTGAACTTAGCCCAAAAATTATGGAGAAGGCCTTGGGGCTAGTGGACAAGCTGGAGAAGAGGCCGAATAGAGATGTCTATAGGATGCTAGGAATGAACAAGAAGAAAGTCTAGACAAATGACAGAATTAGCTTGGCTAAAATCCTCGAGTAGCCCACCATTAGACTACAAGAAAAGATGGTCCATACCCTCTTCTCAAGTCAAAGATATAATGCCCTTATGAACAGAATAGGAGTGCCCTTGCTTGAAAGCCTCTTGATTATTGAAATGACTTGATTTTTTGGCTGATTTTTGTTGTTTTTGTGGACTAAATGGTTGATTTTTGATTGATTTTATATGACGATTAGTTGGTTTGGATGTGTTTGAGAGTTTTTTGGATAAGTCTTATTAGGTTTGAGAAGATTATGATATTTTTCAGTGGAGATATGATATTTTGTTGATGTCATGATAGTGTCTGATTGGTTCTGATTGAGTCTGTTGAGCTTCTGTTTTGCTCTAATTTTCTTTCTATATGAGATGATGGAATAATGATTGATGGAGTTTGAGAGTGTTTGGAAGCTTATTTAATGATTCTTGATGGTTTTGAATGGTTTTAGTTGATCTAAATGCTTTTTGATGACCTAGAGCCTCTATCTCTATTTTGTTCTATTCTGTATGCCTATGTAAGAGTTATGTGGGATAAATGTGTAGCTTGGAGAAGTTTTCTAACCTTGAAAAGAGATAAATACAAGTTTAAAATAGCTCAAAGAAGTGGAAGAAGTAGCTGCCGAGACTCAAGTAAAGACTGAAGTGATAGTGATACTGTTGAGTTGGGAAAGACATTGTAGTAGCTCAGTGACCTTTCATAGTAGACATACCTCTTGGAAGGGGTATCCATGACCAAAGACAGGTTATGGATGCTTATTCTTGATTATTAAAATGTACTATTGAGAGAGAGAATACGTGAGAGAGATAGAGAGTGAGAGAGAGCCAATTTTCTTTGCAAAACAATGTATCTATGAGTGAGAGATCAAGAAAGAGGTTATGAAGACTATGAAACTATTGAAGATGAATACTATGTGATGATTTCCATTCAAAGTGGAGAATTTTTTTGTGTTCACTTGTTCCTTTGATGAAGAATATGAATAATGTGTTGAAGTTTTGTTGTGATAAATCTGTCAGAGAATTATTGTATGATGCTATATGAAGATTTGAGAAGATTGGTATCGTTTTCCTTGTTGTGGTCACATACAATACAAAAAATATGCTTGTTGATGATACAATATAGATTTTCTTGTAGTAGATTCTCCGTTTTCTTAGTTTTCTCTTGGGGCTCCATGTTTTTGGTATGTAGAATGGGGAAAACTACCATCAACAGGTATCGGAAGGGGGACTGAAAATGAAGGAAATGGCATTGCTGAGAGGAGAAGAATTCAATGGATGCTTGCAAATTCCCTTATACCACTAAAGAATTGGAAATTCTCATTTACAAAGCCACTTTCTACAAGAAATTTATCCCATAATGGGAGAAACATATTACCATCTTGATACAGGCTCTATGGGGTGGACTATTTCCTCTCCCTGCTGTTGAAGCAACAAGGATGTGCATCTTGGTGGAAAACTGTGTGGGAGCAAACTAAAGAGCAAAAACAGAGAGAATAACCATTCATGGGAGATTTAGTTTTTATTGAAGAGTTTCTAGATATCATCAAGTGGAAAATTGTGAAGAAGCTTCAGGAGTTGTGGTCATTTGAAGTTCACAAGAATAAGAAGGAAAAGAGTTGGAATCTATTCATAGATGCCCAACAGCAATATATGTGGGATGATTAGTGCACGTACAACCTTCTGTTTGTTCAATTAGCAACCCATTGGAATTTGGTAGATAGCGTGTTCTTTACAACATACACTTTTGAAACCATCAGAAGCTGGTATTACTATGATGATGGCACCATAACGATGCTCAGAAGAATGAGTTTCGATACCTTCAGAACTAAATATCTTTCCCTCTATAGTGGAATGAAAGCTAAATTTAGAGACCTTGAAAAGAAGAAAGTAGAATAAATATTGGCAAGAGAGTTCTCTAGAGACTGAACTCCTTCTGATTCTGCTCTGTTGAGTACATACAAACTGGGTGGAGCTAACTCCCTGATGAATGATACAATCAAGAGGCAAGCACTAGAATGAGTCCAGTGGTATGTGAGAAGAGAGAATACAAAAATCAAAGTTGAGAACAAGCTAGCAAAAGAAGCCTTCTTTGATGCCCTTGCAATGCCACTCTTTATAGAAGTCCCCATAGCATGCTACTCAAGGTCCCCTTCCTAGTTAGATTCGTCTTGGAAATATTGATGACATGGCCAATGAGTGTAGTCCCATTTCCCATCTTTAAGGGAGAGTACAATGAAGACCCTGATCTTTATGTGGTTGAGCTCATGGTAGCATGTGTAGCCAACAATACCAGAACTCGTGAGCATTGGTTGGCAATATTCCTCGCCACTTTCAAAGGCACAGTGTTTTAGTGGTATGAGAGAACAACAGCATGAACTTTTGGCACATGGGACAACCTCAAGTTGGCCTTCCTCACTAAATTTAGGCGTAAAGGTTTTGAAGAAGGGATGCGAGAGGAGTTCATAAAGTCCTCTAGTGAATGGGTAGAAGCATTATCTCTAGAATGGAATCTATATTGAAGAGATGGACCAATCATCACTTGGATGAAGGCATCTTGAAGGGAGTTTTCCTTAGAGGCCTACAACTAGAAGTTTGTAAGTTTGTGGAATTGAGAAGACTAGTCAACTTGCAAGGTACAGTGGAAGGTGCAAGACTGTATGATGAAGTTAAAGCAAGGCTGTCTCGATGACCTCAGAAAGAGGAGTCTTACCTCCTCCCACGCTAGGAATGGTATATCCACCAAATGTAGTTCCAAGGATAGTTTTATACCCCTACCCTCAAATGCAAATAGTGCCACAGTATAGTGCACTAAATCCATAGTGGCCGCTAGATGGTAGTACCTCAAATGATGGTTCAACCATAATAACAGTAGCCTAAAATAGTTCCCCCAATGGCAACTCAACAATAATAGTGGAGCCCTACCAACTAGAACCAACAATCCCCAGTATCAGAAGGTTTGAATTAGAATTAGAACAAAGAATCCTTTGGATCAATCCAATTGGTCTATGTAGTGATTACAAAGGCTTTCCAAAACCCTATTGCGAGTACTCCAGGAGGAGAAAATTTGAAGGACTGCCTATCCAATTCAATCGTAAATCAAGAAGGAGTTGATGGATGTGATTACAGAACGGTTGCAGATACTAAAGGTAAATACTGCTAACATATCCAGTCTTGTGGGAGGTGGAAGAGATGTGATGCGATCTAATACATGGTGCAAAAAAAGTGCCATCAAGCGGGACATTTAACCATTGAATGTACCCAAAAACCAACTATTCTTGAAGCCTTCTATTCATACTATTTAAGGAAGGACCATAAAGAGGATACTCACTCTCTAAAAGGAGATGCATGAAAGAAGGAGGAAAGATGAATAAGCAAGATTTAACTTGTTGGAATCCAAGATGACCACCTAGGATATTGGACCAAAGCGCCTAAAGCCTAGAGAGTTCGGTCCTAATTTTGGGTCAAGAAGGTTTTCCTCTCAAAGTTACAAAGGACGATAGTTTGGTGGTGGCCAAAGATCAGAAGTTGAGTATTATAGGTGTGGAGAAAGGGGATATATCTCACCAAATTGCCCAAACCCAAGAAGGTCTATGGACTAAAAATCCTTATGCAAGAGATGCAAAGGAGAAGGCCACATTGCAAAAGATTGCTGTCCTAGTCCCAGCTCCTATGAAAGCTACCACTAATACCCAATAGAAGACCCAAGAACCTACCTCCAATTTTGTGGAATTGGAAGTTACCACAATAATATGTGCCAAGAAAAGAGAACCCACAATTCCAAAAGAGAACATTCCCTCTATCAAAATGGTGAAGTTCAATCTTTCTGAGGAGAAACAGAACAATATAGAGCAAAACAATGTAGTACAGAGCACTCAGTGCCACAGAGAGTCACAAAGACAATTACAGAGACATGATTGGAGGTCCAAGAGATGGAGGATGTCGAAGTACCTCCAGTTATAGATGAAGTGCAGATGTTGCCACTTTTGGAAGAAAGAGGAAAGATAAGAGTAGGCATTGCCCCATTTTCTAGCAGGCTGGAGAAGGCCATGGATCCTATCAAAGAATATGACTTGGTCAAAGACCTAGATACCTTTAAATAAAACCTAATACTTTGACAATTATTGATGTTGTCTCCCAGTTTGCTGAAAGAAATTCAAAAGCATACTGACAAGAAAAAGAGGCCTAAGGATTGCTCGTACCATTGTCTCTAAGTCCAAAAAAGCTCTAGTGCATGTGAAAGAAGTGAATGTGGCTAAGATCTTCTTGGATCCTAGTACCCTAGAGATTGAAGGATGCTTTATTGTAGATGCATTTATTGATGGAGGTTTATCAATGAACATAATGATGGATGTGACAATGAAGGATTTAGCCTTGCAAAGTATGTAGCCTACGCAGTGGCTTATCAAACTGATAGACCAAAGTAGAATTAAGCCTTTGGGAATTCTTTCATATGTGAAGACAACCCTCGTAGGAAGAGACTATTGGCTAACCTATCTAGTGGTAAAACCAAATTCCTATGGGACCTCATATCCTTTGCTGCTGGAAAGACCATGGATTTTTAAGGCACAGACGGATTGGTTCAAAAGAAACCTAACCCTAGGCAGATGACCCAACAAGGTGGTGCTAAAGTTGTATGGAGCGCAAAAAGGTAATGGATCCAATTCCATTGCAATCTTAACAGACTCTTCCAATGAGATAGTAGATGCCACATTAGGAGATGAAGAAGCTATCAAACAGATCTTTCCCATGAAAAGAGGCATGGTCCCTGATAATGGGCACTGTAAGCCAACTCTTGAAAGAAGTAACCAAGTCTTTGTCAATGGGTGAATATCTCCTGTCTGAATCCAAAATGACTTTGAAAATCACCTCTGACAGTGAGATAGAGGCATGAATGTACTATTCTCCTTGTTACATGGAGGTTGTAGAGACAACGACAGAGACAAAAGTAAAGACAGACACAGAAGTAGAGGCAAAGGATACCAGAGAGAATCTGTTCTTCTCTTACAAAGCTCCTACAGAGGCAGAAACAGAGTCTGAAGAGGACAAATATGACAGGCCAAAAGAATTCTATGAAAGTAAGCTAGAAGAATCTATCCTACTTACAGAAGGCACACATGAGGAAGAAGTTCCAGAGGCTGCAGATGCCAAAGATCCCATGCTATTGGAGATAATGACTTTGGTACCCTTTTGGATTGGCTAATGAGTCACATCATAGTGAATGGGTTTGGGCCATTCATGGTAGTATCTATCTCCAGCTGTGAGAAGAAGAAGCTCTTGTTGGAATCAACCCCTACACTCTGTGAGGTGGGGCATTGTACAAGAAGAGTAAAGATGAAGTGCTGTGAAGATATATTGCAGGAGATGAGATTGGAATAGGACTGAAAGCATGCCACGACGATCCCTATGTAGGATAATTTGTAGGAGAAGCAACAGCCAGTGGTGGCCGACTCTCCACAAGGATGCCTATGACTACGAAAAACATTGTGATGCTTGTCAATGTATGGGAAAGCCTAAAAAATCTAGCGCTATGCCCCTATAGCCCATCCTTCCCCTAAAGCCATTCGAGAAGTGGGCAATTGACTTCGTGGGCCCCATTGATTTTCCAACTAGAAGGAAGCATAATAGATATATCTTGGTCTGTATGGACTATGTGACAAAGTGGTGTGAAGCCAAAGTTCTCAACTGGGATGATGGCAATAGTGTAGCCCTGTTCTTGTAAGTACAAGAACATCATAACCCACTTTGGTAGTCCCCTCAAGTTGGTAAGTGATAGAGGTGCTCACTTCCTCAACAAAATTATGGAAGAATTGATAGAGCTATACAAGATCCACCATCACAAGTCCACACCTTACTACCCTGAGAGCCAATGGCCAAGTTAAAGTTACCAATCGCATCCTCTGCTCAATCCTGATAAGAAAAATTTTGCTGCACATTGCCATGATTGGGATGATTGACTTACAGAGGTCCTTTAGGCATACAGAACCTTCTATAAGGATGCTACAGGACAGACCCCTTTCCAGCTGGTGTATGGTATCGAGGCCATTTTTCCTATTGAGTTAGAGTTACCCTCTCTACACGTGGCTATCAAAGAGCGCTTGGGAGATAACAAGTCCTTACAATTGATGTCTCTTGCACTTGGAATATCTAGATGAGACTTGCAAGATGGCCCTACATTAGTGGAAGCCACGCAAGTTCGACAAAAGGCCTATCATGAATGATAACTTCATCAAGCATGAGGAGTATAAGGAAGGTGACTTGGTCCTTGCTTATGACTCAAGATTTGGCAAGTTTTCAGGAAAGCTTCAATAGCATTGGATGGGCCCCAATAAGGTACTTGCTGTCAACCCTAATGGCTTTGTCCAAGTGCAGATAGTTGATGCCTTGGATGATCCTTTCTTAATTAATGGTTATCACCTCAAGAAGTATTACCCTCCCTATGGATCTTGACAATCATGGTCAATAGCCGCTTCATCTCTTGTGTGACGATCAATGAGACTTTGCCTATTGCTTCTAATAGCCCTCTTGCTTATCTTGATGAGGTGGCCTCATTCTTCTAGTGCCTCATAGCCACTTTCCACCCCTCCTTTGCTCCCTTTCCCTCTAATGCAGTAGAGGTATGGTTTTGATACATGGTACTCTTGCCATTCTCCTTTCTAGAAAAAAAACAATAAATATATATTGGTCATGAGAGAAAAGAACTTTGGTCCTTGTCATGCCAACCTATTCCTCGAGAAAGATGGAAACACCCTCCGCAGTAGGGAAAAAGAACAAAAAAAGATAAGAAAAAAACAAAAAAAAGAAGAAAAAAAATCAAAACTGCTATGGGAGAAAAGGAAGAAATTCCTATCATAACAGGCCTCGTTCCAAGAAAAGGTGGCAAATACCCTTAGATGGGAAGCTGGCTGTGGAAAAGGTGGCAACATTCCGCAATTCAGGATAGCTAAATCATTAGTTAACCTTCTAGGATGCAATTCTAAAGCCGCCTCCCCCTTGGTGCATTGTATCATGCAACTTCATTAGTACTTTTGGCTCCTACAGTAGATGATATATTCAATATGCAATCCATGTACTAGACTTGTTGGGTGCCTCCCTGGGAATGCCTCTTCATCAACTAATACAAGTTGACATCATTAACCAGATGAAGTTTATCTTCATCGACAAACCTTGATTGATGTGAGCTTTCATCCTAACCGGATGGGGATGTGAGTATGGACTACTCTTTGTATTTATTAGATGAATGTGAGACAGAGAGTGGGATGAGTGACCAGTCCTTGCCCTTTTTATATTCAAATGAGAGCTGAGATGTGTGAATGAAGTGTTGCACGCATGGGATGGGCCTCTCAATGCACAAAGCACAAATTGTTCCTATGCGCAATACTATAAGGTTCCCTGGCCTTTCTTCTCGCACCATATGCTGGCACAAGGCGGGATGCACCATTGCACAATCACTTGCGCACAAGGCATACAACCTTTGCATAAGTAGCAATAAGGATTCAATCCATGGGTGTGAGGAACTTGGTTTCCTCCTATATTTATCAACATAGTGTGAGATAGAGGGGGGCTGAGAGTGGTTGATTTTTCCATTATCAACTGAGAGGTGAGGATTGAGGGACGTTCCGACAATTTGAGATAGGTAGATTTTCGTTTCCCTATGCACACATGGGACATGCCTTCTCCATCATCAACACACACCTCACTTTGTTTGGTGGAATGCACGATAAGGCTCTCTGGCCTTTCTTCTTGCACCTATATCAGATTGGTTGGGATGCACCGATGCACCATCAACTGTGCACACTGGCATACTTCTTTTGAACCATCCCTCTTGTTGATTTCTAAATGGGTGTGAGATATGGGTTTCAATTATTTATCCATTGAGTGATGTGAGTTATGGACGAGTGCTTGATCTACCATCTTCACACAAGTGAATGTAGAGATGAGTGATGTATTCTTTGTCCTTGACACCTGAATCAGAGCTTCACTGATAATGCTACCTCCCTGGGTGCTACTACATGGTCCCTACCATGCTGGACGAGTGTGATGTGGTGAGCCATGGTATCTCTTGTTGACGACTATGACCCTTCACGTGTTAGCCATTGTTTCACCTCATCTGCAATTTGGGCCAAGTTTTTCTAACCCTACCCCTTTTGTTTACAAGAGTATGTCATGTTTTAATTGTGGGGATGTACAGGTATGGGTTGTGGTCAAGTGTTAGGTCTCTATTAATTAGTCAACCCAATCTATTCAGATCTTAAGTGTGGTGACTTTTTCACTTCAGAACAATGATCTCATGTGATAGCCCTGACCTCAACCTTCCCCTTTATATTTTTCCCTTTTATTTCTTGTCATTCCGATGCATGGTTTGTCTGTTGTTAATTATTGTGTATTTTTGGGTATTCTTGTGTGTGATTTTTGGTCCTTTTACATGTGAACTTGCCCTATTTTCCTCGGAATTCAATTTTGATTAGATATCCTTGTTTGGCCTACTCCCTTGCACAAGTTTTGTTTTTCCTCCATCATGTTCCAGCCCACTAATTTTGTGTTATTAATTTTTAAGTGTGTTTTTTTGTTTGTTTTTACTATTGTTTCCATGTGAATGCAACTTTCTTTCCCTGGAATCGCGATTTGAGCTAACAATCCTGTCATTCACCATTCCTCGAACATTTTTCATTTTTATCACCCCTTTTTCCAACTTACGAATTGTTGGAAATTATTTTTTGTTTGAAAATTTGGGTGTGTTTTATCAAATTTCCCATTCAAATCTCTCCATTTGCCATCAGAACCCTATTCCAATTGGATAGCCCTGTCCTATTTGTTCCTCCACACATGTTTCCTTCTTGTTGCATTCCATTCAGACTTTTTAATTTTTTGTTACTAATGTTCAATTCCATTTTCGAGTTTTACTTTACCATTTTTTCTATATGAACGAGTCCTATTCTTGTCGAAATTATGTTCTAACATGATGGGCTTGTCCGACTCCTCATTAGGATTTTTTTTTTGGCATTTTGTTTTGATTGACGGATTTTGCAAAATTTCATTGTCAATTTTTCATATTTTTCCACATGAACCCCCTGCTTTGTTGCCAAATGTGCTGGACACATTGTCCATGACATTTCCCCCATAGCCTTGCCTAGTTTTACTTTCTACGACATCCTCATTTGATGCTTAGATATTTTCAAATTAACTTTTCCATTTAATTTTGCATTTTCTCCCCTCGCGTGTCTTGTCAATGATCGGGTTTTTACCTCAACACACGTTCCCTGTCTTTGCGGCAAGGCATTTAGTCATTCGATTTCTCGGTCACGTTTAATCGTTTCCATCAGTGCAAATAATTTTACACCCCGCCCATGTTAGTGCATGGGGGATGGGAGGCACACTTTTCAATTTACTAATAAAATGCCTAATTTAAAAAAAAAGAAAAAGAAAAATCCCTCCCCCCCAACCATCATCCTAACCCACCCTCTCTCTCTCTCTCTCTCTCTCTCTCTCTCTCTCTCTCTCTCTCTCTCTCTCTCTCTCTCTCTCTCTCTCATTCCTTCTACCCTCCACCTCCATGTCCTCCTCCTGCACCTCCATACCCTCCTTCCCCACCTTCTCCTTATTCCTCTTTCTTCCCTCTTCCTCCTCTCTTCCTCCTCTCTTCCTCCTCCCACCCTCCTCCTCCCTTTTACTCCCACTCTCCTTTTCCCCCCCTCGGTTGCTGCACTCACCACCGCAATGCTCCTTGATGCCGCCATCACCATTGTCACTGCACCAGCAGGTCGCTGCTACTTGCCCTCGCCCGTCGTGAAGACTATCTCATCGCTTATGGCTTGTTCCCGCTGCCACTGCTGAAGGCGGCCTATATGTCGCCCTATCCTCCTTCCCTCCCTTGCCAAGGCAGGTCACGCCGCCCTATCCTCCTTTCCTCCCTTACTTGCTCGTTGCGCCGCCCTCCCAACCAATCCCCCCCCCCCCCCCCCCCACAAATACCACCCCCGACACCTACAATATTTACTTTAGTAAACATTTTGCTGATAATTTTGAAAATTTCCAAAACAAAGATAAAATTTAATTCATAAGGTTACCAATAAAAATGAAAAAAAAAATTCAATATGTCCTAAAAATTTAATAAAATCTTGAAAAAAGAAAAAAAATCAAAATAAAATTTCACCATGATTATGATCAGCCCAAAATACATAAAAATTAAACAACATATTGAAATTTATCTAGTTGAAAAAAAAACCTAAACAATGAGTAAATGCTTGGAAAATTTGAGAAAATTTAAAACAATGACTGTTTAAATGCATAAAAATTTCTACAAAATTATTTTTTACATTCCCAATATACTATACCTCATCCCAGCATGAAGAATGGAGTCATATACTTCTCTCATTTTATTCTTGAGAATTTGAATACAATCAGAGTTTAAAAAAAAACCATATCAAATCTTTTGTTAATATCACCAGGTAAAAAGCAACATACATTGAAGCCCTTAGGGTTAGTCCTTTCAAGAAGGGTAGATAGCTCTTCTTCAAAAGATGGAGTTTCTCTGCTTCCTTTTCTTCTTTCTTTCTTTTATACACCCTCCATTTATATGTCTGCTCTTCTGTGGCCTTTTCCTCTTTCCCATGTAGTCTTGTGTCCTTTTCATGGGTGGCATCTTCAACCTTAGGACCTGGATCACCATTATTTTTTCTATATGGAGGCATACTTAAAATATTGAAAGCCTTCACATCAGAAAGGGGGACTAGCTCAAGGACCTTTGAAAACTTGTATCTTAACCTCCTGAGAATTATCATGTCTTTATCCATAAGTATAAGTCTATGTGCATGAGTAACACATATATAAGAATCTTGGAAAAGCTCAATAAAAAAATATGATGTAGCCTCTTGAATACAATTGAGAGCTATCCTAGTCCTTCTAAAACTATCAAGACTATGCTTGTCACAAATTTCTCTAACAAGCCTTTGAAAATGCAATTTTGGAATTGCATTATCCAGAGCCTTCATTGCACTTCTAATCTCCTTTAGGCATCTAACATGTTGTGAAAACCTTCTCCTTGACTTTGATTTCCTTGTAAGTTTGGAAGGCTTGGAGGATTGAAAAATCTTTGAAGCAAGACCTCTAGGGTCAACTTTCTACTTCATTGCAGTGGCCGTAGTTCTGGCCATCTGAAACACAAAAAAAAAAACAAAACGAAAAATACCTCAAAATCAGGACAAATCTCCAAATCTTTGAAATAATATAATCTACAATCACTTAGTATAGTAAAAAAAAACTATTCGCATAGTCTACCTCAAATTTCAATCAAACAATGTAGCCCCAAGATGTACGAAACGTGAAGTGGGCCTTCTGGACAAGAGAAATCTACGCCTTCTTGCGTTTTACACGTCACCTTTTTTTGGGATACATATTTCATCAAAGACCATTTATGTCATGAAGTTTTACAAGTCTCACGATACAACAACGATCATCTAGCAAATCTCAAATCTTATTCTCAATGAGTTCAATCCTTGAGAAAAGATCTATCTGAATGTTCACATCAATAATATTTAAATCTTATCCACAATGAAAACAAACCTTGTGGGACTTCCAATTTGAATGCCAACATCAGTATCTAAACCTCAAGAAAAATAATCCATTACTCATATAGTTGATGCACTCATAATTATTATCAACATCAATGGAAGAAAAATTATCATTCTGTGTGATAACATATGAAACACGAAATGACTATTGTCCATGGGGAGAGCCATGACTAATCGCGTTTCATACGTTAGGCTCTTTTTTAGAACATATAGCGTGATTCGTTACACTAATACCGAGCTAGCTCAGATTTGTCTAAAAACTTACATTTTTGAGGCATTGGCACATATTAGGTGATGAAACCTTTCAAAGTCGCCTTGTGCTGTGGAATAATTTTGAGTTGTGACCAAGTTATCCTTGTGTTGGTGTTATCGAGCATAGAAAGATCTTTTTCTTTGAAAAACACTTTTGTGGTTCATAAATCTTGACACATGCGACGAGTAGACCATTTTTGCCTCGAAACTTGTGCCACATGTCACTGACATTTTTGGCATGATAGTGCTTTTATGGCTCCATTGTTTAAAGGTAAAAGACAAATTTTATCATCTTCTTTTTCATTTTAAATACAGCTCTTCCTAATGAGTGCACAGTACTTCTTGAACAAACGTGCGGTGACCGTTGGCATATATATACAATAACTCACGGTTGGGTTTATGTTAATTTTTCTTCCACGCATTTTGTTTTATCTTCCACAAACCATTTATCTCGTGTGCATTGCAATGCCAAATCATGCATTTTTCTACAAAATTCTCAGTAGGAAATACAATTCTCAGATATCAAACTTTTTCTTTGCAATCCTAAATTTTGAGACATTAAGATGATCAAATTTATTAGTTTTCCAATGAAACGATTCACTGACGTATGAAACACGATTTAACAAGTTGCAAAGAGTCTTGGAATATTATTGTCACATTTCATGAGTCCTGAATGTAAAATAAAAATTGATCAATGAAACGTGAAATTGTATGCCTCCTCTGCTGCTCAAATAGTCAACTCACTTTTTGCAAGGCACTGCTATTGTATTTTGAACAATTTAATGTGCGTGGTATCTTAGGGATTTGGATATGCAAGGTGAATGAAACAATGTATCATTGTTGGACATTGTTCTATGTTTGTTGATTTAAGAGGAGAAAGATACATCAAGAAGTTAAAAATTCTATAAAGGTTTTGACAAAATTTTCTATCAATCTTGGTTTAATCTTGTACATATGTTGAATGATGTGGTTTTGATGTTCTAGATGCATTATCTTCCACACATTTTTTGGATGTATGAAACATGATTTTGTCAAGTTTTTTAGATTAACTGACGTATGAAACATGGTTTCATCAACTGCGAAGTGGTTTGGATCATTGTTGTTGCGTTTCATGAGTCCTGATGAATATAAAACAAAATTTGATTAATGAGACGTCAAATTGCATGCTTCCTCTGGTGCTTAAAGGGTGAATTCACTTTTTATAAGGTAGTGCTATTGTATTTTGATCAATTTAACATGTGTGCTATCTTAGGGATTTAGACATGCAAGATGAATGAAGTAAAGTATCATTGTTGCACATTTTTCTGTGTATGTTGGTTTAAGAGGAGGAAGGTAACATTGTTTTGTGTTTGTTGGTCTAAGAGGAGGAAGATAACATTGAACCCTTGCTTAAAATTTGTTAGTGAGCATGTCGTATATAAGGAGCCCAAACTTTAAAGCCAAGAGTGAGTTCTTGATAGAATATCAAGTAGTCAGAAATTCTATGAAGGGTTTGACTAAATTTTTTAATAAACAATCTTACTTTAATCTTCTGGATGTGAGCAAATGTGGATTGGTATATTGTGTCCCTAAATTGACTTTGTTGTTTTCAGGATTTGGGCTTGTGAGAAATCAGGATGACTAAAAGGAAGTTTTCTTTAGAGGGAATGGAGGAAGAGGATCTGGAGGATACCTATGATGAAAAGCTCTTTGATTTTCTCCATGCAACTAGAAATTCATCTAGATTTGTTTACATCAAAGATATGCTCAATGTTCCCTTTGATTTGCAAGAGCTCTTGAAGGATCTTGAAGATAAATTGAAGGATTTTAGGGAGTTGTACCTAGAGATTGAGGGGTTTGTCCATTTTCGTGATGTAATGGAAGCTACCAATGCTGCTAGAAAAACTTTGCAAACAAGGTTTAGCCTTGATGACAAATTCAAGAAGTAGGAAGCACCTTGCCATTTTCATCGGAATCAGCATCAATGTCTTCTTGTATAGAAGGATGTTGGATTTCTTGTATATCTTCAATATATGGATAGTTGTTCTTCTTCAGATGCAATACAACAGAAGAAGATAGAGATATTGCAAGAAAAGATAAATTGGTTGAAGAGAAGGGGAAAATATTTTAGGAGGATATTGAGAACAAACTAGTGCAGGGATTTGATGTTGCTTTGTTTAAAAGTGAGAACATTACAAAAGTGGAAGCAAAGAAGATAGAGTTGTCACATGTCTGCATGGCAGCACGTTTTAGTGGTCCATAAGGGAACTAATCCTAAACGGCTTTGCTTGGCACTCGTGAGAATGCACGAGGTCTATTATCTAGGTTTCCTAGAGTCCACCCCGTAATGGAAGGTATCGGCCGTCCCCACGAGAGGATCAACCTACAAGCTCGGGGTCCTAATTTGACAACTGAGGTCTTGATACATCAGCTAGTTCCATTGGACATGTCCCACAAGGGCTTCTCTTTTGACTGGAGCGATTGTAGTTACCCTTGGTTCATGGAGTGCAACACTTTTTTCTAGTAACTGGTTTGGATTTAGGGAATCTTAACGAAGTTTTGGCATAGTCGCTGCACCTTTCCCCTATGATAATTTTTTATCAAGGTTTTAAGACTTGACCTTAGGTAAGTCAACGTTTGGCTCTACCTAAATTTTTCCTAATTAATGTTTTGTTCAATCTCTTGAGAGAAGCTGCAGCTTCCACCCATTTGTAGGATGAATCCATCAGGGATCTCACCCACCCACGTCCCACAAATGGTTTTCTTTAGTTTTCTAATTATCTATCACATTAAGTTATGACATATGAAAGCAACTTCATTAATTAATCATGTTATCATGGGTTCCTTTGCATAATTTTACGACACAACGCAAAGATAGAGAAAATAATCTTTTGGTAGAATATATTTATTTATTATTTTGCAAAGTTATTTACAATGATTTTTCCCTTCTGTCTACACAAAAGATAAACCTTTGTTCACCAAAAATCCCTTTTGTCTGTGCAGAAGAAAAGAAACCCTCCAAGATTTTTGTTCCTTCACTAGTACCGAAGACTCTAGGATCCCATCCTGATTCATGTGAGGGTCAAGCAGTTCCTAGGAGTGATTGAGAGATTTACGACTAGAGCCCCCCCTGGCACTCTCGCCTCCTCCTACCTAACGGATTCCTCACTAAGCGACCTCTCGCCGTCGGGCCGGTGGTCCAAAGCTCCTTGTGGCGATACAAAACAATCCCCCTTGGAGCAGGGTTCCACGTCTAGCCGTGGGGGAGGCATAGCACGATCTTTCCTCTTATTATCCTGATTATACATTTACAATCAGATCTAACTACTGAAAGCATAATTAATCTTTCCTGTGCAACCATCAATGCGTGTACAAATAAAAAAGAAACAACAACAAGTGTTTTTAGCATAGGAAGCAACCTCACCCAAATCTAGGGTTTCTCTTTTAAGGTTCCACCTTATTCTTAGGGTTTCACTTCCTAGTTGCAACTCTTTTTTCGGGATCCCCAAGTTATTTTGCGAATCTGATTAATTATGAGAAGCCTATTTTATCCTGATGAAAAATTTGTTATTTTTGCCCTAAAAGATATTATGGACATTTATGCTTATGGCATGCAATTCATGCATTGCGTTGCCTTAACCTGCACTTAGCAGGATTTCAAATGCTTTTCCAAGTCTGTTTAGACTCTAGAATTTGTATCAATAAATTCTTATCAATGTCCAACAAGTCCTACAGACTTCCGATATTTATTTAATTTCTTGATACTTATAATTTCAGGGTTATCAAGTATTTCATAGTTGTTTTTGCTTCAACATTCTTGATATTTTAGGTTAGGTTTTCTCGTTGATTCATATGTGGGTCAACTCATGATATTGGCATTATCACTAATATAATCATTAATATTAACATTACATGTATTTTTAGTAAAAAAATAATTTTTATTTTATTCTATTCATATTTCATGGTTTAATCGATGATGTCTGACCATTTGCCAAACTTTCAACGTTATCTAGAAAGATCAATTTTCATTTAGCTATGTCCTAAGTGCAATACTGATTGTTTTTTGAAAACTTTATTCCAAGAAATGCAAAAATTATAAGTACAATTTTTCTTTTATCTTTCAAATATCGAATTATATTACTATGCACCTAATTTATGCATGTCTAGTATATATTTTACTATGCGATTTTTCACTGATTTAATGCATTGATCATTTCATGATGTTATCTAAATGATTTTCTATCAATTATTATAAAATTCATATGTGTCTGTTTATCATTAGAAAAATTAAATAGAGATATTTACTTTTAATTTTTTAAATAAAATATTCACTTCTCTAACAACATCTACCATTTTTTGGTTATTATAATAACATGTGTCATTAATGTAATAACAATAAATATCGTAAAATAAACTATAATTAATATTTTTTTAATGACAAACATATAATCCTTTTTCAAGTAAAAGAGTCTTTTTACTGGATAGTCAATTATTATATTACTTAGGCTATTTTCCTAAGCGACAGTTCATATGCATTTTCATTATAATGTGTTTATAATCATTTAAAGCCAAATATAGTGATAAGCTTATAAAACATTATTTTTTTCCAAATTGATGAGATGTTACCTCTCTCAAGTTTACTGTAATAGGGGTTTCGCCAATTTCTACCATGTCATTTTCTCCATCAACCACATTCTTTGCTTCCCTTGCTTCAAATGGGATTTTTGAATTTCTACAATCTCATGGAGCCATGGATGTCAAGCAAAATTGACATGGTAGTTTAGGAAGAGTTGGTGGTCCTCTATAAAAATTTTGCTAACATTTCGCTTAGTGGTATGGTCATATGGGGCAAAGGCGTAACATGGGGTAGAGAAAATGAAAAAGAGGTAGAAAGGGGGGTATTTTCCTCTTTCAAGGCTCAAGCTTTAATGGAAAAGAGAAGTAGAGAAAATTTTCTATCATCAAGCGGTCTTCCTTATTGCTTTTTTTATAAAGGAGAGAGGGTGTATTTATAGGCATGAGGGGGAGCATGCAGTTGACTCATTCTTTTGGCTACTCGTTAAGAGTCAATCGAGCTTTATTAAAAATACATTTTGATTGCCTACCTATTGGATGATGGCATGTGGATGATTATTTTATGCTTTCTCTCCCTCCAAGCGTAAAAACGTCATGAATTTTGGCCTATTTTTTCAAAAACATCTTTTTTTCTTCAAAAATGACTTCATATGGTGGTTTTTTGCCAAGTTACCTTATGACTTATCTAGTTTACAAGGTCATGTCATACTCTTTGACACTTAACTTACTCAATATCATACTCGTTCTTGCATGTTCTTTGTCTATCGATTAAGGCTTTTGCGATTTGTCTTGCGGTTACGAAATCAATGTGATCCTTGACTCATTAAATGGAATCGAAAATGCCAATTTAAATATAATGTGGAAAAAATTTATATGATCAAGGCGTTGTAATATTATTTACGAGACATTTGCTTTTTGTTGGCTGGGAACATTGAGGCGTCATCTCATGTTGAATTGCGAAATTAATCGTGTGAAACTCAATATTAAAAAAATTACGTGCAGTTACTTATGTGATAGTTCAATGATTAATTTTTAAAATGTCTCGAGCCCAAATTTGTTTCTTGATATGAAGTGCTATGGCGGGAATATTACAAGAGTTGAGTGTTGAGATTGAAACAGGTTCTCTCAAATGTGTCCCAACATTTCCCAGTTATCTCATCAACGAAAAGAGATATATATTGCTAAATGATATTCAACACCTTTTTTATCTTAGAGAAGATTACTGCTTGGCAATCCTTGTAGCATGGGGTCAAAATAATAATGATTTTATAGGTTACAAACAAGAATTGCTAGCAAGTCTTGATGTTTAGGGAGAGAATTTTCAAGACAGCTCTGTAGCCTTGCATTCATGTATTAATCAGATCGTGGAATATGAGAAGGGGGGCACAGTTCTTACAAATTTAGCAGAGACTTGGTATTGATAACATGGGTTATGAAGAGAAATTGAAGTCTCCATTAGAGGAGAAATCAAAAAGTTCAATAAATCTTTATGATGATAGTCTTCTTGAAGAATATGAAAACCCTAAGGTATAAAAGATAATTCCAATATATCCATTGTGGTTTATATTAGAGTATGTTATGCATTATAGATAAATACTATTAAATATTTATCTACTGACATCTTACACTATTATGGTTTACTGTGTAGATAGAAATCAAAGATGCATACAACTTTCTTGGAAGGGCCAAGGGCTCAAGGCCATTGAAGCTTGGCAAAAGCCTTGGTCATTATATTAGAAGCTTAAATAATCAAATAATTGAAATTCATGATTATAGGTTGTCAAGCTCTCCAAGCTTACCAATGATGGCTTTGAAAGCTATCTCCTCCAAGGTGATCGGATCCCAAGTTTTCAATAGAGGTTCAGACAAGATAATTTTGGTGGAGAAGGAAGAAGCTGTAAGAGTTTTTAGCTTCATGCTTGGATATAGTGGATCTAGGGTAGGATACTTTGGAGTTCTTGGCTCTTACTTGCTCTCCCATGTAGGAGATGCCAAGCATTTGAAGCTCCTTCCAGGCTATATGAAACAAGAGTTCCTAAAATGTAGAGGTCTCATTGAGTGGGATGAAACAAAAGATTCCTCTAGAGGACCTAGTGAATTGCTTGAAACTAAAGACTCTTCTACAATAGAGTCTGACTAAAAGATGTTAAGGGTTTCTTGAAACCCATATTTTTCCATATCTTTGTCTAGTTTGTAACTATTCTGAAAATCTTTGCTTTGCACAAGAGTTTAAATATCCCTATTTTCTTCTTTGGGTAATAGTGGATATACTCCTTGCCAAAGTTGATGTATTACATGATGTGGTTGTATCTTTGAGCTTGAATTTGTGCAAATTTTTTTGTAGAACCATTCAAAGACCTCTAATAAATTGTTTGCCTTGTATCTTCCACCTCCATGTCTTGTGTGTCTAAAGTATTTTGTTCTCTCTTGATAATGTGATTTTTCCATACTTTGGGTTGACCAGATAGTTTCATATTTCTTGATAAAATATGGAGCATGGTTGTATAAAATGTGTTGCATAGTTAATAAGTAAAGAAATTCAACTAAAAAACCTTGTATGAGTTAGAAAATAAAGAGACATACATATGCAAACTTCTTAACATATAGTGATCGAAGTGTTGATTACCCCAAGCTTCTATCATTGCCTTTTTAAAAAGGCAATGACAGAAGTGTTGATTACCCCAAGCTTCTATCATTGCCTTTTTAAAAAGGCAATGACAGAAGTGTTGATTACCCCAAGCTTCTGACATTGCCTTTTTAAAAAGGTTCAATTGGTTTTTGAATTATTTGAGATCATCATCATTCCACTCAGTTTTATCATAATATTCGAATTCAATAGAAATAAGATAAGTCTCTTGAGAAATACTACAATTTTAGAGTGTTCACTTGGTAAATTATTAGAACATCTTATAGGTTAGAAATTGTTAGGGAAACTATGAAAATCTAGAACTCAAGAGAAATCCTAAGGAATTTTAATGTTAACCCCATAGAAAAGAAGACTAGTGAATTCAAGACAAATTTACTAAGAGTGAAACCTTGACAACTAGCCAAGGATATAGTTTTAATCTAGAAGCTCTAATAGAAGATTTAAAAAAAAAACTCTAAGTTAAAGAAACTGACTTAAGGCCAAGAAACTTGGTTACAAGAATAAACCTTAAACTGGGATGTTAGAGACCCCAAAATCTAGATACCCTTAGTTAAATTCCAAGGGAAAGAGTTCATTATGTGAAATTCAAGTGTCGATTTCTACTAGATTAATCATCACTTGAAAGTTGCATGATTGATTGAAGTCATAACTGCTTGAAGACATCAATCTTGTTTGTGATTTTCTAGATTAGATCCTCATTGAATTAAGTATTGGAACATATAAAAATTGAGGAGCCATATACCTCCCCCAAGGATAGGTGTTGAATCCCCCATACCAAGAGGGGATGTTTTTATCACCGCGGAAGCATGGACTGGCTCTGATGGCGAGAGGTCTTCCAGTAGGGATCGCATTAAGTAGGAGGTGGTTAGGGTGCCAGGGGGCTTTGGCTAAGTAAATCCTTTATGCACCTAGGAACTACTTGGTCGCCTGTAGGGCCAATGTTCTACTTGGGACACCTAAAAATGATAGCTATAGGTGCATTTGATCTTGGTGACGTCCAGATGCACTGGATGAGGCATCACATGAAATTGTAATTTTTCTCCTGTATGGGTGGGAGAACACACATTATGCAACATAATCAATGAATTTGTTTTATTCTGATTGTATGTCCTTGAGTAAATTACGCAAACGAACAACTATGCATAAAAGGTTTCTTTTTAATTAATGAAGCTGTTTTTATATGTTTCACATAATGTGGTAGGTAATTAGATAATTAAGAACTTCCATAGAGGGAAGTGGGTGGATGGATTCTTGACGAATCCAGTCCTATGGCAGGGTGGTCTTGGTTAGTTGAGAGGTTTCCCCAAAAACAAATGTTAGGAAGAAACTCTAGGAAGGGTCAATTCATTGACTTACCTAGGGTTTAGTCTCCTTAGTCTGCTATTGAAAAAAAGCATTGTACTCCATGAACCAAGGGTAATGGCAGTCACTCCTTTCGGACAAGAAGCCTCTCAAAGACGCCTTCGAATGTGAGCTAGTTGTTGATAGGCGACTGTTAGGTCAATTAGGAAACCTTCATGTCGGTCCTCCGTGGATAACGACATGACACTTCCCCTGTGGGGTAGACCTAGGGTTATAGAGCCAGACAAAACCCAATCATTCTGATTAGAGTATGGATGGTGATGGCTGGAAGGTAAACTCTGGGCAACTACTAAAATGTTATTCTCACGTAATAAAGGCGGGTACGTTACAAATTGAGATGATTTCTTGGCAATATGGGTTACTATAGGAGGTTCATCACACATTTTACAACAAAGCCAGCTCCTCTGCACAAGCTCTTGAGGAAAGATATAGAGTTTAATTGGACATATGATTATGAAGAAGGCTTTAATACCTTGAGCTAGTGCATCATCATAGCACCTATCTTACAGCCACCTGATTGGATGAAGAAATTCCATATGCACATTGATGCATCTGTAGAAGGGCTAGGTGCAGTTCTTTGTAAAAAAGAATCCTCAAATCTAGACCAACAAATTTATTATATAATGCCAAAAATTCATTGATTGGGAGAGGAACTATACAGTGATAGAGCTTGAGTGCTTGGTGATGGTATTTGCCTTGGTGGAGAAGTTTTGACATTACCTACTATCAACCCACTTTAAATTCTACATGGACCATGAAGCTCTATCCTTTTTTATGAATAAGGCAGATATTAAAGGAAAAATGATGAGACAGCTCCTTTTGTTCTAGGAGTTTGATTTTGAAGTGATTACTAAGCCTAGTTATTTCCATGTCTTAGCTGATCATCTATCACAAATCCCTCAAACTGACAAAGGGGAGCAAGATGATCCCGACCTTTTGAAAGCTTCCATGTTCCTAGTTGAAATTGTGACTCCATGGTATGCAAACATTGCCAACCTCTTAGCTACACAATGGTACTCCCATGGAATCTCTAGAAGAGAGAAGAAGAAGCTTCTATCAGAATCATCCCCTCACATCTTGCTAGGTAGCACTTTGTATAAGAAAGGAAAAGATGAAGTGTTGTAGAGATGTGTTGTAGGAGATAGGATTACGATCATGCTAAGGCATGCCATAATGAGCCATGTGGAGGACACTTTGCAAGAGAAGCAACAGTCACAAAGGCTCTCCTCGCAAGAAACTGGTGGCCTATACTACACAAATATGCCTATGATTACTGTAAGCATTGTGATACTTGTCAGTGAATGGGAAAGCCCACCAAATCTAGTGTCATGCTACTACAACCCATCCTTTCCTTAGAGTCATTAGAGAATTGGGACATCGACTTATGGGCCCCATTAATCTTCCAACAAGAAGAAAACAAAACAAATACATTCTAATATGCACTCATTATGTGACAAAGTGGTGTGAAGCCAAAGTTCTCAAGAATGATGATCGTAACAACGTGGCTCTATTTTTGTACAAGAATATTATTACTCCCTCAGAGCTTATCAATGAGCAAAGGCACTCACTTTCTAAATAAGATCATGGAAAAGCTAATAGAGATCTACAAGATCTGCCATCAAATGTCTACACCCTACTATCCCGGAGCCAACGCCCAAGTCAAAGTCACCAATTGCATCCTCTACTTGATCTTGACAAGGACAACTGCCACACATTGTCGTGATTGGGATGATCAACTTATAAAGCCCTATGAGCATACAAAACCTCCCACAAGTCCATAACAAGATAGACCCCTTTCCGATTGGTCTATGGTATAGAAACCATCTTTCTGGTTGAGCTAGAATAGCCTTCTTTGAGAGTGGCTATCATCAAACGATTGGGAGATACAAATTCCTTGCAGTGCCGTCTCTCCTGCACACTTAGAATGTCTGGATGAGACTCATAGGATGGCCTTACAATGCATGAAAGCCAAATAGGCTCGATGCAAAGTCTACCATGATAGTTTTATATAGAAAGAACTCAAAGAAGATGATCTCATCCTTGCCTATGATTCATGCTTTGGCAAGTTTTTTGAAAAACTCTAATAGCAATGGATGGGCTCTTAGAAGATACTTGTAGTCAACCCTAATGGTTATGTTCAAATGCACGATCCCACATAGATGTCTCTAATGTGATCCCTTTCTGATCAATCAATATTGCCTGAAGATATATTATGCTCCATGGGGATCTCCACAATCATAGTCAATAGTTCCTTTTCCCTTTTGGCATCATTTCTTAATACTACTTATGCTACTTCTGATAGTTATCATCAAGTGGATTCTGTTAACAAATCGAATAGTTTCTCCTATACCCTCTATCCTTGTAGTAGGGTTGGTCCTGAACACTAGGATTTTTATTATTATTGAAAAAAAGAAAAGAGAGAAGGCAAAAATAGTTATGGGAGAAAAAGACTTTGATCCTTGCCATATCGACCTACTCTTTGAAAAAAGGTGAAAACACCCTTAGGGATAGGAAGCAAAGAAAAAAAAAGAATAAAATAAAATAAAATAAAATCTTATGAGAGAAAAGGAAGAAATTCCCTATCATAATAGCTCTCACTCAAAGAAAAGATAGTAATACCCTTAGGCAAGAAACTGGCTGTGGAAAAGGTGGTGACACCCCGTAGTCCAGAATAGCTAAAGCCTCCACTACAATCTTAAGGATGCAGTTCTTAAGATGCCTCCCTTAGTGCACTGTGTTCTATGATTTCACAGTGTGTCTAACTCCTATAGTAGATGAAATCTTCTCCATATACTTCAAGTTCAAGATTTGTTGGCTACCTCCCTTAGTACGGCTCTTCATTAGCAGATTCTATTTAACATCATCGACAAGAGGAAGCCAATAATCATCAACAACCCCTTGAGTAATGCAAGCTTTCATCCTAACTCGATGGAGATGTGAGTATGGGCTACCCTCTTGTATTCATCAATAGAGCGTGAGACTGAGATGGGAGGTAGAGCATAAACGATCTTTTCTTCATTTGATAGAGAGATGAGGATTCAGGGACGTTATGACATCTGGTAATAAGGCATGTTCCCATTTCATTTGCACACATAGGATGGATCTCTATCACCACAACATGATATGTCACTTTGTTCTGTGTACTGCACTACAAGGCTCCTCGGCCTTCTTGCTCGCACCCATGCGAGTTGGATGGGGACACACTGATACACCATCAATTGTACATGCTGATATACTCCCTCTAAGACCCTCAATTATTAACTTGGTATAAGAAATGGATTTCCTTCAATTCTTCTCTAAGTGACGTGAGCTATGGGGTGAGAGATCGTTCTATCATTTCCACATGAGTGACTATTGAGCTAAGTGTTGTATTTTTCATCCTCGATAACTTAATGGATCTTTATCGACAATATTACCTCCCTGGGTACTATTGCATGGTCCCTGCCATGATTGAAGCATGTTGTGGCTACTTGCTATAGTATCTCCTATAGTAGACTCTGACATCTAGTACGTTAATGACTATTCACCTGGATTCTTTGCTAAATGAGCCAAGTGTTTCTAACCCTACCTCTTGCATTCATATGTGTATTTCATGTCATAAGTGTGGGGATGCAAGGGTTTGCAAAGTTTGTTGTGTATTTCATGTGTATTTAATATCAGACGTATCATTCATATTGTCCATCATGTTCCTTATGCAATCATGTCCACTTCTCCCTTTTAGCATATGTTAATTCAATGCCCGGATGTCTTCGAATTAAATTTTTTGTGAATTTTTGGGACTTGTCGCCTTAATATGTCCGCGCAAATGTCCAATTTTTGCCTTGAGACATGCCCTGTTGGGTCCAGTATGTCGTAGTCGGCCTGCCTGTGCTCCTTTCCCTTCTAACCTCTCTCAATAATGCAAAATTTTTAACCCCACCACGTGCACATGGTGGTTCCATTTCTTTATTTAAAAAAATCATAATTTAACAAAATCATTTAAACAAACAAAAAAAACTAACCACCTTCCCCCCATTGTGCTCCCTCTTTCTCTCTCTTATTTTTCTTATTCTTCTCTCTTCTCCGTCTTTCTCTTCCCATGACTCCTTCCCTCCTCTCCACCTCTTCACCCCTGCTCACCTGTCCTACCCCTCTATCACACCCCTCCCTATCCTATCTCCCCTACCTCACCTCTTATCCCTGTCGCCTTCCCTCCACCTACCCTCCTCATTTCCTCCTCCTCCCCTCCCCTTCCAACCTCTCCTCCCCCTCCTCCCCTCTTATTCTCAACCCTCCCCTCCCTCATCACCTCCCTTCCTCCCAATCTTTGCCCCCAATCCACCCTCCACAATCCTCTTTCCACCACCACCCTCTTTCCCTCCACAACCCCCACAGCCCTTGTTCACACCACTCCCTTCCTCCCATTATAAGCCCTTGTTCACACCTCTCTTCCCATGTGAGCCCGCACCTCTTTTCCCATTCACACTTGCCTCGTGTGCACATGAAATAGCTGTAGTTCTCCCACTGACAACGTGTCTACAACCCTTCCTTTGGCTGGTCCCTATTCATGCCTAGCAACCTTGCATGTTCTTATCGCTCACGTCACTTGGTATTCATGCGTGCGTGTTCATGGTTCACATTTGCACACGTTTTGAAGTCCTTATTCATGCATGAGGACACATATGAGGTCTTGACCGTGCCGTGCCATGCCGTCTGTGGTTCACATGCAATGCAATTGAGTACCCGTCTTTTTTTCACATATTTTTCATTAAGAAATTGAAAATAAAAATTCTTATAGGATCATTTTATGTCAAGCAAGCCTACATCCAAGTGCTTGTCCAAAGAATTATTCAATGCATTTGTTAAGATACTTGAAGGTGTCAAGTTTAATTGGGCAACGTTTCTTTTGGCTAAAATGGATATGCACTTCTAGCATGTTAAGAAAGGTTAGCTTAGCAATGTATCATATGGAGCTTTTCTCTAGAAGGTTATTACTCTTGCACCTCCTCTAGCTGGAGTGCCAATACCAAATCATGCCCCTCTTTCAAAGCAACCTCCACCTTCTGTTTCCTCTTCTCCTCCAATGCATCCAAACTTTGATTCTGAAGGTGTGCCTCCTACTAAGATCCCTCGGAAAAAATTTTACGCACAAAGGGTCATTTCGGTCCTCCTACTATTTTAGAAAGGAACCTATTCCCGATATTTCTGGTAGTTCTCTTCCCTCATTTCTTTCCTATCCAAATTTATTTGCAGCCAAAAGGGAAGATTAATTAGATTCACAGGTCCCTTTGTCCTTGCAGACAATGCTATCTGGATACAGCTTTTGTAGTTGGTTTTTGGTGTCCAGTCTACTTTGGAAACCTCAATCACTTCTTGTCTTCAGCCTATATATGCACGTGTTTACACCTCTTTGTAAGACAAGGTGGACTCTCTGACTAGCCAACTTAGCAAGGCTTTGGAGGATCTAGCCTATGAGAAAGCTATCTTGAGTGAGATCCATAAAAAGATGACTGCAGCTACAACTTTAATGGATTCACTGAAAGCCACCATTAAAGAGATGGAAACCAAGATCACTACTTTAGAGGAGAAGAATGTGTTAGTAAATAAAGAGAAAAATTATACTCTTAAGGAGATGGTAGCGTTAGCTAGTAAACTTGGTACATGTGAGGGCCAATTACAACACTCTCAGGAAACTATAGAATCACAGAAGTAGCTTATTGAAGAACTCCGTAGTAAAGTAGCTGCCCTTTCTATTCATCCTCTAGCTTCTGTGGTATCTTTTGTGATGTTTTCTAAAGAGAAGCTTGACCAATTACAACAAAAGGCTAAGTTATGTGATGGTTTCTCTACTAGGTACAATGCCTTCAACAATACATGAATTGTATCCAAGATGATTTTATTCAATGCATGGTCCACATAAGAGTCGCCCTTATATTAGCATATTGTCTTCCTTTATGCTTGCTCATGTTATCCATGTATTTCCCTCCCACACTTCCTTAGACTTCTTCATCAATGGATGGAAATGGACATCGATATCCTTGACCTTATAGCATCTAGACATAAGTAACGTGAGGATTAGGTATCCTTTCTTAGTAGAAAACCATGGTAGAATACTGTAGTTAAAAAGGACTCCTAGCCATAAAAAGGTCCTGATTGATAACAAAAGCCATGTGGATCATAGAGGGATTGGCATTTGAGGGTTGATGGCCAAGCCACACTTGCTACAGATCAAAGCTAGAGATTGGACTGTAAAGGGACTGTAATGATTGATCACTTCAAAATCCCATAATTTGTGTTCAAATTTGATAGAGTCTAGCTCTAATTGCCTATGTGGAAGTAGTAGCACTACTCTAGAAAAGGCAAGAGGAACAATTCTATTTATATCCTTGTGAACTACCTTCCTTGTAAGAGATGAAATGTTTTCTCCTTCCTCAAGATCAAGAAGATTTAGGTTGTTGCATCTCCCTTTCTCACATAAAGTGAGCAATCAACATCAAAAACATAAAATCCAATATTGACAAGATGCTCTGTGATCTTGTCAGACCATGCTCCAGGTGTTTACTTCAACCCATAGAGCACATTCTTCAACTTACACACATATATGGGATGCTCTAGATCCTCATAACTTGTTGTTTGCTCCATATACACCTTTTCTTGCAATTAACCATGTAATAAGACATTCTTGATATCCATTTGCTGCAAACTCCAACCTTTGGCTACTACTACAAAAGTAATCATGTATCTAGCAGTTTTCATCCTAGCAATTGGACTGAATATCTTTTCATAATCTATGCCATATGTTTGAGCATAGCCTTTTGTAACTAGCCTAGCCTTATACCTGGTAACAAAACCATCTATATTATGCTTGATTTTGTAAACCCACTTATAGCCAATAGCTTTCTTGTACTTAGGCAATGGTACTAGATCCCAAGTCTTATTGGCTTCTAATGCAACCATCTCCTCATCCATTTGTTGCATCATCCCAATGAGCATGACCAATATCATCCTCAAAATAAGTGGGCTCAACATCCTCAACTACCTTTATATAAGCATAATGGTGAGCTACATAACCTTCAAAACCAAATCTTTTAATAGGGTGCCTGACCTTGCTAGACCTACGTATCATTGGATCACTCAATGGATCATTTATATTACCATGTGCTCTCTGTACACCTAGTTTTTGGATTGAAGAAATACCAAGCTCATCATCCAAACTCTTTGAACCATTGGAATCTCTCTGAACCATTGGAATCTCCAGTAAATCCCAAATGACTATTAGGTACATCATTAAAATTTGACACTTTCTTCTTACCTTTATCTTTACCTACAATATTAGTCAATGCACCTGAAGATGTGGGACTAATCCATATGGGAGACTAAGGGCTAACTGTAGATGTAGTACCAAATGATGTTTATGATCCACAATGACTCTATAATTCTTGCTTCTCTTTCTGCACATAACTATCATGATCATCATCAATATCCAATGCATCACCACTAGATGCATGCCAACTACTCATCTCATTAAAAATAACATCCCTACTCAATCTAAAATCACTTGTGTGATAGCGTTGTAATAGTGATACCCTTTCTACTCTAAAAAATATCTAATGAAAATATGTTTTTCAGCCTTTTGGATTAAGCTTTCTTTGGAGCTCATTTGGCACATGAACATATGCAATACAACCAAAAACTTTCAAGTGTGACACATTGGGCTTCTTGTCTGTAAAGCATTCTTTAGGGTTCATCCCATGAACTATAGTTGTGGGAATTATATTCATAATATATAAAATAGTATAAATAGCATTAAACCAAAAATATTTTAGTATATTCTTTTCAATCATCAATGCTCGTGCGAATTCTGTATTATATATCTTATTTTTTTTTCTACAATCCCATTTTTTTGTGGGATATACATGCAAATAAATTGTCTCTTTATTCCATGAGACCTCAAGAAGTCAATGAGCTTATTAGAGAGGTACTCTCCCCCTCCATCTGACCTCAAGCACTTAACTTTCAAGCCTATTTCTATTTCAACAGTAGCCTTGAAAGTTTTGAAGTGCTCAAATACTTCACTCTTTTTCTTCATGAAATATACCCACAACTTTCTTGAGCAATAATCAATAAATGTGACAAAATATTTACTCCCACTAAGAGATATGTTTTGTGTAGGCCCCTAAACATCTATATGTATATGATCAAGTATATTTTTGCTCACATCTCTGTCATGCAAAAAAGATTATTTTGCGTGCTTACCAAATTAACATGCTTTACACACTCTATGAAATTATGTAACTCTAAAAGCAAGCAACCATGTAACCAACCCTTTAGACTGCATTAATTTTAGCCTTTGCACATTTGTATGTCTAATATGTTTGTGCCATACTTCAATGTTTACAACCCCTCCCTTTCCCTTAGTATATATAGCACTATTCATAGCAAGAATTTTAGCATCTAAAGTGAACATGCAACCAATTGTACTTCCTTTTGCGACCAACTTGCACTTATCATTAAAGTCGTCTACAAAATAACCTTTTTCATTAAATCAAACATGTAACCCTTGCTAGACCATTTGGCCAACATACACTAAATTCTTTGTGATCGATGACACATGTAATACATTTGATAGACTCTTTGTCTAGCTATCATACAAGGATAAGGAAACCTTTCCAATGTGTAAAATTGGATAACATGAATCATTACTTGTCTATACATAACGTGGATTTTGTAAATCTTACATCTCTCTAAACATTCAACATGACTGGTCATATGATTAGATGCACTTGAATAAAGATATCATACATCATCACGTGTCCTCTTTCTTGTAATAGTATTGATAATATATTGTATAATAAATATATGCTCATTTTTGTCTTCATTCTATCATGAAGATGATGTATAGTTTCCTTGCTACAATTTAGCACTATAGATATCATTCTTCTTAGTATAAAAATGGGCTGCAATATGACTTGTTTTTCCACAATAATGACAAGCAATACCAAAATTGTTAGAACCTCTGTTCTTCCATTATTGTTCCTCTAGAGCTCTCCCTCCCTCTAAAGTTTCCATGGCCTCGTGAAACATGCATTTTATCAAATTGCTGATTTAACTTGTTTTGCTAGTTATCACCAACATATCCCATATATCACAGTCTCTTAAACATGATTTGCCATGTTCTCTTCTTGAACTTGAGTAAAATACTTGGATATGTTCACCACTTCTTTCAAATGACTCACCCTGTATATTGATCACTTTAGTAATTATGAGAGAGATCAACTCATCAAAAATTAGAAATGACTTTCGTACATACACAGAACTGATAAATGATTTCTAGGCCTTCTCATTATTAAGGCCACCTAAAGTAGATGAAACCAAATTATCATCATCAAGCGTTGCATCAATACCTAGTAAGGCATTTGTAATGCTTCTCACTTCCAAAACACTCATTTACAAACATTTTTCGTTTAACACAATATTAGTAAGTTTGGAAATCTCCCAATCCCCATTTTTTGAATACTAAAAAGGTGGCAATCGGATAACATGCCCATAAGTTTCTCAAAACCATATGATGTGACCTATCATTGGAAAGTGCTTTAAAACTCGAATCTATTAAGCTATAGAACGCTCAATTTGAAGTTACACTATTCAAGTTATGACAAATCCAAAGATTTGACCACGTGTCTCAAACTTATGGAAAATTTCCATTTTTCCCAATATGGTATTCTTTCTTTAAAGTATTCAACTCTTGCTTGAGTTGAATCTTCCATAGCTTTGTATTTATTAAAAATATATTCTCAAGGATTGTTTAAGCTGTATGTGAAATTTTTGTTTTTTTTAAATGCCCCAACATAGTGTTGTCAATGACTATAGATAGCCAATACATCACTTTTTTATCCCTTGTATTCCATTTTTTCCATGCCTTTAATTCATCTATAGTCGTAAGGTTACTCAGCTCTAGCTCCATTTCTTTACCTAAAATGAACTTATAAAGGGCATTTTCAATCAGGAATTTTGTCACATGGAGCTTTCATGATGGACAGTTGTTCTTGTCCAACTTGTTAATGATGGGGTTTCTACTATTCTTTGCCATTATCATAAAATTGATACAAAATGATATGCAAGCCTTGTGCAATGTTTCATAACAAGTGTACAATAATATATTAAGCAGCCTTTTTCATTGACTGCTCAATTGTACATGTAGTCTACAACTTGTTTGCAAATAAAACTTGTATTTGCTTCCTGACAAACATCTCAAGACTTACAGATTCAAAACCTATAACCTATGCATCCACTTTCGGTCAACACAACCAAAATTAAGTGTACCCTGAAAACTGATGTTTACAACCTTGTGGCTCTAAAATGAGGTTCGAAATGGCCTCCTCAGATGGCCAAAAAAGTAGCATGCAACCCTAAAGGATTGATTTCTAGAATATACATTGCTTTGCTCACACACCAAATCTCACAGCAATTTAAGATTTTTGTTCTATCCTACTTCCCGTGCCTCTACATGCACTATCGAAGAGAAATAGTGGAAGAGCTTCTAACCCATTGCTTGCTTGATCAAATCCTTGCTCTTCTCCTTCACTTTAGCCTTCAAAACTAGCATCTCTCAGTCGCATTGCTCTAATACCATGTCACAAATCACGGGGTGGGGAACTTGCTTGAGCAGTTGTGCCAAACATACACCATACTCACAAGATAAAGCTTACTTAAGAACACAAGAAGAGAGATGGATGCAAAACGTTTTCTTGCTAGTTTCTTCTTCTTCTTTCATTTACAATATAACGTACATAAAGTATATATAAGATAAACGTAAATAAAAGTGGCCTACTAGGTCAAATAGTGCAATAATAATAGATACTCATTTACTTTATTGCTCTCCTAAACTTGGAAAGTCATGCATGATCCGTATAAGAATTTTCATTGTATTAGAGGACATCACCTCCTAGAATGCTTACTCATATCTTACACTGTAATTCCCTCCTTCAACAACATCTTAAGCTTGTCCACCAATAGATGGAGGTAGACATCCATATTCTTGTTGAGAAACACGGATCTAGAGCATGGCTATGGTGGTTCAAAGACAGGAAGAAGACTCATGTAGACATAGACTCAGGCACTGACTGTCACACAAGTGAATTAGGTTTCAAGATTGAGACTTGATCTCATAAACACAATCTTGTGTGTGGACAATGACACTGACACTTTACTGAAAAGAAAAGAGTACTATCATTGCATTAAGAAAAGGAAGCAAGTACAGTGCTTTATAGAAAAGTAGGAAACTGCAGTAGGCACCACTGTGCATATGGGATAGGTAAGCCTGCATGTCCTTGGCCCTGAAGCTCCATACAAAGAGGCTGTTAGTGAGTGTGATTGCTGAATCTCAACACCCCTCCTCAATCACAACTAGAAAGGCACAAAGTGTGTAGAGGCTATAATGAGAACCACCTGCAAAGTGTGGGCACACCACAAACATGGTAGACACCAGAGGCTGTCTCGCAAAAAAGGCTAAGTGTGGGCACCAAAACATGATGGACATCCAGAGGTTGTAACAGGGGCCTCACAAAGTGTACAGGGGCTATAGTGCCAATTTACATGAGGAGTTTACAAAGCTTATGGCAAGAAGCATTAGGGCTAGGAAATACAAGGCTTTTAAAATAGTCTATCAGAGTAATGAGAGTAGAAGAAATGATGAGGCTTGTCCTTCCGTTCCTGGTGGTTTTCATCTTCATCTTCATCTTCATCTTTTGGTCGATGGTCTTCTTCTTCTTTCACAGCTGCAAGATAGGCCTTTTGGGACCTCTTCCTAGCATGACAGAACTTCTCAGTGTGTCTGGTCCTTTTGCAGAAGTCACAGAAGAGCGGTTCCTTTTTACCTTTGTATCTGTTGTTTACATATAAAATTTGTTCATCCTTTGAAGTGCTAGGCTCTTCTTTGCTTTTAAGTTTCTTTTCTTCCTCTAGCAGAGAGGCTTTAATATCAACAAGTTGAGGATCAGGCATATTGGTTAGAGTGGTTGATACATTATCATAGGCAGGAGGCAGACTTTTTAACAAGACACCAATACAAACATCTTCATCAATTTTTAGCTTTATCCCTGCAAGTTGGGTTAGGAGACTTTCCATGTAATTTAGATGGGATGCCAGGGATGTATGAGGCTTCATATCAAGTCGGAAAAATTCAATCAATAGACCATACTTAGACGACTTTGACTGTGCACCAAATAAGGTATCCAATTTGTCCCAAGTGTCATGGGACGAGTCACAGGCATCCACATGATGGATGTAGTTGTCATCCAATTCCAGCTTAATGATGGCTTGTGCCTTGTCATCATTCTTCTGCCAAGTAACTACAAGGTCCGCATCTCGAGGTTTCTTTTCTTTGCCATTTGTGATGGCCCAGAGAGCCTTCTTCATCAAGATGAGCTTGATGCGGGTTTGCCAGGTGTGAAACCTGACTCCCTTGAACCGAGCATTTAGAGAGTCTTTTCCCATGTTGGATGGTTGGAGCAGCAGCAAATCAGCTCTAAGATTCTCATATTTTACAAGTGAAAGAGCAGATTACAATGTGTCTTGACACAAGTAATGGTAGTGTGAAAACACACTATGTAGAGACTTGATGTTGAGCTTGAATCTTCCTTGCTCAGGGTCGTCGATCCTTCTTCAATCTTCTCAGGTCCTTCCCCTCCTTGATTTGGTGCTGGGACAGTAGATCAGAGTGGCAGTGGGTTGTTCTAGGTGGCAGGAGAGAGAAAATGGAGATTTTTTAGCTTTGATGAAATTGGCTATGGCTGGTAGTTTAGGGTTTCAGACAGGGGCCTGGTTTTTTGCATATTGCAGGAGCTCTAGTTGATCATTTTGAAAACTTTTTTTTATAGAAATGAAGCTTACTTCAAGCTCTTCAAAAGCCATGTCGTCCTCATCAAGATCGCAACATGTACAGTGCACTTAGAGTAGATGAACATATCAGGTGCAGATTTCATCAGTAGCCACGAATTTCGACAATGCCGTGCTGGTTGATCAACAATGTGGACAATTTTTGTGCCAAGAGGGAGCACCCTAAGTAGAGAAAGATATGTCTAGAAGAGAGTTCATGAAGATATGCTCGACCGAGAGAGATATGAAGGCTCCATGGAGGGTATGTCTTGCAGGTCATAGTTGAAGACTATGGCAATGACTGAGAATTTTCACAATACTGAGCTTCAGATAGCCAAATGTCATGGATTGATGTGATATAGGGAAGCTTTATGAGTTGAAGAACACTTTTCCAGAAGGAAGCTCCAAGAGATTTGACATGTGGAGTGAGATATAAGCTATTCAATCTGACAGGGTGCTGCTGGCTATGGCTGCCATGGAAGCTCAAGTGAAGATAGAGTTGGGAGATGAAGTCATGGGATGAACCTGAGATGACCAAAGATTAATATGAGTTGAGAGAGAGAAGAGGAGAGCTAAGTCGAGCTGAGCCATTCCCGACTGGGATCTGCTGATACCATGTTGAGAAACACGGATCTAGAGCATGGCTATGGTGGTTCAAAGACGGGAAGAAGACTCATGTAGACATAGACTCAGACACTGACTGTCACACAAGTGAATTAGGTTTCGAGATTGAGACTTGAACTCATAAACACAATCTTGTGTGTGGAAAATGGCACTGACACTTTACTGAAAAGAAAAGAGTACTATCATTGCATTAAGAAAAGGAAGCAAGTACAGTGCTTTATAGGAAAGTAGGAAATTGCAGTAGGCACCACTGTGCATATGGGATAGGTAAGCCTGCATGTCCTTGACCCTGAAGCTCCATACAAAGAGGTTGTTAGTGAGTGTGATTGCTGAATCTCAACAATTCTTAACCTTATAGCGTTCAAGCATGAGTAACTTAAGGATTAGGTGTCCTTTTTTTGTAGAAAGCCATGATGGAATGTTGTAGTTAACAATAACTATTGGCCACACACTATAAGAGGTCGATTGCAATGCAAATAAATTCACACCATCCATAGAAACACCAAACCGAATATTTCTTGCCTCTCTTGCAAAGTCCAAAAGCATTGAGTCAATGTAATGTCATGCTTGCGAGTCTACTTGTATATGCTAGATATCATCCCTGGATCTATTTTGTGCATGCCATGTTGTCATGCTTGATGTCTGAAACATGTGATGGACATGCGGTATGAGCATAAAGTGCCTAAGCACCTTTTGAGAGACCATTTGATCTTGCAAATCTTGTTGATATCTATCTGCACCACACTTCATACATGTAGCCATGGACTCGTATTCTCTTAGAAATAGCATGCAATCTTTGACACATGTATGTATGCTATTATAATTGATGTCTAACTTCCCCAACACTTGTCTTATATATTTTCCCTCTTCCTCTCTCTATATTCTAAAATTTTTTATTTTCTCTATCTTTCCCCTTTCTCTCTTTTTCTCTCCCTCTTTGTGTCCCTCTCCCTCTCCCTCTCCCTTTCCCTCTCCCTCTCCCTCTCCCTCTTTCCCTAACTCCATATCTCTATCTCTTTTTCTCTCACTTTTCTCCTCTTTATCTCCCTTCTCCCTCTTTGTATTTTTAAATATTTTATATTTTTTCTCTTCCTCTCTGACCCTCTCTCTCTTTGCCTCTCCCTCTCCCTTTTTCCTTATGATTTTTATATCCCTCTCTATGTATTTTTCCCTCTCTCTTTCTATTAACAAAAAAATATTAATTTTCTCTCTCCCTCTTTTTGCCTCTCTCTCTTTCCCTCTCCCTCTTCCTCTTCCTCTTCCTTTTTCACTATCTCCATAACTCTCTCTCTCTCTCTCTTTCCCTCTCCCTCTTCCTCTTCCTCTTCCTTTTTCACTATCTCCATAACTCTCTCTCTCTCTCTCTTTCCCTCTCCCTCTTCCTCTTCCTCTTTCACTATCTCCATAACTCTCTCTCTCTCTCTCTCTCTCTCTCTCTCTCTCTCTCTCTCTCTCTCTCTCATAAGAAAAATGTATAAATAAAAAGGATAGGGGAAAGAAAGAAAGGGCTTACCTCAAGACTCAAAGATGCACTTGTGCTTTCTCAAAGCTCTCCTTTGCTCATGGCTTCTTCTTTCCCTTCATGGTCCTCTTCTCCTTTTGTGGTTTCCCTCTTTCTTTTCTCCTTTGCATAGACGCACACACACTCTCTCCCCCCTTCAAGGTGTCTCATTTTCTCTTCCTCTCTACCTCTCAAGTCCAAAAACTTTGTGGTAGAAAAAATGCTATAGATTGTTTCAACATTTTTTTCCCATAGTGAGATGTTACTATATATGTCACTATATGCATCACTATTAGCAATGTTAATAGTATTGCTACAAATTTTGCTATATAATAATTATAATAGTAATGCCATTAAAAAAATGTTGCTATTGTTGTACTAACAATCCCTTATGAGAGAGAGAGAGAGAGAGAGAGAGAGAGAGAGAGAGAGAGAGAGAGAGAGAGAGAGAGAGAGAGGCCTCCCTTTCGTAGCTTCCCTCCTTTCTCCTTTGCAGCTCTCTCCTTCTTCTTTGTGTACAACAGTGATGGTAGTGGAGGTGATGATGAGCGCATGCTCACTCTCTCTCTCTCAAGCTTTTGAGCTCTCTCTCTCTCTCTCTCTCTATGTATGTATGTATATGTCACACACACACACACACACACACACACACACACACACACACACACACACACACACACACACACACACACACACATACACACACACATCATCATCCTACTTATAGAAGTACAAAAAGGGAAAGAGAGGGAATGTTTGTTTGAGAGAAAAAGGGGAAGAGGGAAAGTAAGGGAGAGTAAGTATGAGGAAGAGGGAGAGTAAGAGAGAAATAAATAAATAAAGTGAGAGTGGGAGAGAAATAGAGAAAGGGAGAGAGAATGTAAGAGAGAAAAATAGAGAGAACCAGAGAGCCTAGATGTGAGAGAGAGAGAGAGAGAGAGAGAGAGAGAGAGAGAGAGAGAATGTAAGGAGATAGAGAGTACAAGATAGAGTGAGTAAGAGAGTAGTAAAGTAATGAAAATAGAGTGGATGGGGAGTTGTTAGTAGCAAATTAGTCAGCTCATGAATTTGTATGTGCATACATTGTAGACAAAGCACATTCTTTCTATGTATTTCTTTTTTGGGTGCCAGTTTTCTTTGGCTAAAGTGTGGCTACTTGGGATTAATTTATCTAGATAACTTTATTTCTTTGGGCTCTAAAGAGCTAGTAGACCTAATTTGTTTTGAAATTTATTTTATGCTTATTTATTTGGGCTCTCTTCTCTTCCTTAGTCATTCACTCATTCAGTCACTTGTAGTATTCAAGAGTAGGTCTTGTTGAAGAGAGGGACTTGGTACCAATGCCTCCACAACTCGTGATTCACTTTTCTTCATGAGTGTCTCACATTTGGTCTCCTTTTGTGGTGTTCCTGTGGTTTCTCTTTTCTCTCTCTTGCCTCTTGTATTGCATATATTATTATTGCAATTTTCTATGCTTCCATTGTTGCACCCATTTTTGACATGGTATCAAATATCCATGTTAGGTCTTAGAGTGCTATGCTTTACTATTGTGGGTTTGTCAACTATTGTTGATCAATCTTTCTAGCCTTTTGTTGCCTAGGTGACTTGCTACGATCCCAAATTGGCCTAATACTAGCCTTAGAACTTTGTGTCATGGAGTGTTGTTATGAAAGCCTAGTTTATGCAAAAGCGATCATGGTACGTGGTATCTAGAGCTATCATATGCTCTTGTATTTTAGATCCTATTCTAGATGGTTGGGACCATGAAGACTATGAGGAAGCTATACTTACATGGTAGAAGTAGCAATCATATTTTTAATGGACACAATGTCCTTCTTGGATACAAAAAAAACAATGTTTAGAGAAGGGCTGAAAATTTTCTTGGCATCTTCCACATTGACCATGCCCACCACCACGACTATTGCTAGGTTAATGGTACTCCTAATTTTTATAAGAAAAAATTGGTGTAGAAACTAGATTGGCCTAGATCATTATCCATTGGTTGGAGGGGTTTTCTCTGGTACCTTCCCATCTTCTGATAAGGCCCATCCAGTACCTACCATTATACTAAAAATATTTAGTGTTATGAGTAGCCATTTTACAAATACTACATCATATTTGGTTTAAGACAGATTCAACCTAAACGTGCTCGAGATTATTGCCCTATGTACACTAGAGATTTTTTACCTCATTTTCCTTAGTGTTTTTTGATGTTTTCTTGTCTTTGTTCTTTTTCTTATTCTTGGTTGCCTTTTTATCCTCCTCTTTGATGTCAAGTTCTTTCTTCTAGCTTTTCTTTGGAAAGAAACTACTCTAACCTAAGAGCTTTCTTATAGAATGGGTTGATGCTATTATGTAATAATGGAAGAAAATGCTTTTCGGATAGGTTTTTTGAAACCTTAGACATATAGTGTATTCAACATTTTAGCTTTTGGTTGAGCATTTGGGCTCAATTTGACTATTAAGAATAGTGAACTTGGTAGCATACGCTCAAGTTTTTGCACATATATTTGATCGGGTTGGAACCGAATACAAAAAGCAGTGAGTGCATCATTCCATGTTGGCCAACCATGTTCTGCTTGCCACCTAAGTTGCATCCTTTTTTCACATTGAAGATTCAAATACAACAACCTTATGAGGCTCATTGGCTTGGTTAGGGAAGTTGACAATGTATGCTACATCAAATTGATAGATAAAGGCATCTGGATCCTCATTGAAAGATCCAAAGAGCTTCAAAAAGGAGATGCTGGTGGGTGAGCCATTAGAATTGAAAGTGAGGGTGGAGTTGGGGGTATCAAGGGGACACCAACTGGGTTGAGCAAAGCTAAGAACCAAATGGATTTGTTGAGATAGGTGTCTCGTTGTTGACCCAAAGTATACCACTTTAATAAAGATGGAGGCTTTAATCTTTAGTCAATGATCAATTGGGTTATGCTTGAAGCTTTCACATTTGGTCTTATATCATAAAATGAATCCTTTGACACAAATGTAGACCAAGCGATGTTTTGTTCTTAATAGGAGCTATTGCAATCTAGAACTTTAAGTCACCTATGGTTGTATAGAATTGAAGAGATTGGACCATAGACCACAAAACAAAGTGCTAGGAATGCTTTTCATTAGATTTCGAAAGAAATTCAAAGTGCTAGGAATGCTTTTCATTAGATTTCAAAAGAAATTTTCTAAATAGGTTATTCACTTGCGCCAATCTAGACCTAGAAAAAGGGAGAATTATGGCCACAAAACCAAAGTAGGATTGAAGAATGTGTTTCAATACAACTAGTTTGCCCTCCAAGAATAGTAAAATATTTAATCAATAGGCCCATCTAAGCTATATTTTGAAAAAACCATTGAAAGATTTGTCTTATGGAGCTCCAAGTCCCACTAGACATCCCAAATATATAATGGCATTTCCAAATCCAACATCTTTTAGCTCTAACCATTGTTCAATAATACCTAGGTCATCCTTGTAAGAGAGATAAAACCATTGAAAGCTTTGTCTTATGGAGTTTACAAAGTCCCACTAGACATCCTAAGTATCTAATGGCATTTCCAAAACCAATATCTTTTAGTTCCAACCATTGAAGAATCCCCATGTCATCCTTATAAGAGATTTTCATCACCTCTATTTTGTCTCGATTGACTTTAGAGCATGAGACTTCTGCCTAAAATAGTGATTGAATGGTAGCCTCATGTTCTTCAATTATAATGGGTATCCCTCTTGGATAGAGTGGGCCAAAGTGATCCCGAAAAGATTAAAAGAACTCTATAGGTAAGTAGCATTGCTTAGTGGTTTTTCTTTTTACATATTGAAAACCAACTTCTTAATTTCTTCAATAGAGAAAGGCCTATCTAGTAGAAGAGCTTTTTGAGATGGAATAATTGACATCATTAGTTCCAAAAAGATAGTAGCCTTATTAGGATAAGCATCATAAACTTGAAGAGGATCACTCATTATATTGGATAGATATTTTTTGAAAGCATCAACAATGCTTTTCTCTAAGGTACACTTAAATGACAAAGTTTGCCATTGTCACACTACCCTCAAAATTATAGTAGTGCACATTCTTACTTTTGCAATTTGAAAGAGGAGCATATAGTTGATGTGAGAGAGAGTATAGATAGTTGTGTTTGAGATAGGAACTCTAAGATAGGGTGATAATCCTAAGCACACCAAAATGTGAGACTGTACAACAAAAATGAACAAAAACATAGAGACAAAGGAATAGAGAGAGACTACAAGAAAATAAGAATGACATCTACATTGAATAAGAAAGAATGTCGATACAAATGGGAAAGATAAAGGAGACTGATCAATCTATGCACACAGCCCATAGCATTAGTGAGGGCAGGGGCTGATCATGATGGCAACACTACAGATAGAGAAAGATGATAGACTTGGCGTGTGCACCTGCTGTGGAAGGAGGAAGATGAATGAGTGATGGGAGGGGCATGTTATATATAACCAAAAATGCCCAAACATGGCAAAACTACATCAGGGTAGGCCATAAATGCTCATTGACCAACAATAAATACTAGTCAATGACAAATAAAATGCCAAAAAATAGGCGTGACCTTGGAAAAATCCCAGAAGACAATGACAAAGTTCGACATGTGTAGATAGGTTGTGGGAAGCAGTAACTACCCGAGAAATGGACACAAACTCTTGAATGGAGGAGAAAATGAACTAAAAGGCAATAAATTGGGTGCTCTAGAATGAGCTACCTCCTTTGTCAAAACAAGTGAAAGGACAAGTCAGAGCTCCTAAAGTCCTCATTTGACTTAGACTGAGGCTCATAGGTAGGAGATGATAAGGCATGACAAACATGACTGCAAACACCCCCTCTTAGATCTTAGATGTGGTTTGAGATTTTAAAAGAAATTTGTGTGTATTTTCATATTACATTTTGTCAATATATCCTTCATATAATATTGTCTCTTTTTCACACCAACAATTTCTCAATCTTTTACTACTTCATTCCAAAATCCATAAGCATTCCATATATTCATGCTTTAACTAGCCCTAAATTTCTAGACATGCTAATTTCTTTTTCTTTAGAGAAATCCAATGACATAGTGGTTGTGGGAGCTTTCGCTCAACCGCCAAGACCCACGGACCGCTTATTGTTCAAGCGTTCCAAGCCGAGCACTAATGGCTACCTCTCACACAGCCGATGCGCCATCCATATCTACGGTGTAGTGAGCTTACCTCCATGCCGATCGAGTTACCTCCTCTCTCGTGCACTTCGGTAGCTCCACGATCCAAGTGCAAGCTTCAAGCAAGCTCTATCCTCAAGCTCCATGCTCCAAGCTCCATTGCCGCGAGCAAGACAAGAGAAGAGAAGAGAAGAGAAGAAGAGAAGAGAAGATGGAGAGCTTCTCCTCCCGGGTCCCTCACCCTCACACACTCACTCTCTCACACTCCCTCTCTCAAGCACAAGCTCAAGCAAGCAAGAATAAGAAGAAGAAGAAGAAGAAGAAGAAGAAGAAGAAGAAGAGGAGAGCCACTTTTGGTCACACACAAGAATGAGCTTCTCATTCACTTTTCAACTTTATATACAAAACCCTAAATCCCTTTTGGGCGGTCGTTCCCTTATCCCCTTTTTTACATGGTTGGCCGTGGCCTAGGCCCTTTTTTCCATTGTCCTTCTATCTTCCTAGCTTCCTTTCCACCGCCCGTCTACATTTACAAATTGCACGAGTGAGAGCCCGCGCTCCTTAAATTAAATCATGATGCACTTGCACTCTTTTACAAAAGTATTGACTTGCGCTTTTTCTTGTGTGTCTTTCTCCCTTATTTAGGACTTTTCTCCTTGTGCGTCTTTGTCTTCCGTTTCACTTTGCCTTGGCTATTGTTTTCTGCTTTAGCTTTTTCGGATTTTCCACCTTTGTTCATTTGAGGGTTAACATTACCCGCCTCCTAGACGAGTGCCAGCCCCATGGCACTCACCGTCATAGGTAGCAGGCTTTGGCCTGCACTGAAGATGTGGGTGTGAAGGGACATCAATGGTTGTCGTGGAGGAGTGTTGGTGGTGATGTGGAGAAAAGTTGTTAGGGGCACATTGGTAGCCTAGGTGGCTGGTGGTAGGGTTGTTGGAGTTGGTGGTAGGGTTGTTTCTGATGGCCAGCACAAGTGTTAGTTTGCTGGGGATTCTGCACGTGACGATTACTGGTGTGCTTGCAGGATAATAAAGGATAAGAATTCAGAGTTGGGTGGCGATGAAGAGCGAATGACACTTTCATTGGAGTCTTCAATACCTGCAATTGAAAACCTTCTCATAGGTGATCTCTCCCTAGGGGTAGTGCTAGTCTTCTCTAGCATGCACACAAGACATAGTTTAATTAGTTTAGGAGACAGGTCGAACTCTAAGCAAGCTGAGAGTATTGTCCTGCACTTGAGGACCCAAACTGTGTATATGTTTCGATGCAGATATTATGTGAGTGCTCGTGCATACTTAGATGTTACGTAGTTAGAAGACCGCGGGCTGGTTTCTCGTAACAATGAGTGGATGAAGCAAGGTTGTCCCTGTTGAGAATAAGTACGCGTGAAGGTAGCTGGAAGCTATTGGACTTGCTTGATGAGGACGGTGTACTTTTCATGGCCATTCGTGCGGTGCTTACCACAATTGATTGCAATGGTACTAAGGCAGAGTGCAAGAGGGAATCGTGCAAATGGGTTAGGGTGACAGGTCTAACCATAGGCGAGACAAGCGCCCTAGGTATGTCCTGCCCTTGATGTGCCCTGAACAAGTGTGGGTGATGCTAAAGGGCTAGGGGACTAGGGGCGGAGCCAACCGACCAAGGTCACTGGACGTACCTAATTTGAGGACCCCTAGGTACTATGCTGTGATGGTGGGTGCTTCTTATCTTTTTGTTTTTTTCTTTTCTTTTTTCCTTTTCTGTTTTCTTTTTTGTTTCTTTTTCTTATGCTTTTTTTCTTTTCTTTTCTTTTCTTTCTTTCTTTCTCTTCTCTCTTCTTTTTTTTTTGACTTGCTTGAGTACAACCATTGCAATATGTTGAGGCTATCAGCCTTCCAATGGATTGGGGAATATCAAGCTTTGAAGGCTCTAGAAATGGATATTACAGGGATGATTGTGCCCTAGCCTTGTTGTTAGAGAAGCAATTGTTGAGCTGGGGAGATACACTTGAGGTATTGCAAATCTCTTTGCAACACGCGATGTTGATACAATTGAGGTAACAATTATCGTGAGCCAACTGTAGAGCTTGACCCAGAAAGAGAGCGTAGCCCATGACTATGCTTTGGGTCATGCAATGTGGGCACTTGCAAGGGTGATTTTCGCTTTTGGCAGCGTGGCTTTGTCGTGGCTCTTTGTGGGGTCGATGGTCTTGCGGTGATCGGGCATTGAACACGTTCGCATGAAGACCTATGCCATCTTGCATCCACTTGTCACTTCATGAGAGTATATGTAAGTCGCATGTGTCAAGTACAATGAACAAATGCAATCATGTCAAGATATTACTTTTTCAAAATCCTATGATGCTGATTGCAATGCCTATTCGAGTACTTGTTAAAGATGTGGCATATATTAGCAATAGGTAAGGGAAGTGTGTACAAGTGGGGAGGCTGTCCCTTTAACCATTTAAAGACAAAAAGTTATGGCAGGATGGCCTTTGTTAAGTTGCTTATATATCATAGGGGCTACTCGATTTGCACTAGGCGGGGTGAGTCCGGGTGGTCAAGCGACTGAGGCTCTACTGGTGAGGGGCTCCTGTGAGGTTGGGCAAGGAAGATGTCGGCCGGGACCCGAATGGTGTAGTCTCTGGCCGCAACCGTTTCTAAAATGCTTTTGAACAATGCATCGAATTCTTCCTTGTCTCGAGCTGCCCTCTCTGCTTTCAAGCACCTGGTGCTCGAGCGTCTGTTGGGGGCTCGCACAACTGTTTTTGCTACGCCTTGTGTGCTCCCTTGAGCTTCTATTCCCCTGGCTTGGGGATTTTTTGGCCTACGTCTGGGGCGGTGTCGCTTGGGGCCTTGTTTCTTTGCATACCTTTTGAGGCTAGACACGTACCACACCGGCGGCAGGGGAGCTTGTGCTGCATGCTCCCTTCGACAGCAGGAGTGGATATATTGGAGGTATTCACCTTCAGCGTTTATTGCTGTTGTGTAATCACATTATAAGCTCTTTCTTGATACTTGCCAACTGAGTTGGATAAGTAGTCGTTCAGATTTTCACTTCCTAGAGTACTTGTAGTAGGGTTTTGGGAAGCTTCTGTAATTACTACATATACAGGTTGGGTTGATCCAGAGGGTCCTCTGTTCTGGTTCTGATTTAAAGCTCTTGTTAAGACTTGGGGTTTTTTATTCTAGTTGGTAGGGTGTTTCCACTGTTGTTGAGTCACCATTGGAGGAACTGTTTGAGGCCATTGCTGTTGTGGTTGAACCATCATTTGATGGCATTTTCGTTTGCGGCCACTGTGGATTAGGTGCATTATACTGCGACACTGTTTGCATCTGGGAATAGGGATAGGGAACTGTCCCTGGGACTGCATTTGATGGGTATACCATTCATGGCATAGGAAAAGGTAAAACTCCTCTTCCTGGAGTCATTGATAGCCTTGCTTCAGCTTCGTCATGCAATCTTGCACCTTCCACTGCAGCTTGTAGATTGACTGGTCTTCTTAATTCCAGGAACTTGCAAACTTATGGTTGTAGGCCTTTGAGGAATACTCATTTCTGGATGCCTTCATCCAAATGAAGGTTAGTCCATCTCTTCAGGATAGATTCCATTCGCGAGACATAATCTTCTACTCTTTCTCCAGAGGATTAACCTAGGTTCATGAACTCCTCTTGCATCTACTCTTCATAAACCTTCACGCCTCAATTTAGTGAGAAAGGCCAACTTTAGGTCGTCCCATGTGCCAAAATTTCCTACTACTTGTCTCTCATATCATTGAAACACCATGCCCTTGAAAGTGGTGGGGAAGATTTCTAACCAATGCTCGGGGGTTTTGGCATTGTTAGCCACACATGCTACTATAAAATTTGCTACATGAAGATTGGGGTCTTCATTGTACTCTCCCTTAAAAATTGGCAATGGGAATACATTTTCCTATCATCAATATTTCAAGGACAAATCAGATTAGGAAGGGGACCTTGAGTCACCATGGGGACTTCTATAAAGAGTGCTTTTAGGGCATCAAATGAGGCTTCTGTTGCAAGCTCGTTCTCAGCCTTGATTCTTGCCTTCTCTCTTCTCATGTACCTCTGGACTCATTCTAACACTTGCCTCTTGATTGTGTCATTCATCAAGGAGTTGGCTCCAACTAGTTGGTCTGTACTCAATAGAATAGAATCAAAGAGGGGCTTTAGTCTCTGGAGGATTCTCTGGGCAACATCTCTTCTACTTACTTCTTTTCAATATCTCTGAATTCATCTTTCAAACCACTACAGAGGGGGAGATATTCTGTTTTGAAAGTATCAAAGCCCATTCTTCTTAGGATCGTTGTTGTGCCATTATTATAATAATGCTAACTTCTGATGGTTTCAACAGTGTATATTGTGAAAAACACTCTGTCTACCAACTTCCACTGGGTTGCTAATTGGACAAACAGAAGATTGTCAGGACACCAACCATCCCATGTATCTTGATGTTGAGCATCCACGAACAAATTCCAACTCTTTTCTTTCTTGTTTTCGTGAACCTCCATTGACCACGACTCCTGAAGCTTCTTCACAATCTCTCACTTAATGATGTCTAGAAGCTTCTCAATGAATGCCAAATCTTCCATGGATGGTCATTCTCTCTGTTTCTGCTCTTCAGTTTATTCCCACACCATTTGCCACCAAGATGCATGTCTCTGTTGCTTCAATAGAAAGAGGAAATAGTCCACCACATAGACCTTGCATCATGATGGTAATATGTTTCCGCCATTGTGGGATGAAATTCTAGTAGAAAGTGGCTTTGGCAATAAGAATCTCCAACTCTTTAGTGGAAGAATGAAATTTGCAAGCATCCATTGAATTCTCCTCTTCTTGGTAATGCCATTTCCTTCATTTTTAGCCTCTTCTGATGCTTGTTGATGGCAAGTTTCCCCGGCTGCGCACAAAAAACATAGAGCCCCAAGAGGAACGCCAAGGAAAAGGGGTGAAAATATATCTTGTAACATCAAAAAGCTTTTGTTTCATTCTTTTGATGACCAAAACAAGGAAAACAACAAATCTTCATGTAGCATCATAGTAGATATCTCCCAGGATTTGATAGAATCAACCATAATCTTTAACATCTTCATAAAATCCATCATAACAAACAAGAACACAAAGGAATACACCACTTTTTAATGGAAATAATCACATAGTATTCATAGTTCTCTCTCTATCTCTCATAGTAGATACATTGTGTTTAGGCATAAAACTGAGTTTCTCTCACTTCTCTCTTTCACATACTCTTGCTTTCTCAATAATACATCATAGCCTCACTACAATCTCTATAATAGCACTCAATTCTCCTCTCTTGGTCATGGATACACCTCCCAAAAGATATGTCTGCTGTGAAGAGGCACCAAAGGCATCATAATGTCCTATGAGATCTGGCTTCTGTCACTTTTCTTCTGTAACCTTCTATGAATCTTCATGAGCTACTTCTTTACTTCAATTAGCTTTAATAAAGCTTCCATTCATCCTTTCCTAAAACAAAAACACTTCCCAAAACATCCATACATCCAACATAACACTCAACAGAAACGAACAGAACAGACCATAGAGCAACAAAACAACAGAAAAACAGAACTACAAAACCTTACAAAAGATCAACAGAGACCATAAAAACCAAACCAAAACCAATTCAATCTTTCATAAACCTTTCAAAACAGCCTCAAATATCTCTCAGAACATTCATTCAACCACCTCAACTACCAAAACAGAAGAAAATCAAACCTTACATAACCAAACAGAAAAAATTACAGAACCCTATAGAACAACATATCCTCATCAAAAACCATCAAAAACCCTTCAAACATACTCAAACCATTCCAAACACTTCAAAAAATCTTCAAATTCAAACAATCCATCACCAAAAACAACCATTCCGCAACAAAAACAACAAAAAATCAGCCCAAAAAACATATCATTTCAGCACTCAACACATGACCAAAATCGAGCAGTTTCAACCACCAAAGGAAAAGTTGCTGGAGTAACCTTCAAAGGGAGGGATAAAGGAATAGAAAAAGGTGAAAATTCCACTTTAGAAGTGAACATGGAAAGAGCAACAATACATGCCGCTCTCAACATGAAGAAGGGCTCAATGACTAATTCTTAGTAATCCAGATCCCCGCAACCTACCAAGGTAAAACCTTTAAGATTTTGATTGATTGTGGAAGCACCCACTCATTTATCTCATTGAATTCTGCAAAAAGGCTAGGAATAAACATTATACTTGCATCTAAGTTGTTAGTAGAGTTGGCAAATGGGGAAGATGCAATTTTTTCTCAATAAACTAGAAGAGTAGAATTTAACTTAGGAGGCAATCTTTCCAACATGGGGTTCAAAGTTATAAATTTAGGAGCTTATAATGTGTTTGCTACGAATGGATTGGATAATTCCCAATGATGCTCATATTCATTATGGAAAATATCAAATCACGTTCTTAGATTAAAAAATGAGAGTTAGTAACCACTCAAGGCAAAGCTAGAAACCCTAAAATCCAACTAGCAAAAGCTTATTGGATCATGAAGGAACTAAGAAAAGGACTACCTATCTACCTAATAAAACTAAATAAGATTGAGCAAGGAAAGAAAGTTGATGAAGAACCATCTTGGTTAAGGGGATATGTAGTTATGTTCCTTAAAGAGTTGATGATAGAAGTTCCTCCACCAAGTGAAGTTGATCATGAGATTAAGCTAACACTAGGAGCTGTGCCAGTTAGCAAAGTGACCTTATCTATGTCCATTCCAGAATCCATTGAGTTGAAAGAACAACTCAAGTAACTTTGGGACCAAGGATACATCAAACCAAGTAATTTTCCATGGGGCTCCTTGGTGCTATTGCAAAAGAGGGATGGACCCTTTGTCTCTACATCGACTTACCGTGTTGAAACAATGAGGATGCATAAGTTTTATGTCAAGAAGAAGAAATGTGTATTTTTTAAGAGGAAAATTGAGTACCTTGGGTTTATAGTTTGTGACAAAGGGGTTACGGTACTTGCCAAGATTAAAGATATACACGAATGGGCATCCCCAATGACAATTAAGGAAGTCAAAATTTTTCTAGCCTTGATAGGATAGCACATGATTTTTATCAAAGACTATGCCTTGATTGTTGCACCCTTGATTGATTTACTAAAGAAGTAAATTGCCATTGTATGGACTCCTAATGAATAGTCAGAGCTTTGAGGAGCTTAAATAGAGCTTGATCATAGCTCCTATTCTAAAACTATCTAACTTAAACCAAGAATTTAAATTCATTACACTGATGAAAAATCTCTTGCATTATGTTGTATACTCATGCAAGAAGGCCATTTGATAGACTATTCTTCTAGAAAGCTGAAGATTCATGAAAAAACTATGCTACCTATGATCTAGAGCTACTTGCTATAACACATGCTCTCAAATTATGGAGACATTATTTTCTTATTAGCAACTTTACCTTATTCATGGACCATAAAAGTCTCAAATGGATCTTTACTCAATCAAACCTAAACATGAGGCAATGATGATGAATTGAAGTCTTGCAAGAGTATAACTTTGAGATCAAGTATAAACTAGGTAAGGAAAATGCCACTGTGGATGCCCTAAGCCACAAAGTATTACTCAATGCCATTATCTCAAAAGAACCCTCCAAGGCAAGATCTCTAACAACAATGGTGTCAACGCCTAGTAATCCAATCATAGAAATGGCTAACGAGGAAGCAAGTAAGGACCCTATATATCAACAGATGATAAAAGAAGTCCTATCCAAGGAGAGAGACCCTAAGTTCAAGTTCAAGTATTTGAACTTCTCTACAAAAGTAGGACTTGTCAACTTCAAGGCGAGACTATGCATCCAAAGAAGTCAAGACCTCAAAAAGAAGATGCTTTGGAAAGCCCACGATTCTCCTTTCTCATGACATTCGAGCTATGCAAGGAGTCTCAACACTATAGGAAGAAGCTTTTATTCTTTGGGAAAATCTCAAAGGAGATGTGCTCAAATATGTCATTGAATACCTGAGCTACCAAAGAGTAAAAGTTGAGCACGTTAAGATACTAGGAAAGTTCCAACCACTTCACATTCTGCTAATAAAGTGGGAATTTATCAACATGGACTTTGTAGTTGGATTACTCAGTATCCAAGGAGAATACAACTTAATCCTAGTCATTATGGATATGCTAACTAAGGTTTCTCACCTTATGCTAGTTAAAACCAACTACAAGGCTTCAGCAGATATTGCAAGGATCTTTGTGAAGGAGATCTTTAGGTTGCATCGATTGCCTAAAAGGAACATCAGCAGGATCTTGATTCTCTCTTCACTTCTCATTTTTGGAAGAGTTCACTTGAGGCCATCGGTATCCAACTTTGTTTTAGCACTACCCTATCATCCTCAAATTAATAAGCAAATTGAACGAGACAACCAAGTTATCGAAGATAACTTAAAGCTTACTACTACAAGGAACCTAAGTAGTGGATGCAATATCTACCTTTGGTGGAGTTTTCTTACAATACATCCTATCATCAAAGTATCCAGATGACCCCATTTCAAGCTCTGTATGGACAAGAATGCCTAACCCCACTAAACTTTTTTGACCCTACTCTAAAAGTAGAAGCTTCCAAGAAGATGCTAGAAGAGATGGATTAACAAGTTAAGGCTATTAGACAAGATATCCAAGCCGCCAATGATCAAATGAAATCATATGTTGATTTAAGAAGATAAGAACGGATCATTTTAAGGAGGGAGACATGGTTTTTATTTGTGTTCATCTTAAGAAGAGTCCTTTATCCTTGGGGAAATTCAAGAAGCTAAGCCCAAGATATTGTGGACCATACAAAATTCTCACGTGTCTAGGACTCAATGCTTACAAGTTACATCTTCCTGAACAATTGAAAGTTTTTGATGTATTTCATATTAGCCTTCTAAAAGGCTATATAGCAAATCCTGATCATGTTCTTGATTATCAACAAGTTGTAATTCTAAGTCAAGGAGTCCTTGAGCTTCAACTTGATAGCATACTTGATGTAAAGGAACGTACCCTCCAAAGTCAAACCATTAGAGACTACCTCATCTAGTAGAAAGATTATCTCAAAGAGAATGCTCCCTGTATGGAGGAGGATACTCTATGTAAACAACATCTCTAGTTTCTTTTGTAATAAAGGACTAGGACCCAATGAAAAATCATGGAAATATCTTCCTCAGATGTAATAAATCCTATACTTGAAATAAGAGCTACTTTACAATAGCTATTCTACCTTGTCCTTATAATCTTGGACTCTCAATGTAGCACTATGAAAGCATGAGTCCTATTCTGCAAGTCTTGTAATCCAACTTATCCCCTAAATTTGACATGACGACATCTTGATCTCCCTAAGGGGGGTAGGATGTAATACCTTGGCCTTTCTGGAAGACTCGCATGTAAAATTGTCCGACTAAAGGGGGGATTAACTACGAATTGTAGCGTTATGGAAAATTTTTAAAAAAGAGAAATTGATCAACGGATTGTTGAACATGGCGTCATCATCATGAGCATTGCCACCCTCAAACTATCATTGACTTCTCCCTTGCAATCATCGATCAACATCATGGCCATGACGCAGAGTGTATAGTAGTTAGACAACTCCATAGCATCTTGGTAATCACAAGTTTGAGAATACACTATTCATTTAAGCTAATAGCCATTAGGCTATAGCCTTACCCAAAGGCTATAAAGCCTTACCTCTAGCTTAGGCTAATGGATCTTTTTGCCTTTCACACGCCAGTTGCCGAGAGAGAGAGAGAGAGAGAGAGAGAGAGAGAGAGAGAGAAGAGAAGAGACGAAGAAGAAGGGAAAAAAAAAAGAAGATAGGGGAAAGAAAGAGAAGGGAGATAGAGATAGATAAAGAGAAGAGGAGAATAGAGAGGAAGAGAGTGAAAGAATAAGATAGAGGAGGAGAAGGAAAGAAGAGCGAGTGAAAGAAGGAGAGAGAGTGTGTGTGAGAAGAAGAAGAGCAAGAGGAAGTTATCATCAATCACCACAAGACATACTTCTTTGGCCTATGATAATTCCACCCTATTATGTTCATCCAATCTCCAAATCGTGAGGAATCCCCATAGCCCTTTGAGACTCCTAATCAAGACTAGAGCTAATACATGTGGACTCCTTACTTGTGATGGCCCCAAAGAGATGGTAATTTGGAGTGGAGAGCATGGGAAATACAAACATGATTGCGAATGTGGTCAACATGCCATCACATAAAACACAAAACCAAGTTTTTCCATAGATTAATGATCATTTATTAATTTGTGAATAAGAATCTAAATAAAAGAGTTAATTTTTTTGGTAAAAAAGATAGTGTAATGGGAATCGAACACGAAAGAAATCATTAGAACAAGTAAGGGTTATTAATTTAGAGCTTTAAATTTGAAAAGTATAATAAATTGCATAACATTGCAATGCATTGAATAAATTATCTCTAGCTGCATATACATAAAGAGCATCAAATACATTTATTTTTTAAAAAATTTATTCAAGAAGGATCATTAAAAAAATCCCCAATAAATTTAGCAAGAATTAAGAAGCAAGAAATTGCATCAATAATATTTCTTTAGCTATAGGAAAAAGTGAAAATTTACATTGAGAATATTTCTTTAGTATTTTTAAATTTGTGAATATAAAGAACTGTTTTCTTAATATTTATAAATCATATAAATATACAAAAAAATTATTTCTTGTCATTTATAGACGATAGTAGGTGACTAAAATTATCAATTAGAAGTACCCTCTTTAGAGAAAAAATTTGCCATTATTTATTAAGTTGAAATGAGTAAATGGCATGCATGGCTCATTGGAAATTATTAAATTGAGTACATTACTATTTTGAATCTATGATATTCAAATCAATTCACTTTGTCAACATGATAATGTGAAATACGAACCATAGGTCATGAGGCAACTAAAAGGATGATACAATTCTCCTTTGAGAAAAAATAAAAAATCTAAAATTCCTAGGAGAAATACTCACCTTGACGACTTTCATAGTTTCCAAGGAAAAATTGTGATTCCAAGTTCCAATTTGGATGCCACAAATTAGGGTAAATTTTGGTTTTCCCAAAATATAAAAGTCTTGAAAAATAGTAAAGACTTGTAATAAGGTCAAGCGACCAAACTTTAACTAGGGTTACGAGCAAGATTTATTAGAAACTATTAAATTGAGTACACACCTATTTTGAATCTAACATATTCAAACCAATTTACTTTACCAACATGACAAAGTGAAATACGAGTCTTAGGCCATGAGATATAAAATGATGATATAATTCTCCTTTGAGGAAAATAAAAAATTTGAAATTCCTAGGAAAAATACTCACCTTGTTGATTCATGTAGTTTCCAAGGAAAAATCATGATTCCAAGTTTCAACTTAGATTCCATAAGTTAGGGTAAATTTTAACCATTTTCCAATATATAGAAGTCTTGAAAAATAGTAAAAACTTGTAATAAGGTCAAGCAACCAAACTTTAACAAGGGTTACGAGAAATATTGCGAGCAAAGACCAAGGAAGGATCCAATGTGAAGGCTAATCAGAATTTAGATCTTTTAAAAAAAAGAAACTTAGAAAAGAAAAAAATCCAAAGGGAAACTAAGAGAAATCCAATAAGTTAGGAATAGGAACAAGTTGGAAAGAATTGCTACTAAATTAAGATCTTGCTCAAATTGCCTCCTATTTGTATAGAAATATTGCTTGAGGAAGAGTTGATTGTGTTTGTAATGGTGTATACAAGTTTAACTTGATCCACTTAGGAAGTTGATTAAATTGAATCAAAATCCTCATATACTAAGTTTGCAAGAAGATAAAAAAGGAAAGTGCACTAGATCTTCCCTAAGGTTAGATACAGGTCCCTTTTCTAAGGGAGATTAGCTTTGCCATCTCAAAGAGTTCGGAATAGCCCTAATGATGAGGGGTCGCTTCATAGGAGAATCTGTTAGTCATGGTTTCACACTTCATGTATTATGCCCTTGGCATGGTTTTACCTTAGTCATGTTAATTCTATATGTGAAGCATCCCTTAGATGTCTCATGAAGTACAATTTATAGGTAGTTGTAAAAACGTGACTTGTTGAGGCATTTGTGTGTCATTCTCATTTCTGATTATCTGTGATGCTCACGACCTATGTATGATGGATTTTCATTATTATATTGCATATCCAATTGGCACCATCATTTATTGTGTTTCTGTTCTATTCTCGCCATGTTCTCTGTGTTCTATCTCTCATTCTCAGATTATTAGTACTGAAGTATATGTTCTTATGTCTCTATGTGATTATCTTTGAGTTTCTATGAGTTCCTGATATAAGATTAGGTATTTTTCCCATAAGGCACTATCTATCCTACTATGTATGATGTATAGATTAGGGCATCAACACTTTGGCGATCTTGCCATGCTTTTCTGAATCTTTGGTGTGGAAGTTTAACATCAAAACGACTTCAATTGATAGCAACAATTTGAAGCTCTGTAAAAAATGACCCCGTTTTGGGAAAGAAAACCTAATTTCATGTATGCAATTTGAAAGGTTTTCTTGGTGCAAAATTTGTGCAGAGATGTGAAGAAGTACCTGAGGTTTGTGAAAAACGATTTTGTTTTATGAATGAAAAATAAATTTGTTGTATGGAGTTCAAAGGGTTTTTTATTTGTATACATTGCCATTGCTTCCACGTACCTCTATGTTAAAACACCATTGAAAATGGAAAAGGTTGAGGCTAGCAATTCGATTTTTCTACATGAAGTAAATTTCTTGTTTGAAGCAACATTCCTACATGATGTAGAGTTTCTATATGAAGTAGAATGTCCTAAATTTGAAATTTTTATCAAGACATGAAGCATGGTAGACTGCCTGAAGCAATGACAACTACGTGAAGTAGTGATAACTACGTGAAGCAATGGGCAAATCAAAGGAGAAGAAAAAGCAGTGCAAAGTTTTCTTTGAGTTTGGACATACTTCAAAGCATTGTTCTTATGTTCATGGGTCTTGTGAAGAAGGAAAATCTTGCAAGTATTTCTACATGTTTGATTTATGTAATGAGTTTATTGGTATCCGCAAGAGGTTTTCATCAGAGGGCTTCGAGTTCGAAGATGGATAAAGCATGGGAGAAGTTGGATTCTTTTGAGTATATTCTTCATGATGCTTATGAATGGCATGATGATCATGAAGGCAAGAAAGTTAGGTCTTGTTCAAGCGTTAAGCATATTAGGCGATTGCTTATAGAAATTGAAAAGCTTAAGGAAAGATATGAAGGTGTTTTGGATTCTGATTCTGATTCTGATTCAAGTTCAAGTGATGATGATTGGTGCTCTTTATCCATGGTCTTGCCAAAGATTGAGGTAAAGGGAGCGAGAGAGGACAAGAGCCAAAGAAGGCAAGAATCATCGAGTGTCCCAAACCCCACAAAGCAAATTGCCGACAGGAGAGTGAATCATCACACACTTTGCATCAATAATCATAATGTAATTTCCATATTTTGGCATTTTGCAAATTGTCATAGTTAAGCTTTAATAAAAAAGAAAGCAAGCCAACAGTTATGAACAATGAAGACTTCATTTGGCACAAGGCTGTGAGTAAGGCATAATTTTTATCACTAGATATGTCAGTTTTTTGGATAAGGCATTTGACACCATGAATTATGCAAGGGGTTCAAGTGCTATGCCAGCCATCCACTGGGTTGTGCTAGGTGTTAGCCATGGTTTCACACTTGATGTATTATGTCCTTGGCATAGTTTTACCTTAGTCATGTTAGTTCTATATGTGGAATAGCCCTTAGATGCCTCATGAAGTAGATGACTCATGAAATGCAATTTATAGGTAGTTGTAAAAATGTGATTTGTTAAGGCATTTGTGTGTCATTCTGATTTTTGGGTTATCTCTGATGCTCATGATCTATGTATGATGTATTTTCATTATTATATAGCAGATCTGACAGTTGCAACCATCATTTGTTGTGTTTTTGTTCTATTCTTAGCATGTTCTCTGTGTTCTATCTCTCATTCCTTGATTATTAGTGCTGAAGTATATGTTCTTATGTCTCTATGTGATTATCTTTGAGTTTTTATGAATTCTTGATATAAGATTAGGTATTTTCCCCATGAGGCACTATCTATCCTACTATGCATTATGTAAAGATTAGGCATCAACATAATCCTTGGGTAGAAGGAGTTAAGGGTGTTAGGAGGGCTTTGGCCAGCGAACTCTTAGACTCCTAGGCATCATCCAAACCCCTACCAATTCAAGATACACTTATTGAGACCCAAGTACTAGTTAGGGTCAAAAATCTTAGAAAAATAAAGGCCTTTATGCCATCCTTTTGTATGGGTAAAAGGGGAAAACTTGTATAAGAATCTCTATTTAATAAAGAAGTTGTTTTCCAAAAGGGTTGTTTTCATTATTTGTGTATTGTGATTTAAATTACGTGAAAAAATATTGTGACTAAAAGGATTAAATAAGGAAGTTGATTTTATGTGTACAACATAAATTGATTAGATAAGTAGACAACTACAATTGCCCAAACAAGGGAAGTAGGTGTGTGTAATTCATGCCTTACAAATCTGATATATGTTGAGATTCAGCAATCACACTCATCACTGACAGCCTCTTTCTATGGAGCTTCAGGGCCAAGGACATGCAAGCTTACCTATCCCATATGCACAGTGGTGCCTACTGCAATTTCCTACTTTCCTATAAAGCATTGTACTTGCTTCCTTTTCTTAATGCAATGATAGTACTCTTTTCTTTTCAGTAAAGTGTCAGTGTCATTGTCCACACACAAGATTATGTTTATGAGTTCAAGTCTCAATCTTGAAATCTAATTCACTTGTGTGACAGTCAGTGTCTAAGTCTATGTCTACATGAGTTTTCTTCCCATCTTTGAACCACCATAGCCATGCTCTAGATCCGTGTTTCTCAACATGGTATCAGAGCCCAGTCGAGCATGGCTCAGCTTGGATTAGCTCTCCTCTGCTCTCTCTCAGCTCATATTAATCTCTAGTCATCTCAGTTTCATCCCATGACTTCATCTCCCAACTCTACCTTCACTTGAGCTTCCATGGCAGCCATAGCCAGCAGCACCCTGTCAGATTGAGTCGCTTATATCTCACTCCACAGGTCAAATCTCTTGGAGCTTCCTTCTGGAAAAGTGTTCCCCAACTCACAAAGCTTCCCTGTATCATATCAATCCATGACATTTGGCTATCTGAAGCTCAGCATTGTGAAAATTCCCAGTCACGACCATAGTCTTCAACTGTGACCTACAGGACATACCCTCCATGGAGCCTTCATATCTCTCTCTGTAGAGCATGTCTTCATGAACTCTCTTCTAGACATATCTTCCTCTACTTAGGGTGCTCCCTCCTAGCACAAAAATCGTCCACATTGTTGATCAACCAGTATGACATTGTCGAAATTCGTGGCTGCTGACGAAATCTGCGCCTGATTTGTTCGTTCGCTCTGCGCGCACGGTACATGCTACGATCTTGACAAGGAGGATAGGTCTTTTGAAGAGCTTGAAGTAAGCTTCATTTCTATAAATTTTTTTTTTTGAAATGATCAACTACAACTCTTGCAATCTGCAAAAAACCAGGCCCCTGTTTGAAACCCTAAACTATCAGCCATTGCCAGTTTCATCAAAGCTCAAAAATCTCATCATTTTCTCTCTCCTGCCACTTGGAACAACCCACTGCCACTCTGATCTACTATCCCAGCACCAAATCAAGGAGGGCAAGGACCTAAGAAGATTGAAGAAGGATCGACGACCCCAAGCAAGGAAGATTCAAGCTCAAAATCAAGTCTCTACATAGTGTGTTTTCACACTACCATTACTTGTGTCTCTTGACACATTGTAATCTGCTCCACTTGTAAAATCTCAGAATCTTGGAGCTGATTTGCTGCTGCTCCAGCCATCCAACATGGAAAAAGACTCTCCAAATGCTCGGTTCAAGGGAGTCGGGTTTCACACCTGGCAAACCCGCATCAAGCTCATCCTGATGAAGAAGGGTCTCTAGGCCATCACAAATGGCAAAGAGAAGAAAGCTTGAGATGTGGACCTTGCAGTTACTTGGCAGAAGAACGATAACAAGGCACAGGCCATCATTAAACTGGAATTGGATGACAGCTACATCCATCATGTGGATGCCTGTGACACGTCCCATGACACTTGGGACAAATTGGATACCTTATTTGGTGCACAGTCAAAGTCGTCTAAGTATGGTCTATTGATTGAATTTTTTCGACTTGATATGAAGCCTCATACATCCCTGGCATCCCATCTAAACTACATGGAAATCTTGCTTACTCAACTTGCAGGGATAAAGCTAAAAATGGATGAAGATGTTTGTATTGGTGTCTTGTTAAAAAGTCTGCCTCCTGCCTATGATAATGTATCAACCACTCTAACCAATATGCTTGATCCTCAACTTGTTGATATTAAAGCCTCTCTACTAGAGGAAGAAAAGAAACTTAAAAGCAAAGAAGAGCCTAGCACTTCAAAGGATGAACAAATGTTATATGTAAACAACAGATACAAAGGTAAAAATGAACCGCTCTTCTGTGACTTCTGCAAAAGGACCGGACACACTGAGAAGTTTTGTCATGCTAGGAAGAGGTCCCAAAAGGCCTATCTTCCAACTGTGAAAGAAGAAGAAGACCATGGACCAAAAGATGAAGATGAACATGAAGATGAAGACCACCAGGATCGGAAGGACAAGCCTCATCAGTCCTTCTACTCTCATTACTCTGATAAACTATTTTAAAAGCCTTGTATTTCCTTGCCCTAATGCTTCTTGCCATAAGCTTTGTAAACTCCTCATGTAACTTGGCACTACAGTCCCTGTACACTTTGTGAGGCCCCTGTTACAGCCTTTGGATGTCCATCATGTTTTGGTGCCCACATTTAGCCTTTTCTGCGATAGCCTCTGGTGTCTACCATGTTTGTGGTGTGCCCACACTTTGCAGGTGGTTCTCATTACAACCTCTACACACTTTGTGCCTTTCTAGTTGTGATTGAGGAGGGGTGTTGAGATTCAGCCATCGCACTCACTGACAGCCTCTTTCTATGGAGCTTCAGGGCCAAGGACATGCAAGCTTACCTATCCCATATGCACAATGGTGCCTACTGCAGTTTCCTACTTTCCTATAAAGCATTGTACTTGCTTTCTTTTCTTAATGCAATGATAGTACTCTTTTCTTTTCAGTAAAGTGTCAGTGTCATTGTCCACACACAAGATTGTGTTTATGAGTTCAAGTCTCAATCTTAAAACCTAATTCACTTATGTGACAGTCAGTGTCTAAGTCTATGTCTACATGAGTTTTCTTCCCGTCTTTGAACCGCCATAGTCATGCTCTAGATCTGTGTTTCTCAACAATATATTATAGTATATGAAATATTGACCCATAGAATCAATTAGAACTTTGACTCTGTATCATTTTAGGGGAATGGAGTGAGACCTTTCCTTATGAGCAGAGGGGTTGATGCACTCATACTCCCCCTAGTTTATCACTCTCCTTAAACCAAGTGCGATATGAGTCAGCTTCAGTTTGGGCAATCTAGCAAAAGCAATTTCTTGAAGAGTGGCACTAGTGAACCTCATTAGGTGACCTTACTTTACTTAGAATCCAAAATTCAGGTTGATTCTTGTGGGAGCAGCCAATACCTTTTGTTGCAAAGTAGATTCAAGAGATTTTAGGCAGCAAACCTTGTGTTATTTTAAAGAGTACTAAGTGATGTCTCTTAGAAAATCATCTCAATGGATCACTAAATCATGCTACTAAGAATGTCTCAGATGTTGAGATTCAAGCTCATGATCACTATCACCAACTCTATCTTGACAGTTGTAGTCTTAGTTGTCATCGTCTGCTATGTGTGTTGTAATAAATGAGTTGGATACTCACCCATAGTTAGTGACATAGTCAGTTAATGACCTAGACTATTATATAGTGTGTGACTAGACTTTAGTCTAGGGGACTCTGAATAATGAAGGTGAAGAACATGAGAGTACTCTACTCTCTGTGTGTGGGTTTCTCTCAATGCATGTGCCTTTCTCTCTCCCTCTAAAACTTTGACATGGTATCAAAGCCATGAAGCAATGAAACCTTGAGCCTAAGGGCTTAACATTGGAGTCACAGAAGTTGGAACTTGAAGAGGAGAAGATTGAAGTGAATCTATAAGAAAAGGAAGCCATAGTCGACAGATGAAAAGGTATGCATTTGCAGTGTGGCTTGCTTAAGGCCTATTGAGGCATTCCAATGGACCTATCGACATATATTGGAGCCTTTCAATGAGCCTATAGTGACTAGCATTGACATCAGTTGAAAATCATGACACTCTTAGATTTGTGCCTATTTTTTGGCCTGCAATTGTTAGGAGTTTCTAGCCATCAAATGATTGGCATTGGCATACTTAAACATCAATGGATGTTTGACAAGAGCATAGTAGCAATAGGACATATGTGAGCATCTTGAGAGTGAAAGAAGATGCATTTGTTGAATGTATATGACAGGTAGGGTGCTGTCATAAACTCTGTGATAGCTTGTACTTGATAAGTTCACCTCCCTGAAGCTTGAGTTTCTGGCCATTAATGCCTGGATGATGCCACATGATTATGGGATGGTTTATGAAGGTTATGAAATATAAATACTCAAGGTCTAGATAGATTTATTGTAGGGTATAGTAGAGTGTTGGTTGGTTATAGTCAATGGAAAGGGTATGTGTCATCTCTGCTTGATGTATATGCAACCTGTGATGCCCAGTTGGATAGGTATCAACTATCACATGGAGTGATAAATGTCTGATATGTTTTGTGATTGTTTTGAGGTCTAAATACCTGTGTTTATAGCAAAGAATTCATTGTTGGTCATAATAGAGAGCTAGCTGAAATTTGTCCTAAAATTGGACAACACATATTTAGTGGTTACTAAAGCCTCTTGGAGCATTGGTTGGCACCTCTAGGTGCTTGGATGTTGATGCATACATGTCTAAAGGTTTATGAACTAAAGTGAGCATTGAATGCTCAAATCAAGACAATTTTTTACTAATGGTTTTGCAGTGAGTTGGCAGTTTATGAAGAGTTTGTATGACACTACTATTGCTCATATGAATCATTGTTTATGCTTCTATGTACCCGCAATGAACCCTAGAGGTTATGGTGTATGTATGGGATGTTTTGAGGCTGATTTGAGATGAAAATACTTCAATTTATGCAGAGAATTTATTGTTGGTTGCTCACAAATTTTTGTCTATCATAAGTTTTGGGAAGATATCTACATCAAATATATGCCGCAAATGCTATCTACTTGGCATGGTATTACATCTAGATGCTCTATTACATGATTGGGGATGTATTTGACATGCATATAAGCAAAAACACACTGGTTACTACAGAGATTTACTATTATAGGTTATTGGACTAAAATTGACATACAAAACTAAGTGTTTTGCAGAGAGTCAAGCACTTACAGGTTGTATATGGCACAGAATACTATAGCTGCAGATATGGAAAATGCTCACGGCACTAAAAATATCACTCGAATTGTGGGAGAGAAGCTTGATAATAAAAAAAATTCTTTGTGGAAGTTCACGATGCAAAAATTCTTGATTGGCAGAGGCTACTGGGATTTGTGTATGGGGCACTAAAGCAAAACTTGAACTACCTAAACGGAATTCAACTCATGATCAGCCGAGAGCTCATAGACAGTGGTTGGAAAGAGCAAGCAAAGTGTTACACTGGTTCTCTTTATGCATTTCTGATGTGATGGCTATGCAAATTACAAGTTGTGAGTCCCCAAAAGATGTTGGGGTATTCTCATGAAGATTTATGGTAATGTTACTCATGGAAGAGGAAGATACAACTAAAGTAGCAATTTAATAATATGTCTAGAAATGGCAGGAGCATTCAAGCTTATACGACAGAGATAAAAACCATAGTAGATCAGCTTGCCACTATTGGTTCCAAAGTCTTAGAGGATGACATGATTGTAGTTACATTGAATGGATTAGGCAAGGAGTACAAAGCATTTGATAGTTCGATTTCTGTGAGAGTAGATCCCCCTAGTGACTGGGATGAGTTACTTGCATTGCTACTACATGAGGAAGTAAAGCTTGGCTTGAATACATGTTTGAGTACATCTCAGAGCTAGATATATTGTCTTTTACCTTAGTCAGGGAGCTACAATTAGTAGAGCTCATGGAGATTTTTGAGGTCATGGGGACATTTGGAATACAAATGGATGGTAGCAAAATAGAATGCATGGCAAAGCTCGAATGCACAAGGACAACAAGGATTTGGAGCCTTTAGAGGTAGGGGGGATTACCTAGAGGCAGAGGTGGCCCTCGGCATTCACATGAGCAGTCTAACATAGATAAAGACTATCATTATTGTGGAAGATATGGACACATAGCAAAGGACTATCATAAAAAGCAAGCAGATATGAAGGCAAAAGGCAAACAACATGGAAATTATGCATCTTCTAGTGGTGCATAGGATGATCACAGAGATAGGTTGTATGTTATGCAACATGTTTCTAAGAGTACATCTAAGCAAGGCAAGGACGAAAAGTGGTATATAGACTCAAGAGCATCTAATCATACGGCTCCATATGGTGAATGGTTTGATGACACACAGCATGATATTAAGCATACAAGTGTGGTTCCGCTAATCATGACTGATGGAAGAAAGAAGAGTCTATATTTTGTACATGTGCCTTCTATTACTAAGAATTTATTGTCGATTGGATAGATAGTAGAATAGAATATGCAAGTTAGATTTAATAGAGATGATTGCTTTATTGAAGAATATGGAAATGGCTACAAGTTGATTGCTAAAGGGAAGAGAGATGGCTGAATGTTCACTTTGGATCCATCTATCCCTGAATTGAAAGAAGCCATGTTTTCCCATGATAATGGAGCAATTCGAGATGTAGAAATCTAACATAAATGCATTGGACATGTCAATATTTAGAGGCTGAAAATTATGCAGCAAAAGCAGGTTGTACTTGGTTTGCCAAAGTTTAAATACACTGATCTAGGACATGTCTATTCTGCCTCTCAGTTTGGGAAACAAGCAAGGTTTCTGTTAATGTGGCATGTCAAAAACAAGTCTTGACCTTTATAGTTGATACATTTGGATGTACGGGGTCCTAACCATAATGTATCTTTTGGTGATGTCAAGTATTATGTGCCATTTATCGATGATTTCAGTAGATATACATGGTTGTATATCCTGAAGCACAAGGATGAGGTCCTTGACATATTCAAAGATTTTAAGACACATGCTAAAAATGAGTTTGGATGTTATATATCATGTCTGAGATCTGATGGAGATGGAGAATATGTCTCTATAGAGTTTGATAGGTACTTGGAAAAATATGGCATAAAAAAGTAGCTCACATATAGTTACACACCACAATAGAATGGTGTGGTAGAGAGAAAGAATCTTGTACTTATGGAAGCTGCCTAGGCAATGCTTAATAACATCTATAAATGGAATTCATGACTTGACTCTGTATAAGAAATTGTATGGGCACAAGCCTAATATCAGCCACCTTAAAGTGTTTGGTTGCATTGCTTACATACATTTACGTGATGAAAAGAGAAAGAATTTAGATCCGAAAGCTCTAAAGAGTGTCGTTCTTGGCTATGCAGCACAAGATAGAAAGGCCTACAAGTGTTATAATCCATTCACTCGAGAGACCTTGATTAATAGGATTTAATGTTTGATCAGCTGACATCATACTATGGTGGTCTGAATGCAATGGTTTCTAATTGACCAGCTAGACCTATTCATGCTAAAAATTATCCTTCAGCTAGTACTGCCATGGGTGGACCTACAATGATGGTTCTTCTATTGTTAGTCCTTGGACAGGATGACTATGTAGTCATGTTTCTACATCCACTAACATAGATATGTCAGTGAGGGGGATATTAGATAACTGGCCCACTTATTGCTGGATATGAGTCACTTAGAAGTGATAATATTAATAGTGAATTGGGCATACCATTAGTTATGATGAATAGAGTAGGTATGTACCACCTCATGAGAGGCAAGTGCAGAGTGAACCATAGCTAAGAAGGTCTAAAAGGGTCAAGAAACCAGTTGGTAGGCTAACATACAGTGGGTATTCAGCTAGACATTATGCAAATATGACTAAAATATTACACTGAATTCAAGATGAAGGATCTTGGAGAGTTAAATTACTTCCTTGGGATTGAGGTTGTGTCTACACCTCAAGGTATATGGATGTTGCAAAAACAATATGCTCATGATATATTGCTAAAATATGGCATGATGGAGTGTGAAGCCATGGAAATAGCATTGGATCAAAATATCAAACTTGTAGTTGATGTTGGGAATAAAATAGAGAATGTCACTATGTATAGAGAGATGGTGGGTAGCCCAATTTGCATCTATGTAGCATGTTATACTAGTGGGAGATATTTTATGAGCATACAAAGTCACTTGGCTTAACAGGCTACATAGATGCAGGTTGGGCTACATCTATGTATAGAGAGATGGTGGGAGAAAAGGTCAATTAGTGGTTATACTTTTAGCCTGGGTAGCAGTATGATCAACTAGAGTAGTAAGAAGTAGCCAACCATTTCTTTATCTAGTAAAGAGGAAAAATATAGGGGGTGTAGCCTTAGTAGCATGCAAAGCAGTTTGGCTTGTGAAACTGCTACACGACTTGGGTATATAGTTAGACAGGAAGGTCACATTGCATTGTGACAAACTCAGTAGTGTGATGTTAGCTAGTAATCTTATCTATCATGCTAGATCCAAACACATAGCAATTCATTAGCACTTCATCAGGGAGATGGTACTTGCTAGACAAATTGATCTACTTCATGTGAGGATAGAAGACCAGGTATAGTAGATATGTTTACCAAATCACTTGGTAAAGAGAAGTTTATGCATTTCAGGGAGCTAATTGGAGTACAACAGTTAGTTTGGGCTTGAGAGGGGGTGTTGAGATTCAAGCTCATGATCACCATCACTGACTTTATCTTCATAGCTATAGTCTTAGTTGTCATCATCTTCCATGTGTGTTGTAATAAATGAGTAAAAGACTCAACCATAGTTAGTGACATAGTCAATTGGTGACCTATATGGTTATGTAGTGTGTGACTAGACTTTAGTCTAGGGGGTTCCGAATAATGAAGGTGAAGAACATGAGAGTACTCTACTCTCTCTGTGTGGGTTTCTCTCAATGTTTATGTCTTTCTCTCTCCCTCTAAAACTTTGACATCAAAGTGGGCACGTCACAAAATGCTTGCATTCATGTATGAGAGACTATGTGAGAGGTACATCCCTTTATAGGTACATCATCTAAGAATGTTCATTGAATTCATTATATGCACCACTTGGCTTTTTTCCCCTTGAGTAAGAGTACACATAATACCAATTCCAAGGGTCGTTTTGGTAGTAATGTCCATGCTCTCTATTGCCAATTGAAATTGATCACACCCTTAATACAAATCTACCAATGAGTAAATCACTCTACCAGAAAATGGTTCTACAAATTCATCAATTACAAGCCTTATACCAATATTTCTAATTGCCACTTTGTTAATTAGCTACATGTCCTAGATGAAATCTCAATGTTTTGTTCTTATTTGGAACAATAAACTGTCTATTTGAGTATGGGTCTAATGAAGGCTCCATAATCTTCATTCTTATATTCTCATTAAGAAAATCCATAAGCTTAGGCAAGTAATCTTGTGGCAAAGTATCTTAAAAATCACCACAGGAGCCACTACATTTGGATCCATGTAATCTATTTTAGTTAGCTAAAATGTGAGATCCTTTTCATTTTTGTAGGCAAAAGAAATGTGTTACAACCTATTTTCTGCTCTTTCAATGATTATGTAGTAAATATCTAACCAATGCCCTTTGGATCTCTTAAGCTTGGTTGTTTAGACACCAACTCATACATCACATCACTATCAAGTGTGAGAGTGGCATAACAACTAGATTCACTTTGTTGTCTAGTATATTGTACTTTGTTTCCACTACAGTTTTTGTCTTTTTATTCAACCATAAGTCTTCTTGTTGAGTAGACTCCTCTATAGTTTTAGGAATTACAATAGTTAGAATTTTAGTCATTATGTCTACAAAACTCAATCCATCCTACATGATTGAAAGGCCCTCATCTATAGCCAATAAGCCATACTTTTTCAACTCTTTTTCAGCCTCGCATATATACACTCTTTTAGTCCTATTCATAGATTCCATTCTTCAAAACCATTCAAAACTTGTTACTATAAATTCAATAAAACCAATAGAAAAAGCATGTGTTCTTGCACTACGAGGAGAGTGCTTCCTCCGTGCAGCACCACTATAGTCTCACCTTACACTAGTACTTACTAAAAACTTGGTTCCTTAATCTCTTTTGCATTTCATGGCAATTGGTAAATCCCTTGACCTTTCTATTTCTAAGATGATTCACATATACAATCTATAGCGAATAAGTCATACCTTTTTGGCTCTTTTTCAACCTCACATATATATACTCTTTTAGTCATGTTCATAGATTCCATTCGTAAAAAAATTTCAAAAGATGCTTACTCTTAGAATATCCTAGCAACATTGGATTTCTCACTAACCTAATTTTCATGCCAAGCAATCCCATCTTGGAAGTAGTGGCTGTAGAGATTCCCAATGACACAGATTATCTAGAGTTAAGAAAGATCATCAAAGTAGGAGGTGATGATTCAAAATTAGAGCCTAGATACAAACATTATCACCTTGAAGGAGAGCTATTGTACTATCAACATAGACTATGTGTGCCTAACAATTGCGACCTCAAAAAGAAGATTCTTTGGGAGGCCCATGACAATCTCATAGCTGGACACCTCAGCTATGCTAAGACTGTCAATGCTATTAGGAAAAGCTATCACTGGCCAGGAATAAAAGCTGATGTTTTGAGGTACCTGACTCAATACTTGAGTTGCCAGCAAATCGAGGTAGAAAGGATCAAACTTCCTAGAGATTTACATCCATTTGACATTCCACAAATGAAATGGGAATGTATCATTATGGACTTAGTGGTTGGTCTTCCTACAGTGCAGGGAGGTTATGATTCTATCCTAGTAGTTGTGGATTTGCTGACAAAGGTTTCTCATATCATCCCAGTAAAGACTACCTTCAAAGCATCTGACATTGCTAGGTTTTTTGTCAAGGAGATCTTCCAACTACACTTACTGCCAAAGAGGATAGTTAGTGATAGAGACTCACTATTCACGTCCAAATTCTACACTTGTCTCTTCTATGCTATTGGAACCCAATTGTGCTTCACTACTGCCTATTATCCACAAACTAATGGGCAAACTGAATGGGACAATTAGGTATTGGAGGACATTTTAAGGGCTTACTATAGCAAAGAGGCGAAGAAGTGGATCCAATATCTTTCCTTGGTGAAATTCGCCTATAACGCCTCATACCAGCAAAGCATTGGTATACTCCCTTTTAGGCATTGTATGTGCAAGAGTGCTTGTCTCCTCTACATTTTTCAAATCCGACCTTAAGGGTCAAAACATCTAGGAAAATGCTTGAAGAAATGGAAGAGCAAACCAAAATGATTCATCAAGACATTAAGGCTTCTCAAGACAAGCAAAAGGCTTATGCAAACACCAAGAGAACTTCTTGCACATTCAAGGAGGGCGAGATGGTCTTCTTAAGGGTTCGACCTAAGAAAAGTTCTCTATCTCTTGGAAAATTCAAGAAGCCAAGCCCTAGATATTGCGGCCCCTACAAAATTACCAAATGTCTTGGTACGGATGCCTACAAATTAGAACTCCCCCTCATCTCAAAGTTCATAATGTTTTCCATGTAAATATTCTAAAACAGTATGTCCCAAGTCCTGATCATGTCTTAGATGATGGACATATTGTAATGCCAACTCAAGGAATCTTAAAAGTCCAACCTCAGAGAATTCTAGAGGTTAGAGAGAAGCCTCTTAGAAATCGTACTCTTCGTGAGTACCTTGTACAATGGAAGGACTTCCTTGAAGAAGATGCCACCTAGATCGAGGAGTCCATTCTTTGGAGAGACCACCCATAGTTTCTCTTGAGATGAGGACATCTCGATTTCTCTAAGGTGAAGAGGATGTAACAAACCGCCTTAATAACACAAAATGTACACACAAAAAAATTAAGAAATCTCCCATGGCAATTTTCGTCATCCATATACACAAGCAAAACCGTTGATCCTTGCCTGAACTCCCCCCCCCCCCCCCCCCCCCCCCCCCCCTCCCACTAGCCAAAGGACTTAAGCCGTAAAAGTAAAGAATCGGTGGGGATAGGTTATTCATGTGAACTCTTCCTTAGGCATATGTGCATACGTATACATGTGAACACGCGCATGCACATTTCATAAATAAAGATATAATTTACACTTGTGAACTCACTCTTGATGTACGGTTTTGTATTTACTTAAAAGCACACGAACATGTGCAAAAAGGATAGTTTTTGCAAACACTGGCTAATTATTTTCAATAGTGTATGTGCATTATTCCTTATCATGAAGACTCCACCTTAGTCATCGACAAAACACATAAGAAATTATGCATGCATGAAAAGGAAAAATGGAAAGAAAAGAAAAATCATCCAGTTAGTCTAGTTCTAACTAAGAGCCAAAGAGTAGTTAACTAAAACAGAGAAAGAGTTCAATTGTAAGTAGGACTTTACAAGAGAATGACATATGCTGAGAGAGAGATAAGCAATGATTAGAAAGAGCTTGAACTTTTTCTCCCATCTCTTGCCACATAAGTACTCATTTCCCTATTTTTTCAACTATCATATTAAATAATTTAGAAAAATCCTAGTACTTTTTAACCTCCACAAGACACCTCATTTCTCATATTCTAATTTTTTAATGAAAATTTCAAAAATGAGATTCGTTTTTATTGATTAAAATTTCCTAAGTTGCCACATTAGTACTTCTCCTCCAAATTTTCCAATTTTTATAAAAACAATTGGGATATGTTTAGCCACTTCCAACCTCATCAAGACACCTCATACACTCTTTCTAATTTTCTCTTAAAATAAAAAAAATGAGATTTTTCTAAAAAATCTCAAACTGCCACCTCACTAGAAATATCCTACACATGGCATTTTCATGTTAAAAAGAATTTAGGAAATTTTAATAAGGTGACACCCAATTAATCAACCCATCACCCATCATTTTCATGGTGCCACCATGTGACACCTCAGATGTCGCTTATGCAGGCCACATCCCATCCCCCCCTCTCCTATAAATAAGGCCCCTCCCCTCCATGGTAAGAGTATGACTGTGGAGCTAAACAGACTCTACTATGAAGAACGACGATCAAAGAAGCAACAATGACACCCTTACGGTGCCAAAATCTTCTCTTAATTTTTTTCTTTCTCTAAAATCCAAAAATATCATCATCATTCCACCAAGAAGATGAGGTGTGGCGTCACCCCCAAATGTGACTATGCCGCCAACATTGTCACTTAACATGGGGCCGGTTACGAATAATCCTAGCCAAAACCAAGTTCTACGATAAATTAAGAAAATGCCATTTTATTTTGAAAAAATAGTAAAAGTCATTTTATTCTTGAAAGTATGAATTAGATTATTAATTTAAAGTAGAAATTCTCAATAAATTAATGATCAACATTAATTTTTAATATTAGCATTTTGGTGATCTTTTTTTAATCGAATGATAATTCTTTTTTAGAAAGAAAGAATTAGTGATAATTATAGTTAAAGTTAGATTAGGTTCAACTTATTCCTAGAATATGTAGTCGGGAGAAGAAATTCGTACTATTATCAATGAGCTTTTGCATTGGAGCATGGAAATGTAGGTTGAAAACACTTCTTTGGTTTTTGACAGTGCACGCACCTCTAGTTTTGAGGGCAGAACTGAAAATATATCATCATGCTTTTATTCAATGTTTTGAAAGGACTGGTTTCACTATTTTTGTGTCGTGAATTAATGAAGACATGAAACGAACTTTCTGCTAAAAGGGTAATTAATGAAGCTATTTTTATGTGTTCAACAACGTGGTAGTATGTTCTGTTTAGATAACTAAAGAAAACACTATTTAAATGGAAGTGGGTGAGCGATCTTTCCCGACGAAAGGCATTCGATGGCTGGGTGGACCCAATGAGTCATGTGCTTTCTTGAAAGGGAAAAATAGGATAAGAGCTCACATGATGACTTACCCTAGGGTCAGAGTCTTAGAATCTGGGCTGATTATTATCTTAGGGAAAAGGTGCAACAGCTGTGCCAGAACACGTTAGGGTTCCACGAACCCGAGCCCATTATTGGAAAAAAGTATTGCACTCCATGAACCAAGGATAATGACCCCTCTCCATTCGGACGAGAAGCCTCTCGAAGGACACCTCCGAACATGAGCTAGCTAAAGATAGGAGACTATTAGATTAGCAGAAAATACTCAAGTCAATCCTCGTGGGATGAGACAAGACGTTCCCCTACGAGGTGGACCTCGGGTCGCCTAGACAGATCAAAGTCCAAAAATACCTATGGAGTGTGGACGGCGGAGCTAGGAAAGACCGCAAATGACCAACAAACATTATTGACTATATTTAGTGATCAGTAGGTCACAATATCTATCCTTTTACAATGAGATTGAGGCTTATAAGGGATTCAATAAATTGGGCATTCCACATTAAAATCTTTATGTTTGTCATTGCAAGAACTAAAGTAAAACTAACAAATGAGTTGTTCTTGGATGTGCCAAGAAACACAAGTTCTAAGAAGCACTAAAATGAGTATCAAAAGATACTATACTTTGAAGAACTTGATGTTGAGCTTGATGTTGTTGGATGATTTCTTTCCTCCCTATTGATTTGAAGTGCTGGAAATTGAGTGGAGCACCAAATCATAGTGTCAAATACTTGAGTGAGCTGAGAGGAGTGAGAGAATGAAGTTTATTATATGAGCTTCAATCCGAATGGATATGGCTTCCTATTTAGGGTTTCAAGATAGGGGCCTCATTTTTCACTAATTGTAGCTCACAAAGATGACAATTTTGAAAACCCTTTCAATGGGAGAGAGCTTAGGTGTGGAGCTTCAGGTGCCCTATGAACTTGGTGAGAATAGTTTGCTTGCAGGGAGAGCAAGCCATACAAATATGCATAGGTGGATAATAGGCAGTGATGGCAAATTCCTATAATGTTGAGCTCAGAGCAGCAGAGAAATATTGATGTTTGAAGTGACATGAAGAGCAAGATTTCCATAGAAGGGAATTTAGTAAGATATGCCCTAATTTGAGAGATATGAAAGCTCCAAATAGGGTAAGTGCAGGCTGGCTATGGCTGCCATGAAGGAAAGAGTGGAGTTGGAGTGAGAAATGAACTCATGAGCTAGCAATGAGTTGACCAAAGATGAATAGGAGTTGAAGGAAAAGTTTGACAAGCTCAGTCATGCTCATCATGGCTCTAATACCATGTTAGAATGCATGGATCTAGAGAATGGTTACGGTAGATGGAAGAGAAAGAGAAGGCTCATGATAACATAGATAAGAAGGATTGATTGTCACATAAGTGAATTAGGTTCCAAGATAGAATCTTGGACTCATAAACACAATCTTGTGTGTGTAGACAATGACACTAACTTAAGGGACAACAAATGCAATGACATTGCATTGAAATAAGAACCAAGTACATGCTTATGTAGCCTTTGGGTTGTTCCACTCTTCTCACTGTGCTTATAGAATACAGAGCATCTCTTCTTAGAGCATATATAATTTGTCATAGCTTTCAACACTCTCATGCTTTGACAAATAGAGGCAATAATGGTAGGAGTAGTAATGACCACCGTGGGAGAGACTCTCAATAGTATCACTCTCAGTCACATCGATAGTCTCACAGTAAGTCTTGTGGCTATAAGTCCTCATTGACTTGTCATTCAGTACTGTGGAAAAGCATGAAATATTTTAACACAACCCCATAAGATGCACGAGGATAAGGGTAAAGAAAAGGACTGAAAGGTGAGAAGGATCGAAGTTTTCTTAGAAGAGCTATGGTGAGAGAGCAAGAGCAAGAAAGAGAGAGATACCAAATGGGAACTCCAACAGTCACAATGTGTGACCGAGCCTTCCTTTATTCAAACTGTCACTAAAAGAATAAAGTGTCGATGACAAGCGCCCTGTGAAACAATGTGGATCTAGAGCATGACATAAGCTATGGTGGATTAAAGATGAAGACCAAATTCATAATGACATCGACAAGTAGAGACAAACTGTTACACAAGTGAATTAGGTTCCAAGATGAAAGCTTGGACTCATAAACACAATCTTGTGTAAGATCGACAATGACAAGACACTTAACTGAAAGTACAAAGCATCATGACATTGTATTCATTCCATATGAAAGTGATAGTCAAGTACAATGCTTTATAGAATTTGGGTTGTTCCACTCTCCTCACTATGCATATGGGATTCAGGACATCTCTTCTTGGAGCATACATCATTTGTTATTTCTCAATATCCCCCCCCTCAAATGATGAGTCTCTACACTTGCTAGCTTTTTCCCCCTACATGATAACATGGCTCGGGAGACAAGCTCCTCATAGGCAGCCTAGTTAAGTTAAAGCTTGAGACTTTACATCTTTGGCAAGGGTTTTTACAAAGCAAAACCACTACGGGAACAAATTCCTTAGAACAATCTGTTAGAGTTGTTGATGGTAGCGGAAGTATCTTTTTCTTCTTCTTCATTCATGAATTGACTTTGGTGGTGGTCATTTTGCATCTATTGTGCTCTTTTCTTGTGGAAGCATTCACCGACAACATGGCCAATTTTACCACAATAATGACATGTCATCCGACTTTTGCTTTTGGTGTTAAATCCTCGACCTCTTCCCTTGGGTCTAGTAGCTCCTTTAGTGTATAGGAGATTTTCCCTTGGACTGGTCTCTTTTATATCTTTGCTTTTAAATTTGCTTTCTTCATGAAGCAGTGAGTGCTCAATGTCTTTGACTGAGAGACACAAGGTTCTCATATGGATCCTTATTTACACTTGCAAGCAGTATGGCTATTGCTTCATCTTCATCAACATTCTTCTTAAGAGTTGCAAGCTGGGTTTTTAGACTCTTGAACTTGTTAATGTGTGTGGTCATAGAAGCAATGTCTTTGATATCTAGTTTATAAAACTGCATGAGTAATCTTATCTTTGAGTTCTTTGCTTGGGTACTATCGCTTGGGTACTAAACATTCTGTCAAGTTCCTCCCAAGCGGTTCTAGCATTTCTAATGCCAGAGATATGATGTAGCACATCATCACTTAGTCCCCAGGAAATAATGCCTAGTGCCTTGTTATTCATCTTCTTCCATTCTTTGGTTTTGAGCTGGTCTTCTTCAACAAACCTGTCTTCATCATCTTCCTTCTTGCTATCTGCATCATCTTCAAGCAGGTCCCATAAGTCCTTTTGCATAAGGTGATACATGGTCTTCTCCTTCCAGGCATGAAATCCTTCACCATTGAATTTAGCTATTTTCTCAAGCTTTGCCATGTTGCTAAAATTTAGTTAACTAGCAAAAGATTGTATTTTAATGTGTCAAGAGACACAAGAGAATCAATGTCAAATTGACAGTAGTTGAGTATTAATGGATACTAGTCGGTACTTGATCTACTTTTTTCTCATGAACTTTTTGGATGACTTCTGAGCTTCCTCGGTCACTTCCAAAATTGTAATGAACTTCAGAGAGTATTGCTCAATGATTAAAATCACTGTTGATGACTTCAATGAGAAGAAACTATGAAAAATATCAAATTTTGAAGCTTTGGCTATGGCTCTTGGATTAGGGTTTAGACCCAATCTAGTTTTTTTCTAATTTCATGAGCTACAGTGGATCATTCTCAAAAGTTTTTTTATGGAAATGTAGCTCTCTTCAAGATCTACAAAAGCCCTATGATCTTGAGGATGATTGCGTGGTGTGCTGGTTGTGCTGAATGACGTCGATTCCCTGCCTGCGATTTCTGCATCTGGTTCACATTTTTTGACAATGCCTGGTCCTGTAGGGCTTAATGTTGGCTTCTAATGTGATGGGAGGAAGTGCCTTCAGTCAAGGAACAATTCTCTAGAAGAGAGCAAGTGAAGTTATGCTCTGTAAAGTGGAGATCAAGAAACTCAATCAGAGGTAGGTATAGATCTGGATATGGCAGACATAGAACAAAGCCTGAGAAAATTGATAATGTTGAGGTCAATGGTGATGTTTCAAGTGATATAGAGAAGCTTCAATAGTGGGGGAACACTTATCCAGAAGGAATCTCGATAAAATTTGGACGTTAGAGAGAGATATGAGAGTTTCAAGCATGCATGGTATTGTTGGCTATGGTTGCCACAAGGTTAAGTGGAGAAGAAAGAGTGGGAGATGAGGTCTTGGACTTGTCCTGAGCTGAAATGAACTCAAGCTGAGCTAGATGAGAGAAAATGGAGTCATGCCATGCTCAGCTGTGCTCTGATACAACATGAACAATGCGGATTTAGAGCATGATACAAGCTATGGTGGATGAAAGATGAAGACCAAACTCATAATGACATGGATGAGTAGAAACAAATTGTTATACAAGTGAATTAGGTTCCAAGGTGGAAGCTTGGACTCATAAACACAATCTTGTGTAAGATCGACAATGACAAGACACTTAACTAAAAGTACAAAGCATCATGACATTGTATTCATTCCATATGAAAGTGATAGTCAGGTATAATGCTTTATAGAATTTGGGTTGTTCCACTCTCCTCACTGTGCATATGGGATTCATGACATCTCTTCCTGGAGCGTACATCATTTGTTATTTCTCAACACGGCCACCACCTGCAGTGTGCAGTGGTGGGTACTGTCAGTGTAGTAATACATGAGCAGCTAGACGAGGTGCCTTTACCCCCAACAAACTCCCACTTAAAGGTGAATCTGCCCCAGTGAGGAGTGAAAAGAAAATGAAAAGACAGTACAATGTACACATGTACAATAGGATAAGGAAAAACATCATCTCATCCCACGGTGGTCAATCTCTTGAGAGGAAGGCAAAGCACTTAGTGGTGAGGCTTTTCGTGAGCATATCTACAGGATTTTTGTCAGTGGAGATCTTGAAAAGGTCAACAGACTTGTCCTCCACGACCCCACATATGAAGTGATACCTCACTTCAATGTGTTTCATCTTTGCATGGAAGATTGGATTCTTAGCTAGCTAAATGGCACTCATAGAATCCAAATGCAGCATAGGTATAGAATCAATCCCAAGGTCATGAACCAAATGGCCCAACCATATGGTCTCCTTACAAGCCTTGGTGGCTACAACATACTCGGCCTTAGTGGCAGAGAGAGCCATACACTTTTGAACCCTGGACATCCAAGAGACAACACCTCCAGCATAGGTGAATACATAGCCAGAAGTAGACTTCCTACTATCTGCATGTCTTGCATAATCGGAGTCTGTGTACCCCATAACTCATGTATCCTGGCTGCCATAGCAAATACACATATCTATTGTGTCTATCAGGTATCTCATGATACCCTTTATGGCATCCCAATATTTCTTACCAAGTGTAGCCATATAGCGTGCCACAATACCAACTGCAAAGGCAATATCTAGACGAGTGGCTATCATAGCATACATCAAACTGCCCACGACTTATGCATAAGGGATCTTGGCCATCTCGGCCCCCTCTGCTCACCTATCTGCGGACAATCGACCTGTGAAACCTTCACATAAGAAGGTAATGGGTAGCCAATCAGCTTCATGTCCTATGTGAAAATGTTCAATGATTTTATGATTGTACTTCCTATGTGAGAGGTAAAGTATTCCTTGATGCTTGTCGCGCTTAATGCACATACCAAGAATGTGAGAGGCATGTCCCAAATCCTTCATCTCAAAGCTCTTCTTCAACTGAGATTTAAGAGCATCCAGCTTATCATGAGCTTTCCTTGCTATCAGCATATCATCCACATAAAGTACCAAAATAAGCAATGAGCCATCACGAGCTTTCTTCATGTAAAGACACATATCCATAGCACTCCTATTGTAGCCCTGTGATTGCATGAAGGCATCAAACTTATGATACCACTCTCTAGATGCCTGCTTCAAGCCATAAAGACTTTTCTTCAACTTGCACACTAGGTGCTTCCTGCCAGGTTTTGCAAAGCCCTTAGGCTACTCCATGTAAATATCATCATGTAAATCCCCATGCAAGAATGCAATCTTGACATCCATCTGATACATGTCCAAGTCAAGCTACATGACTAAGGCCAAAACCAAGCGAAGGGTGGCCATCTTGACCACAGGAGAAAAGACTTCATCAAAGTCAACTCCATGCTCTTGTTTAAAACCCTTAGCAACAAGTCTTGCCTGATAAGCCGGCTTGGGGTGTCCAGAGGTACTTTTCAGCCTATACACCCATTTTCATGGCAAAGCCTTCTTGCCTTGAGGCAATGCAACCAAATCCCAAGTCATATTCTTATGCATGAAGTCCTTCTCAGATTGCATAGCCCTCTCCTAAGAGTGACTATCACCCCTGCGCATAGCCTTATCATAGGTGAGAGGCTCTCCTGCATCTGTAACCAAGACATAATGCATCAAGGGCTCAAATCTATCAAGTGGACATCTAGCTCTAGTAGACCATCTCACTACAAGCTCTGCTGCATGTCTAGCATCCTGTCCACAATACCCTTGCCATGTGTACCAGCTGTCATGGCAAAGCCTTCTTGCCTTGAGGCAATGCAACCAAATCCCAAGTCATATTCTTATGCATGGAGTCCTTCTCAGATTGCATAGCCCTCTCCTAAGAGTGACTATCACCCCTACGCATAGCCTTATCATAGGTGAGAGGCTCTCCTGCATCTGTAACCAAGACATAATGCATCAAGGGCTCAAATCTATCAAGTGGACATCTAGCTCTAGTAGACCATCTCACTACAAGCTCTGCTGCATGTTTAGCATCCTGTCCACAATACCCTTGCCATGTGTACCAACTGTTGTTGCAGGCTATCTAAATCGTTGTGCAGGAGCACGTGGCTCCTCTTGGAATATAACCGTGTATATCTCTACCAACTTCTCAGGCTGCTGATGCATCTTTTCTTCATGGAAGACTACATCATGGCTACAGATGACTTTCTATGCCTGTGGATCCCAGGCGGTAACCCATCTTGCCTACATCTCCATAGCTAAGGAAAATACATTTGACACTCATAGGATCCAACTTACTATGCTTGTGCTTGGGCTGTCCTTGGGTACATGGTAGAATGCCTCACATCCAAAGACACCTAGATACGCATAAGACAGAGGTTTCCCTGTCCATACCTCCTCTGCAACCTAGAAATCCAAACCACTGGAAGGTGATCTATTTATGACATGCATAGCTATACTAACTGCCTCAACCCAAAAGCTTTGTGGTAGGCCTGCATGGCTAATCATAGAGTGTACACACTCTTGGATTTTTCTATTCATCAGCTCAGGCAAACAAACCATTTTGGGGTGGGGTATAGGGGGAAATCAATTGGTGCTTATTTGTACCCCTCTCGTCACATAGCTGCTCAAAGGCACATGACACATATTCTCCCCCATTGTCAGTCCTAAGGCATTTCAGCCTATGCCCAGTCTGGTTCTCAACCAATGCAAGTTATCTCTAAAACATACTCAAGACATCTGACTTAAGCTTAATGGGGTAAGCCCAAACTTTATGTGAAAAATTGTCAATGAACATCACAAAATATTTTGCACCACCCATAGACTCATAGGACATGGGCCCATAGACATATGAATGTACCAATGCCAAGGGCTCACTCATGCATGTCCTACCAGACTTCTTATGTATATTTCTAGTCTGTCTGCCATAAAGACAATGCTCACATGAATCAAAACATGCATAGTCAAGGGGCGGTAAGTACTACAAATCAGAAAGCATTTTCATTCCCTTCAAGGACATATGGCCCAAACATGCATGCCAAAGAGATACATGTGGGATAGAACTGACTGACAAAACATGGTCAACAAAGGACCCATCAACTACAAGAGGATAGAGGCTACCAGCCTTGACACCTCTAGCAAGCACAAGTCTGCTACGGGTGATCTTCAGGAAGAATCCCCTAATGAAACATGAAATCCAGCATCATCAAGATGCCCTCTGCAGACATAATATTGTGTGTAAGCGCAAGTACATGACCTACATCCTATAACAAAAAAGTGCTGCCAGTAGAGAACTGCAGCCGTACATCCCCAATGCCAACAATAGCAAGTGACCTATCATCACCCAAGTGAACTGAACCAAAGACAACCAGTAGGAATGGAACCACTCACTGCATGGTGTAACATGAAATGAAGCACCAGAATCCAAAAGCCAACACTGTGTATACATAGAGTGAACCTCCGTCAACGGCGTAGCATCACAAGAACTAGCTACAAGTATGTACTCCCCATCGGAGTCATCATTTTGCATGACATTTATCTCCTCGATTTTCACATTGGATTTCATAGGTACCATGCTGCGATCAGATGAATTTTCATGTACTTTGTCCTTTCCCTTCTCTTTGCACTTCTCATTGTGCAACTCATGACACTGTGGGTGTATATGACCCTTTTTGGCACAATGATGACATGTCACATTAGCATTTCTCCCACGAGACTTGCTATGCGACTTACCATGAGACTTAGACCTAGACCTCTGCAAGTCTCGGCCATAGCTAGAGGCCATGACCATTCCCACAATCATTCTTTCCATTACCATATGTGCCTCTAATAGTCAAAGCATGCGACACACGTGAGGCATCCAAGTTTTTTGGGTTGATCTCTTCCTGTTGCAGAAGAGCACTCTTGACATCAGGCAAGTTCAAAACAGTAGTAGAAGCACACAAGGCAGTGCAGAATACATCCCATGACTCACTCAAAGTCCCAAGCAAAAACAATGGAGTAACCTCATCATTGAAGGTAATGCCGTGCGAAGTCAAGTTCTTGAGAATAGCATGGAACTGGCTCAAGTGAGCAGACATCATCATATTCTCCTTCATGCCCAGGTCCATAATTTGCTTCAACTAATACATCAAACTTGCTAAACTTTTCTTGTCATAAAGGTTTTTTATCTTATCCCAAAACTGTCAAGCACTCTGTGCTTCCTCAACCACATTATAATGCACATCTTCAGTGAGACACAAGATGAGGGTGGACTTGAATAACTCATCAAGCTCATCCCATTCGTCATTAGTCATAGTTTCAAGGTGCTCATCATGCATCCTTAGTGGCTTTATTTGTTATTTTTGCACCAGTACCTGCCAAACTTGGCTCTTCCAATAGGCATAATTTGTATCATCAAGCTTTGTGATGTTGAAGATAGCACTGTCATTGGAAGAAGAACCCATAATGCAGTCCAAAACGGTGCAAAAAGTTCAAAATTGCTTGCTATTTTTTGCTGTAAACATCCAAAATACCACCAAAACCAAGGCAAAATGACCGCGAACTGATAGCTAATGATGCTGCCCACCAAGTACTATCAAAAGTACATAAAAGTAGGATGATTCAGCATGAACATTCTAGGTAGGTCTGTGCATAATTGCTTGTTGTAATAAATTACAGCAAAGTACAATGAGAGCAAACTGTAGGCAAAATGAATGCACCAAGTCAATTGACTGTCAAAGCATAACCAGCATCAACAAGTGGGCATAAATCAATATATGACAGTCATACGAGCATCGAGAAAACACCCAAGCATGTCAAATGAATCCATCAATAAGCCAGCACAACCCCTCTGTAATAGGGCAAAGTGTACACAATACTGACAAGACCTGACACAAATAGGTGTATGCTCAGGGGGTGCAAAGCCTAAATCAACCCAAGTACATCTGTGAGGACTACGGAATATCAACCATGTAACATCCAAGTGAAGATCCTAGTCTCAAGTATCTGAATGCTCAAGTAGCATAAACCGACTGCTCAATGTCTGCCAAGCATATCAGGATGCTTCCATTGGCACAAAATCCATAAATATCAAGCAAAGAAGCTCAACAAGGGCATATGATAGCACTAGTGCCAAAAGATCCAAGATCAAGCATCAATAAGACCTCATGAGCATATAGGCCGTGTAGCATCCATACATAGCATCCATAGACATCAAGTACATCCAAATTGTAACTCTGGCAAGCCAAGAAATAGCCAAAGTAAGCTTCGGGAAATCAAATGTCAAGCCAAATTAAGGCTCAGTAGCATCCAACTCCACCAGATAATGTAACATGCATGTAGTAGTGGCATAGGCCAAGCATGTCAAGACCGGTTAGACATAAGCAAAGTACATGCCATAACTATATCAGAGATGAATATCCAAATTCTATGTGAAGTGAGCTCAAGCTCAACCAATTATTCGAGAGAAAATCCAAGCTCTATGTCGATCCTCAAGAGTCACTACATCAATGTATACATCCAAGACATAGCCCAAACGCAATAGGCATATCTAAACATAAGCAAAAGAGCTTTAGACCTGAATATTCTAGTAGCAAATAAACATCTAAAACCAAGCAAAAAGTGGCTCAATCCAAGCTCAAAACCATCGACAAACCATATGCATACTTTTCCATATGTATAGGCACCAATTGAGCATAATGGGGCATCAAATGACTATGTAGCATGAGCATAAAGTGTAATGACAAAGGGATGCCCTATTTTGGGCTGCCTGTGGGCTGTGTAAAACAATCAATGAATGAGAAAATTCATCCCCAAAAGCTTCTCACATCATAGGCATACATACCCCTAGCATTCGGGACTCCAACCGGGCAACCAATGTCAAAGTGGTCCAGACATAAAATGCTAATGTAGCACTATTGTGGGCTACCTATAAACTGTGTATAATAGTCCCAAACCTGAAGTAAATAACATCAATGCTCAATGCCAAGGATCAGAATCAAATGCCAAGCATAAACCAAGTGTATAGTGCCCAAATGAGGCTGCCAATGACTGAAATGACCTGGAGGAGATCAAAGAACTGATCACGTGTTGTAAGTGCACCCCAAAAAATGGCACAAATCTACTTGGGGTTGCTATTCACATTTTTGAGCTAGGTAGAGTGGTAGGAAGGTCATGGGTGCCAAAGAAGGCACACAACAAGCTTGAGGTGCCCCGATAAAGCCTATGTCAAATATGGAGCACAGGAGCTTCATGTCAAGAATTGCGTGATGGGGGGATGTGCTTGAGTTGCTACGCCAAACACACACTGTATACACAAGAAGAAGCTCACTCAAGAATGCAAGAAGAGAGATGGAGTCCAAAACTTTTTCTTGTTGGTTTTTTCTTCTTTTCCACAGACTATACAATGTACACAAAGTATAAATAAGATACAACATAAAGGAAAGTGGCTTTTTAAGTCAAACAATGCATAATCGATTACACTAATCGATTGGTGTTATATCTTTGCCAGTTGTAGGTAGGTGTAACAAACTAAATATAATAGGTGATAAGTCAATGGCCATGTGAGTATCATAATGACCACCAATGTGCTAAGTGTAGACGTACGGACTCATCTAGCCAGGCGGTCCATCATCAATGTCCGCATGTGTTGAGCTTGCCATCTCAACACTTCAATGGTGCTTCCCCCTTTCTCTTCTCAGACTTGTAGACCTATAACCAGCATGAAATCCTGAAGCAAATGAATTAATACCTTTGTTGGAATGCCTTGAGGGTTCCCAAAGGGATCAAATAGGTGCTCGGGAAGCCGAGGAGTGACGGGAGCTCGAGAGAGTCGACTATGAATGCCAGGAAGGAGACCCAATGAGTGTAGGTAATCAATAAAAATTTGAAGAAACCACAAACCAAGCTCAAGTATTCATGAATCCATGCTTTGATACCAGTTGAAAGGTGAGAAGAATCGAAGCTTTCTTGGAAGAGCTATGGCAGGAGAGCAAGGACAAGAAAAAGAGAGAGACCAAATGGGAACTCCAATAGTCACAATGTGTGATTGAGCCTTTCTTGATTCAAACTATCACTAAAAAAATAAAAAATAAAGTGGTGGTGATGGGCGTCCACCACCTACAATGTGTGGTGGCGGGTACTGTCAATGTAGTAATACACGGATGGCTAGGCAAAGGCACCTTTACCCCCAACAAGGACAAGTGTAAAGTACATGACCAAAATGAAGATCATAGCATTGTCCCTAGCAAGTCTAGTGTTAATTTTGAAGAGATTAATGTTATGTAGATTGATTCTAATGATGATTTCATACTTACAGCTTCTTCTCTTGATACTTCACAGCTGGCTGATGCTTTGTGAGGGTATACTTTGTGTTGGCTCATAAATTCAGGGGCTTCTTTTCATGTGACTCCTCATAGAGAGTGGTTTCATTCCTATCGCACTTTGACTAGATTTGTCCATTTTGGGTAATGACTTGGCATTGGAGATAGTTGGTATCAATGATGTCCAAGTATAGTTTTGGTTCAGGTTGAATGTTTACTCTTCATGATGTATGTCATGTACCTGCTCTCATGAAGAGCATTATCTCTACGACACTTTGATGTAGGCTATATAGTTTCTTTTGGTGATTCCTCATTGAAGATTATTGTGGAAATCTTATCATTGCACATGGTGCTAAGTCTAACACTCTCTATCCCTTGCTTGTATGTATTTAGGTTAGTTGACTATATTTTGGCAATGGAAGCATTTTCATAGGTATCTCTATGGCATCTCGTCGCCTTGGGTACATGTCCTTGAAAGGAATGAAAATACTTACTCATTTGCAGTATCTTCTACCCCTTGACTATAAATGCTTTGAGTCTTGTGATCATTGTTTATATGGCAGACAAATATGTAATACACATAAAACATCTGGTATGATATGCATGGGTGAGCCATTGGCTCTTATTCATATGGATGTATATGGTCCCATGCCCTTCAAGTCATTAGGTGGCACAAAGTATTTCGTTACTTTCATTGATGATTATACGAATGAAGTCTAGGCATATCCTATTAAGCAGAAATTGAAAGTCTTGGCTACATTTCAATGTTGGCTTGCTTTGGTTGAGAACTAGACTAGATATAGGTTGAAATGCCTAAGGTCAGATAATGGGGATGAGTATGTCTCTAAATCCTTTGAATAGCATTGTGACGAAAGGGGTATTATAAGCATTAGTTGACCACCCAATACACCCCATCCTAGAATGGTATGGTTGAGCTCATGAATAGAACAATTCAAGAGCAAGTTCATAGTATGCTTACCCATGCAAGCTTATCACAATATTTTTGAATTGAGGCAATTAATGCTATCACACACTTGATCAGTCTCCATGTATTGCTCTTAGCTATCAAGGTGCTGAGGTATTTTTGGGCTAAGGTAGTTACTATTGCCATACACTTGATAAATCAGTCTCCTTGTATTGCCCTTGACTATCAGGTTGTAGAAGCATTTTTGGGCTAAGGCAATCACCACTGCCATACACTTGATAAATCGATCTCCATGTATTGCTCTTGACTATCAGGTTGCAAAGGAGGTAAAGTCTAGAAAACCTCCCTCATATGCTCATTTATGTATCTTTGGTTGTGAGGCTTTTTGCCATGTACCCAAGGACAAGCACAATAAGCTAGATCCTAAGTCTAGAAAATTCATCTTTCTTGGTTATGTGGATGCAAGTGAGATGGGATATTGCCTATGGGATCTGCAAGCTCGAAAGGTTATCCACATCCATGATGTTGTTTTCCATGAGGAGAAAAATGCATAAGCAACCTGAGCATGTCATTGAGGTACACAAGGTGATATTTCAGGAGAGGAGTCTCCTGTTAACTATGTGGAGCTAGTATCTAATGTTTTGTAGGATGTATAGGTCCCACAATCTATCTTGAGGTGGTCTTTTAGAGATAGAGACAGCATGTATGGTTTGAGTCCTCTATGGATTATGTTATGGTGGTAAATGCTCGTGAGCCTCTTACTTATAATGAGGCCATGCACAAATGTGATAGTCACTCTTGAGAGAGGGCCATGCAGTTAGAGTATGACTCACTACAAAAAAATCATATGTGGCATTTGGTTCCTTTGCCTAGTGGCAAGCATGCTTTGCCATGCAACTGGATATACAAGTTGAAAAGTACCCTTGGATTCCCCAAGTTGGGATACAAGGCCAGATAGGTTGCTAAGGGCTTTAAGTAGAAACATGGTGTGGACTTTGATGAAGTCATTTCTCCTGTTGTGAAGATGACTATGTAGAGATTTATGCAATCATACTCCTAAGACAACCTCTTTGTATGGAGCAATAGGGCAAGGGATATGCAATAGCCTAGGAGAAGTTACATGAATCCCATATGCATAGTGAGAAAAGGGGAGCCATCATACAACTATAAAAGCATGTGCTTGACATTGAGTTAAATGATGAATGCTATTACACTTTTAGTCTTGTCACTCTACTCAAGATTGTGTTTATGATTCCAAGCTAATCTATCTTGGAACCTAATTCACTCGAGGAATAGTCAATGTCTAATATCAGTCATCATTCTTCATGTCATTGACTTTCGTCCTTTATAACTAGACCTTGCTCAAGGATCTCTATTTCTCAACATGATATCAAAGGAGCCATGCTGAGCTTGGTTTAGTTCAACTCACTACTCCTCTAGCTCCCCACAACCTTCTTTGATTAGCTTAGATTGACAAGAATCTTTCATGTCTCACTTCATTTTCACTCTACCATTCTTGAGCTTGAGCAAACAACACCTACCTCTGTTGGAGCAACCATATCTCTTCAATTATGCTATATCTCTTCAATATTTCTTATTGGGACTTGTTCTTCAAGTCAAGGTGCAACTTCTTGGCACAAAAATTGAGGATATTGATGTAGATCATACCTAGCATTTGCATTATTCCAAATCGGGGTGTAGTTTTGATAGCGACCACTTTGAAGGCTTAGATCTCTGAGCTTGGACAAAATGAGCACAAACCCTCTTAGGGTGACTTAGATGATTAGTGAGGATCCTCAAAATCAAAGGGTTTGAGTAGATTCAACCTACAGAGCTTGTGGGAGCTAATTTACTAGTCATCACTAGTCCCTGAATTGGTAGGATAACCATAACCATTTTGATCTAAGCTAAAAAATTTACTTCATTTTCTAACTCCCTTGGCTCAAGCAACCCACTACAACTCTAATTTACTATACCACTAAAGTTCTAGCAAGTGCAACCCTTAAACTCAGTAAGAAGAAGGTTCAAAAAGTTCAAGCATCAGCATCCAACATTAAGTTAGAAATAGTATCTCTTAATACTAAATAGTATTGTTTAAACACTAATAGTTATTGTGTCTTTTGACACAATTCTTTTGTTAAAATCTCTTGATGGATTTACCTTAGTTGTTAAAGTTGATTTGTTGTTGCTCTTGCTATCAACTAGGAAAGATTTACCATCATGCCACTTCAAAGAAACGAACTTCCACGCTTGGCAAGACAAGGATCAAGTTGATCGTGATGAAGAAGGCCCTTTGGTCAATAACCAATGGTCAAGAAAAGAAATCCAAAGATGTTTCTCTTGTAGCAATATGGCAAAAGAATGATGAAAAAGCCCAAGCCATCATCAAGCTTGAGCTTGATGATAGTTATATCCACCATGTAGACACATGCGATACATCTTATGCCACTTGGGAACAGTTGGACCCACTATTTGGTGCTCAATCTAAATCTTCAAAATATGGATTGTAGATTGAATTTTTCAAGTTGGATATGAAGACTAATATATTCTTTGCAACCCATCTTAATTATATGGAAAGTTTGCTAACTCAACTTGTAGGGATTAATTTAAAAATGGATGAAGATGTATGCATTGAATTTCTACTGAAGAATATTCCTCCACAATTTGGTAATGTATCCACCATACTAATTAATATGCTAAATCCAAAGCTAGTAGACATTAAAGCATCACTCCTAGAAGAAGAGAAAAAGCTCAAAGGAAAAGAAGAAGCAAGCACTTCTACAAAAGAATGGGACACATTGAAAAGTTTTGTTATACCAGGAAAAGATCACAAAATGCCTACCTCAAAGAAGAAGACACTCAAGAGCAGAAGGACAAGCCTCATCAGCCCTTCTATTTCCACTATTTAGATCGAATTTTTTAAGCCTTGTATATACGTGCATGCTCCAATCATAAGCTTTATAATCCTCATGTAACCTATGCACCATAGCCTCTACTGACATAGTGAAGCCTTGTAACAACCTCTAGCTTTATATGGTTGTTTTTTCCATGTCTATACTTAGCAAGGTTCTACTCATGACACCTTGTGTATACTCAACGATTTTTATGGTTGTGATTAAGGAGGTGTGTTGAGATTTATGCAATATCACTCCTAAAACATCATCTTTGAATCCCATAGGCACAGTGAGAAAATGGGAACCATCCTACAACCATAAAAGCTTGTACTTGACATTAGGTTAAATGATGAATGCTATTGTACTTTGTACTTTCAGTCTTGTCTCTCTACTCAAGATTATGTTTATGAGTCCAAGCTAATCTATCTAGAGTCTATGTCACTTGAGTAATAGCCAATGTCTAGTCTCAGTTATCATGCTTCTTGTCATTGACTTCCATCCTCTATAGCTAGACCTTGCTCAAGGATCCGTGTTCCTCAATAGACTACCCTCCTACGCTTGGTACTGGCTTTGGTTGCTCTCCTTGACTTGGATCTTTATCATATGGATGTCAAGATGGCTTTTCTTCATGGGTACTTGTATGATGAGATTTACATAGAGCAATCTAAGGGCTTTGCAAAACATGGTATGAAACACCTAATGTGTAGATTGAGAAAGAGCCTTTATGGCCTCAAGCAGGCACCTAGGGAATGGTACCAAAAGTTTGATACCTTTATACATTCACATGGATATTTCCTCAGTGATATGGATCCTTGTTTATACACAAAGAAGGCTCGTGATGGCAATCTTATGATTTTGATCCTCTATGTGGATAACACGTTGATTGTTGGGAGTGCTCATGATGAACTAGATGCCTTGCAAGGTTAGCTTAAGAATAGCTTTAAGATGAAGGACATGGGACAGACCTCATATATTATTGGGATGTGCATTATGCATGATCACTCTAAGGGACTCCTCTATTTATCATAGAAGGAGTACATCTAGAAGGTCCTTGAGCGGTTTTATCTATAAGATGTTAGGCTTCCTTTACCTTCTCATGTGAAGGTTTGTCATGCCAATTGTTCGCAATTTGATGAGCAGAATGCAAAGATGGCCAAGATCCCTTATGTATCCACATTGGGCATTTTGATGTATGCAAGGATAGCCACTCTTCCTAACATAACATTTGTAGCGGGAGTTGTGGCACACTATATAGCTACACATGGTAGACGGTATTGGAATACTATCAAGGGTATCATGAGGTACCCAAAAGGCACAGCAACCATGTGCACTTGTTATGGAAGCCAAGATATAGGAGTCATGGAATACATTGACTTTGATTATGCAACACATGCACACAATAGGAAGTCCCCATCTCTAGCAAAGTCTTCACCTTTGCTAGAGAGGTTGTTTCTTGGATGTCCAAGGTGCAAAAATGCATGGCCCTATCTACTACCTATAAAGGTAGAGTATGTTGCAGCCCTGAGGCTTGCAAGGAGGCTCTCTAGTTAGGTAGACCTTGGTATTACTGATGTGGTCCCTACGCTGCATTTGGATTCTATGAGTGCTATTCAATTGGCCAAGAATCCAATCATCCATGCGAAGATGAAACACATCAAGGTGCATTACCACTTTATTCGAGATGTCATTTAGGACAAGTCCATTAAGCTTGTCAAGATCTCAATTGACCAAAATCCTATATATCTGCTCACTAAAAGTCTCTCAATAGAGCATTTCCCCTTTGTTAGGAAGTTGATGGGCATTGGATGAGATGACATTTTTTCTCATCCTATTATACTTATGTACATTTGTACTTTGTCACTTTTTTCTCGTTCTCTCCCCACTAGGGGCACATTTTCCTTTAAGTGGGAGGTTATTAGGGGTAAAGGCACATGTGCCTAGCTTCCCATGTATTAGCTACATTGACAGTACCCGCATATCCACACACTTGTACACTATAGGTGGAGGGTGTCCATCATTATTACTTCATTCTTTATTCTTTCAATGAGATTTAAATAAAGGAAAGGCTGTAATTGTCACACATTGGAGCCCCAAGAGAGACACCAAGGAAAAGGGGTTTCTACTGCAAGAAAATCTATCTTGTAACATCAACAAGTTTTTGTTTCATTCTTTTGAAAACCACAACAAGAAAAAGAACAAATCTTCATGCAGCATCATAGTAGATATCACCTACGGATTTGATAGAATCAACCATAATATTCAACATCTTCATAGAATCCATCAATAAACAAGGAATACAAAAGAACACACCACTTTTGAATGGAAATAATCACATAGTATTCATCTTCATTGTCTTCATAGTTCTCTTCTCTCAATCTCTCATAGATAAATACATTGTTTTGATAGAATTGGCTATCTCTCTCTCTCTCTCTCTCTCTCTCTCTCTCTCTCTCTCTCTCAATCAATAGTACATCATCTCCCTTACTACAATAATTAATAATCACTCTCAATAATCCTTCTTAGGTCATGGATGCACTTCCCAAGAGGTATGGGAGGTATGAAAGGGCACCAGAGCCACTATAGTGTCTCTTCATAGCTTACTTCTATCTTTGTCACTCCAATCTGCTCTTCAGTCTTTAGTAACTACTTTGTAACGTACCCATCTTTGGCTACCCAAGCACTTTTTAGCGGTCCATCGAGAAACAAATATAAGTGTTGCCGCCTGGCACTCCCATGGAATGTTTTGGGGTTTGTTACTTAGGGTTTCCTGAGTCCGCCTCGCAATGAAACATTCGCGGTCAAACCCACTAGGATCGACCTAAAATTCGGGTTCCTAGGGATTAAGGTCTCCTGACAGCATTCTAGCATCGGGTCTTGGACATCCTACTTTACGCAGGGATACCCAAGCTGAAGCAGATCCATGTCACACTTGGTTCAAAGAGAATGGGAAAGGAGAGGGATGTACCACTCAACCTCTCTGCCATAAGGCCTAGTCTCATTCCGGTCCCCTAAAATGGCATGAATCGGGTTCTGTTCTAATATTACCTAAAGGTCGTTTGTCTATAGAATCTTGTGAGAAGCCTCTCAGATTTCTGGGACCACCTTGCCATAGGACGAACCCGTCAGGGGTTCTACCCACCCACTTTCCTCAATCGGCGTTCTTTAGTTACCTAATTAGGTCCTATCACATTTATGTGGGACATTTAAAAATAGCTTCCTTAATTAAGCCCTTTAAGAAACCGGGTTCGTTTGCGCAACTCATGGCACTGACACAAAAATAGTTCAGACAAGTTCTTTGGAAGTAAACTTTATATTATCATCTTAACTGAAATACAAGTCTCGTCCAAAATGGACGGGTTCCGCAATCCGTGAGGATGCGTCTTATTTCTTCCAAGTATTCGCCCTTGCACTAGAAACAAGGCCTCAAGAATCTATCCTAAGTCACGTAGATGGTTTGAGTAGGACCCAGAGGCAAGGAATTTATGGCCAGAGCCCCCCTTGGCATCCAAGCGTCCTCTTACATTCAAATTAACCTACGGAGAGACCTCTCATGGTGGGTTCGGTCCACATTCCCATCACGGTTATTTGAAACCCCCTTGGCTAGGGTTGGCAGTTAGCTGGGGGTAGCTTGGCTTGCCCTCCTTGAATTCAACCTGATTTATTATTCAACTTTCTATTGTAAGCTTGGGTCATTCATTTCATTCACAAACATTGAACCTAGATTTACAAGCACAAATAAACAGTGAAGGCGAGTGCTCTCAAGACACTTGCTAAGGTGGAGTCCTCATCTTTGATGCTAACGTCGCCTTTTTTTATCATTCTTGCTTTGGCGTCATTATCCATTACTTCTCGTGGGATGGGGAATACCCTCTGCTTGACCTCACTACTATATATTAGGGTAGGACAAATTTGCTATAGTTTACGTGAGGGCTTCACTAGATTACTATCCTTTGATCCCCCTATCTTAAGATCTTGGTCTAGGGTTTTGTTGGGTCAAATGGGTAATCATCTTTTCCTATCTTAGAACTCTATCAGGTCCTAGGCTTACCCTAGGATCTCCTCATCTTCACGATGATGGATACTTATATTTACTCTTTTTGCAGGACAACATAAACTAAGTCTACTTACCATTTTCGAGATAGCTACGAGCATCGAATGTAGCTTGGCGAGTAGTCATTCTCCTTGTGGGTACTACATTTGATCTTCCTTGTGTTAGTTTCGGGATGTTTCATATTCTGGAGACGATATACCTAGGAGTGTTTTTGGGCTCATCGCGGTTGGCTATTGGGGTAGAGACCACAAGTGTGTTGACTTCAAGTAAGAATTATGGTTGTAAGGACAAGCCAATTTATTTTACGATTAAGGTTCTAGGTGAGTTAAACCTTGGCTTCACTTATCGGCCATGACCTTATTTACCAAACTATCCTTTTCAAACAAGCTCAACAATGCACGTGCACATCCTAATCTACATTTTTAGATGCATATCCCATTATGTGGTGCAATTGAAGCTATTCATGATGCCATGCAAGTCCCAGTGCAAGTCTCCCCTATGTTGTCAATGCGATGCGAGGTCCTTATTTGTAGAAATCCCTTTCACTACATTTATGCAACTCATAAGGCATGACTTAATTTCTCAAATGCAAGTATACATGCATTGTTGAAATTGCAAGTTAATTCTCTGTGATGGTCTATGGGATATTTATGTACCTTGATCATCTATGATGCATCTTCACGGACTCCTTGTCAGCTTGAGGCAATCGATGGAGAGATTACAAGGCTTGCGATGGGGAAAGACAACACTTGAGTCTTTGCTTAAGGAGGGGATTGGTTCTTGAGCCTCTTCTCCCTCTCCCTCTTACTCTCTCCCTCTCTCTCTTACTCTCTCCCTCTCTCTCTCTCTCGTACTCTCCCTCACTACCTCTCTCTCTCTTTCTTAAGCTTAGCAGCAAGGGGGAGAAGAGAAGAATGGTGTCTCCCCCTTCTTAAGGAGGGGGGATATTATACAGCGGAGTAGTGGGTATTAATGTGGGGAAAATAATACTATGATAGGGCTTTGTCATGGATCGACTATGTGTTGAGTGCTTGAGGTCCTAAGCACAAACAAATTTGGGAATCTCTTGGGTGTAAGCCGATGGTGATGGATGCAAGCATTATCTCCCTCTTTACCTTCATTGAGTACATGTTTAGTTTCCTATTATCATCATGATCTCCTCCTTCACCTAATAATTTCGTCTCCCTCCCCTTGTCACATGCATGTGTCGTCATCACGGCCATCTTTTGGTTGCAACCCCCCTTTCGTCATCGTCTTCCTCATCACGTTAACGATCAGTTCAACTCCCCCTCCATCTCATAGTTCAACTCCCCCTCCCTCCGTCATCCAATGGCATCAACAGGGGGAGGAAAATGTAATTAAAAATAATTTGTTTTTATTTCAAAAATAACAAGGTAAAGAGGAGGGAGAATTTGACGACAACTGTGACTGTAATAGGGGGGGAATCTGTTGGCGACGGCGGATGATGGCGGAGTGTTACATACTTCTTCCATTTGTTTTAGCTCTTCTGAACTTAGATTCATCCTTTCCAAACGTTAGAAAACTTTCCCAAAGTCACATCTCATTCCACAGAACACTTATAGAATATCTATAGAATAGAAGAGAACAGAAACAGAACAGGGATATAGGCTCTACAGAAGTTCATCAAAGGGTTATAGAAGGTCATTAGAGAACAACAAAATCTCATAACTCATACTAAAACCATTCCAAACTATCAAAAACTATTCAATAAGCTTTCAAAAGATTTCAATCTTCATCAATCATCAATCCGTGCTTCATACAGAAGAAAATCAAAACAAAACAGAAGCTAAATAGAAGGTATCTGAACCGATTAGAACCTACCAGAACATCATAAACCTCATATTTCTACTAAAAATCATCATGAGCTTCTTAAACATGATCAATATAATTCAAAACACTCTCAAAAATTTCCAAAACGACCAATCATCACTCAAAATCCATCAAAATCAACCATTCGGATCTCAAAAACAACAAAAATCAGTCAAAAATTCAGTATTTTTCCAGTCTCAACATATCCCCACACTTAGAAAGGAAGCGTTCTTGCGACCTAAGGAAAAGAAGAATATAAGTTCAATAAAGAGCTCAATTTGAATTTTTTTAATATTTAGTATCTTCAATAATCACCCAACCACGACCCCAACTTTGTCACTTGTATCTAAGAAAGAATACAACTAAAGGAAAACGCCGTTATGCATTAACACATCATATAAACAATAGAAAGTCATAACAAATTTGTAAAGGATATAAGAGGTTCTTCAGCTTTGCATCGTAGGCTTTCCATCCACCATCACCATTAGTGCCAATAGTCGAAAAGAGAGCTCTCAAACAAATCCATTATTCAACCAGCGCGAACTCATTTCATAAAAATTAATACATCACAAACACAAAACAACCATCTGAATGGCACCTCCAAAAGAGAGATATAATATTAAGAAAACATAAAAGATATAGCCAGAGGTATTAGTGAAGATGATCCCTCTTGAAAGCTTGATGATTACGAAAATGATCCATGGATAAGGATTCATCTACAAAAGATTTTGGAGGATTCTGAAAGAATTGAAGGCAGCACATCCTTTCTAGCAAAACAAGGTATCTGCTACGTAAACAAAGGGCATGAAAATATAGGACATCCAGTTGTCAGGAATCAATGTTCACATTGACATTTATACAAAGCTTGGGAATGGCCTTTTGATTGTTATGGGAATGCCTATGCATATATGCTAGGTACCAAGCAAAATGGGTTTTCAATCTCACTTAAGGATCTAGAGATTGTGAATATTGTTGGGCAAAATGAAGATAATTTTGGTACGCTTGACTAGCAATTGTCCAGTCCCCTGGTATTAATGGCTAATTAATCTGTGGTCCCGTAAGAGAATCGGCTGAGCTCCATCCTCTTCTTTTGGGAATCTGATGATCAAATCCTTCATACCCACTAACCAACTGAGGGGGTTGAGAAATTGAAGTGAAATGAGTAAAAGAGAATGAAGAGATGGGTAAGAAAAATCATAAAATGAGGAATAAGCTAAAGAAGGATTAGTTGAAAATTTAGGTGAGTCACTTAAGAAAGGTGTTAATTGATAAGCATGAAAAGTAGAAGATATTTGGATAGATGGGGAAGGACAAGGCGAAGAAGGGGAAAAAACTCGATCTTTAATGAAAGAACAATAGGTAAAGATTGGAATTTGAGGAGGACTCTGAGGTTGGAAAAGGAGAGGTAAGATGGTTATTGAGTTGGATTGATAAAGAAAAAAATAAGCATCATAGTGATGGGCCATTTTAATAAAATAAGCTAGGAACAAAGGGACCTAAAACAGATCGTCGATAATAGGCATCAAAGAAGGATGAATCAAATGAATGGTTTTTGGAAAGATAAGCTAAAAGATCCACCCTCATTTGGTTAGTGTCTTACACATGAGTAGAGGTTGTATTCTGTCGTTGATTCAAGACTATAGAATCAATCATTGAATGCCATAAAGTGTCAAGGCAAACAGCCACTTTAGAAGAATAGCACTGGAACATTTCATCTATTCTCAACTCCAAATGATTGACATATAAAGCAGCTTGTAAAACCACATCCCCTACATACCAAGCCAGATCTACATCATCTGGAATTAACAGATCACCTCGTAGATACATATAAGACAACAGCATGGTATCCAAAGTCACAGAATCTTCAAAGACCATACGGACAACTTCTGTTAGCACATCAAAAGACCAGGCTCCACTCCAACCATCCTCTGGAAGAGGTAGATCTATCGTTGAGAGCTTAATATAGAAGGCCAACTTCTATAGCTGATAGTGGACAAAAAAGGAATGGTCGGGAGGAACATACTCCTGAAATTTCTCAAATGTAGACCATAATAAATCCATCTTGGATTGCAATCTTTCCACTTTAGCTTGAAACAACAGACATAATGTGGCTTGTCTTTGGAGAATTGCCAAGTTCGTAGGGGTCATAGAATGAACTGGTGCACAATAGGGCTTTATGAAGAAGAACGTGACTGGACCAGTTGCTCGTTAAGGTGCTGAATTTGGTTTCGGCTCTGGTCTAAGGTGATATTTGCTATTTAAGCTTCTCTGTCTGGGTGGCTAGCAAAGCCTGAAGCTCATGAGATTCTTTCAACAATCTATCTCATTCCTCAGTTATATTAACCACTTGGGTTGTAGTGTCAACGAACTGAGTGTGCAAACTAGAATTTTCCATTTTCTGAGCATCAATGATCTTAGTCTGTTGCTCCATTTGGGTAAAAAGATCATAAAAGTGTTCACAAGCAGAAGCTAGCTTTGCATTTGCTTTTATCAGTTCTTCTTTGGTCTGTTGTACTTCATCATAGAAAGAGGAATAGAGCTACTGGATACATGCAGTCACTGAGAGCTCAATAGAATGCTGAACATCTTGACATAGGAAGGGAATTGCATCTCCAGTTACCAAGCATTGCATTGAAGGGATGGAAATCTCCAGAGTACCCTCACTATGTGCTCTGAAAAGATTCGATGTTGTGAGGAAAACTGGGAGATAACTGCTAGATTGATCAGGAACGGAGACTGGAGGAGGAGCTGGATCTGATTGAGCCACTCGTTTTAAGCATTTCCTCTGAACTACCATAGGAGGGATAGGATCAAGATCCTCAATGATGACATCAAAGTGTTGAGCAAGGGGAGGAGCATCTGGTGGATCAACTATCAATGTAGGAACTTCCTTTAAAGGGGTGGCATATGCCAAAAAGATAGAAAGATAGGATCCAAATGTAACATTAGTTACATTACCCTTGGTAGCTCTGACAAAGTGTTGATCCATTTTGGACAGAAGGTAGAAACTCAAATCAATCATAATGCCTTTCAACACTATTCTAGAAGCTGTAAACAACTCCTTTGAAAGGTAATCATAGGGTGTCTTGGTAGGCATAAAGCTGTCCTGAAGGAACTGGCATAGCTACTTCCACGCAGGATTGGAGATCATGGAGACACTGATGCCAGAAGTGGTAAGAACTTTCTTGGGATCCAACACATCCTGTGTCTGCTTTTGCAACAATTTAAGGATATCCTCATTCGAGAATAGTTGTCTAGCAATAGGGAAAGAGTCTCCCCGATAGGGTAACGACAGAGCCTTACCCAAACTTTTAGGCGTCAATTGGACAATGGTTCCTCTGACAGGACCAAACCTCTTACTGTAAGAGGATAGAAACTGAACAAGTATCAGTATCCTCTGGGATGAGTGGTAATGAGAGTGCGATGAACTTTGTTAAGCCTGCTTTGCCAATAAGTTCAGACTCCAACAATAAAGAATAATCGTGAGAGACCAATGGGACGTATTGGACTGGAGGAGGAGCTTGAGACACCATTCAGATAGATTACACATACACCATACACACAGACAATCACAAGGAATGCCTGCAAAACAACAGAATATCCATACAAAAGAAATTGACCAGAATAAGCACACACAAACGTGACTAACCGGTTGACCACCCCAAAAAATCCACATCCTAGAAAAAAATTCGGCATGACCTCTACACATTTGCAACCGAAAGCTTCATGCTATGCAACAAACATGCACCCGAGACCCCGTATCAAGTAGAAAAAAAAACTACAGACCGCACCCGTAATTGTATCATACAATCAAACCATAATACCTCAATAATCGTCTCAGGACATAACTAGAACTTCGGTAAGCAATGACAGCTTGAAAGATTGCACATGCCCATCCCACGAAGTGTATTTATTGAAAAGGGAAAAAGTGCAATGAGGGGAATGATTTTAGTGAAGGGTTCGTTTTACTAAATTATTAACAATGGGTGAAATTTTATTAGGTTGTAAACCTTAATAAGAAAACGATGGTTCCTTCTTAAAATATTAATTACAAATTATTAGGGTGAAATGGTACTTTTAACGGATCCCGGACTTCAATACCCAGATTGGGTCTCTAAATGCATATTCATTAATTAAAAATTAAGTGTGTGTTTAGCCGTTTTGTGTAGTGTGTGTGCATTCGTGACGGTGGGTTCATTTTTAATAAACTTAGATGTGTTTGTAGTGTACGAATTGCGCGTTAAGTGAATGACTGGTTTAGTTTTAATTGTTTAGAAAAATGTGTGTTTGGCGCGAGTGCACGTGGAAAAGTGGATGATTTAACTTCATTTTAACCATTAACTGTGGTTAACTGGTGAAACGAAAAGCAAAAAATATAAATACCTGACAGGGGTGTATATGCAAGAGACTGAGGGCGCACGGATGGATCCCAAGATGCAATGAGTCCAATAAAAAAGCAAAAGCCACAACTGAAAAAAAATGAAACACCTTATTCTTTTTAACAAAAATAAGAAGGCGAGGTTAGTTGGGTCATATTTGGTTTAGTTAATTTGGATTAGTATTTGGATGTTATTATCATTATTATTATTATTTATGTGTTTTTTAAAATGTTTGATTTATTATGGTTTTTAAAAAAAATCAATTTAATAACTAGCTTTCGAAAATCACCCCTGAGTGAAAATTGAACTATTAGGCTTCAACAATGGATTGTATTTTTCAATAAATTTTCAGCCTATTTTTGGAATTTAAAATAAAATTTCTATGAATTTAGGTAAAATTTTAACATTTTGGCCTAAAAATAATAGGGTGATCATGTGTCAAGGCTTTTTCAACTTATAAAAATATTCCAAAAGTAGTCAAATGCATTAATGGAATTTTCTATGATTTTTTTGAATTTAATTTTGATTTTTATTATGTTTTTCTCAATTTTCAATGAATTTTGAAGGATTTAAATTTTTTGCAATTAATTCTCTGTATTATAACCAACAAGATAAACCAAAAAATTTCCCAATTTAGTGAGGAAATTTGCAACTATTTTTATATTTTTTAATTGACTTTTTTATGATTTTTAAAGGTTTTAGGTGTTTTTCTTGTGTTAATGGGTTTGTTATTTTTAAATAAAAAATAGAAAATAAAAGAAGGTACTCAAGCTGCGTGTGAATAGCAACATGTGCTCAGATGGCACACACCACTGCACGAACAAGTTGAAACGTATGTCCTCTCGCGTTAACAATGGCGAACACTTGTGGATGCGACACGACAGCGAGCGTGTGCACAACGGCACGAACTCCAGCAACCGCGTGGTCAGGGACAGAAAATAGGGGGCCAATGACAAGATTGCAGCGGGTTGGGGGGGAGAGGGGGCTAAGGGGGGGTAGTGGGGGGAAGGGGGTGGGAATGAAGATAGGGGGGAGGGAAGTGTGAAGATAATGGTGGAAGGGTTGGTGAATTGGTGGGGAGGGGTAGGTTAATTGGGTTGGGCGGGGTAAGGATGGTAATAGGATAAAAGGGGGGACCTATGGGGGTGGGTATGGCCGGATGGGGTTGGAACCGTGTTGCGGGTAGGGGGACAAAATGGTGCGTAGGGGATGCTTTGGGGGTGGTAGGCGAGGGGACAAAATTGCAAGCAGGGGGGTAAAAACTAGCGGACGGGCGGGGCAGTTAAGGACATCGGGGTGGGGGAATCAAAAGGGGGTAGGCGGGGGGTGAGAAGAACGGCCACACGGGGGTGGCGAAGAAGAGGGATGGCGGGAGGGTGGCCAACCTAGGGGAGGTGGCGAGGGAGAGGAAGGGCAGGAGGGTGGCCGCGAGGGAGATTAAGGGCGGGAGGGTGGCTACCTGGGGGAGGTGGGGAGGGAGAGGAAGGGTGGGAGGGTGACCACGTGGGGGAGGTGGCGAGGGAGAGGAAGGGCGGGAGGGTGGCCACCTGGGGGAGGTGGCGAGGGAGAGGAAGGGGAGGAGGGTGGCCGCCTGGGGGAGGTGGCAAGGGAGATGAAGGGCCAGAGAAGAGGAAAGATAAATAGAAGAAGCACAGAAGAGGAACGAGAAGGAGAAGGAGAAAAAGAAGAAGAAGGGGGAGGAGGAGGAGGAGAAGGAGGAGGACAAGGAAGAAGAGGTGGAAGGGAGGGAGAAGATGGTGAGAGAGAAGAAGAAGAAGAAGCAAGGAGAGAGGGGAGAGAGAGGGAGGGGTTGGGGAGAGAGAAGAAGAAGAGAGAGAGAAAGAAAAGGAGAGAGAGGAGAAGGGAAGGGGGGAATCATGTCAGGGGGGTATTTTGATTTTTTTTCTTTTTAAATAAAAATAATAATACGAAATAAATAAATAAATAGAAAAATAATTTTAAAAACCCTCTCATCCCATGCTTATACACAGGGTGAGGTAAAAAAATTTGCAGTGGCGGGAAGAAACGGGGGCCGGGACGGCGATGGGGAAGGTGCAAACGCCACGTGGGCGGCACTAGGCACGTAAAAGCAAAAACACACACGTTCACACATGAGGCGAGCCACACGGGGACACGACAAAACAAATACAATTTAATAACAGTCAAACCGTGAGTCGGAACGCAATGCGGTAAAGAGAAAGACTGTGTTGGAAGGCGAGGGGAGACTGCGAAAAAGTACAACGGGGTGTCCAAGATCAAGTCTAGGCATTCACATGGAAAAAATGTAAAAATCGGCCTGAAAACGCATACAACAATTAATATCAAAAAATTTGTTTGCCGAATTGAAACGCGGGAAAAAGAAAAGTTGTGAAAAAAGGCATGTCGGACGGGCCTATCATGTCAGAACACCATTCCAACGGACATAAGACCCGGTCACCTAGAAAAAACCAAAAAATGACCCCTGGAACGAGACACAAAAATTAATATAAAAAGATCCGGGCACTAGAACAAAGGGCAATAAAAAGGAAAAATGTCCGTGAGAAGGAGATTCACAAGGGAGCACAATAAAACACATATCCAAGGGAATGAGGAGGGGTTCGCATGCAAAAAATGTAAAAATCAAATCCAAAAAATCATACAGGAATTAATATCGAAAAATCCATTAGCCAGAATGAAGTGAGAGAAGAAGGAAAAATGTGCAAAAACTTGTGCCCAACAATCCTATCACATCAGAACATAATGCTGAGCAAAAGAACACCTGTTCGCATGGAAAAAACCCAAAATTTTTATCCAAAACGGGATTTGAAAATTAATAGCGAATGATCCGTGCATCGGAATTGAGGGCAAGAAAATGAAAAAACTTCAAGACATATAGAATCTTCAGGGCTGGAACATCAAATTGCAGTTCGGATGGGGCTAGGAGGCGTTCACATGGAAAAAACCAAAAAATTGAGCTCGAAAACACCGATAAAAATGAAGAACAAAAAATCTACAAGGCGGAGGAAAAATGAGAATTGTGCAAGAAGGGTGGCCAGACAAGGATATCTAGTCAGAATTGAATTTTGAAGAGAATAGGGTAGGTTCACATGGAAAAAGGGCAAAAACGTACGCGAAAAAGGCACGAAACCACACAAAAATTAATTACGGACAAACTGTACGTCAAAATGATAGGTGATTAAAAGAAAGAATATCCAAGGGAAAGCGCTATTGTGTTAGATCATTGTTTCGAAGCGAGAAGGCGCGTTCGCATGGAAATACATCCAATTGTGTAGGAAAAGCTTCAAAAATTAATAACGCAACAACGGTAAGTCGGAACAGGGAAATGTAAAAAGGAAAAGTGTGTCACTCAAAGGAACGAACATGCCTATAAGGTTGGATCAAGAGTTTGGTGAACGTAGGGTATGTTCACATAGAAAAGGAAAAAATTACGCAAATAAAAAAACCACAAGGCAAATGACCTCGACGACAGGAGGTATGAGGGTGGGTGGGTGAGGAAGGGACCCCATCAAGGAATAACTAGTACGTGGTAGATGCACATGAGTAATGACATATGCAAGGGGTATGCACATCAGACATGTAGGGACGTATCCCCACACTTAAGACCTTACCGGTTAGGATAGATTGATCGACACGGCCGTGGACTTGTCAACCGACTGGATGCTGGCGTCCCCACACTTAAGACATAACATGTACTTGCAAATAGAAAATTAGGGTTAGGAACACTTGGCCCATTTCGTAGAGGATTGAAGGGAATCGTCATTGTTGATGCAGGAAGATTGAAGCCGTCGTCGGGCAGCAGGAGGGACCAGGGCGCGCCACAGAACATGTCCAACATGGCAAGGACCATGCAACATCACCCAGCGAGGTAGCATTGTCGATAAAGTCTGCCAATTCAAGTATCAATGACGAAGAATACAACTCTCAGCTCACGGGCATTCAAGAGGATGATAGAACAGTCACTCACCCCATGATGCACATCGCTCAATGAATAAGCATGCAATCCCATAATTCACGATTGGTTTAGAACTGAACAAGGGGAAGTGATTGGGAAGGAGTATGCCAATGTGCACAATTAATGGTGCATTTGTGCATTCCACCCATCTGGCATAGGTGCAAGCAGGAAGGCCAGAGAGCCTTATCATGCAGTGTACACAATAGGGTGGCATGGCTTGTGATGGTGGCAAAGACCTGTCTCGTGTGGGCAAAGGAAAACAGAAACGTACCTGACTCCAATTGTTGTAACGTTCCTCAATCTCACCTCTCGGAATTGATTGAGGAGAAACACCAGTCACACTCAGCCTATCCTTTGTCTCACGCTCTGTTGAAAGATATAGAGGGCAGCCCATTCCTAAAACCCATTGATGTAATCCCCACATTTACTTGTGCAAAGGTTATATGCCTTATGCGCAATTGATGGTGCAATTGTGCATCCCACCCTGTGCCGGCATAGGTGTGAGAAGGAAGGATAAGGAGCCTTATAGTGCAGTGCATAGGAACAAATCGTGCTTTGTGCATTGAGAAGCCCATCCCGCACATGCAACACTCCATTCACACATTGCACCTCTCATTTGAATTGAAGGAAAATGACTGGTCACTCACCCCACCCTTTGTCTCATGGGCAAACCATACTCACATCCCCATCCGGTTAGGATGAAAACTCACATCACTCAAGGGGTTGTCGATGAAGATCGCTTCGTTTGTTGATGAAGAGGCTTCGTAACTGGGTTTTGGAGATGTCAACTGATGGATCAACTTTCTAGACTGCTGAGTGTTACCACGTTTTTCATAGCCAGCTTCCCACCCAAGGGTGTTTGCCACCTTTGCTTGGAACGAGGCCTGCTATGATAGGGAATCGCTTCCTTTTCTCCTATAACAGTTTGTTTGTTTGTTTTTTCTTATTTTTTATCTTTTAATAAAGAGTATAGTAGAAATATCATATGGCAGGACCATCCACATTACCACTGCTGGATCAGACGAGAGAAGAACACAATAAGGATGGGAGGTGTCTGGGAGGGGCTAGCAGAACAAGACCACATCATGAGGAAGATCATAAGGGCTATCAGAAGCACAAGGAGAAGGACAGTGTGACACCCACAAGGGAGAGGGTGCGTCGATTGTGATTATTAGGATCCCCAGGGAGGGAAGTACTTCTTCAGGTGATAGAAGCAGAGACTTCAGCCCCTAAAACAGCCCAAAAGGGAAGCGCTAAGATAGGGGAATACCCACACCCCAAGCGGCAATTAGAGGCCATAGAAAAGGTGAAGGAATGGGTGAGGGAGGCTCAACAGCACCTCAAAGATGTTGAACCCATCACGGAGGACGAGATCGATGATCTCTCCAACATAAGCACGCCAATGTCAGTGCCTCAATCTAAGTCGGCCGAGGCTACTATGCCACAAGCAGTGCCATTGAGGCCAAGCCTAGACGCAACAGAGCCGCAGATCAGCCGCGGCCATTGGCCCGGACAGTCTAGGCTAAAGGAAGGACGGGTGTTTAGCAATCTCCTGACCACACTAGTGACCACCCCTGTAACGTTTGGCCTGGGAGATCTGCTTAAGCAGCACCCTGCCCTATGGCAAGACCTCAAGCAGTGGATCGAGGGATCGCAAGAGCAGGCCACGGCAGATCCTCAAGACCAGGATGCGGAAACACAATTGCCCAGCCTCACGCTACACTCTGTACCTAAATCCTTGCACGTCAACGCCTTTTGGGAAGGCTATGAGATGCACGCAGTCCTGCCGGTCCTAGCCCTGGGTGACTCAACAAGGAATGGAATCGTAGACACGGGAGCTGGGGTTAGTGTGCTTAGCCACGCAGTGCTACAAACCTGGGGAAACCCTCCTGTTGAAGCTGCTAGATTTAACGTTACGCTAGCAAACGATATGAGAGTGAAACCATTCGGGGTCCTGAAAAATTGGCCAATAAAGATTGCAGGAGTCCAATTCTCTGTCGACTTTATAGTCATGAAGGGAGTGGACTATGATATCCTATTGGGTTGACCCTGGATGCGTAATGCTAGAGTCATCGAAGATTGGGGTAACAGCCCGATCTTCCTTGGCAACCGAAATGACGCCATGAGAATAGAGATGGACACTTGGAAGACCTCACCAGTCGACCTAGACGCCATCTCTACTATGCTCAAAGGGAACACTCAGGTCAAGGAACCCTATGGGTCCTTAACTAAGTATATTCCATGCCCAGAGGATGAGCGGGATTGGATGCACGTTCTCGCTACACTCGACCTACCGTTCTCAGACCATGAGGCGTACAAGCAAGCTATCAAAACATTTGGCAAGCCAAATGAAACACTCTCTACACCTGTCTACATGATGGTAGCAAGCCTCCATGAAGGGCCTAAGCCTATCATCTTCCAAGTACCTTCCAACAAGAGGGAACTCCAGGAATACTGGAGCACTTAACGGACCGACTAGCAAGCAACGCAGCTGCCAACCTCAAGCCACTCCAGGACCTCTTGGAAGAGTCTGAGTGGAAGTGGACCAGGGTACACGAACTGAACCTCAGATATAACTGGGCTTTGGTTCCCGACCAACAAGACGAGGCAGAGCAAGCCTTGGGAGATGATGAGCAGTCGAGCGATAAAGATTCCTGTGATGAATACGAAGATTGCCAATCCTTCGGTGATGAAAGTGAGGGTGAGGTGGATACCATAGAATACGACACCGAAGGGCAAGAAATTGAGCAGATACGAGCAGATGCTAAGCCGCAGAAGAGACAGGCCCTTAGAGTGGACCAAGGAGTTATGTGTACGAAATGTGATCGTGCTTGGTTGGAACGGATGGGAGCAGTAGACCTTGAGCAAGCCAGCCTAGCCCAACCAAAAACGACAGCACTGCTTAGAACCGAATCGCCATCTGAATTGCGGCCACCAGGGGAGACCACCTCCTCTAGTGAAAATGGGGGGTTTAACTCTGAATCGGAAGTTACTTCGGATAGTGACCCAGAAATCCCTAGGCCACCCATGACCAGACGCACCAAGGGGGACTTACCTGTCCACCTGAGGCGCAGACGGTTGCGGCAGGATGAGACAAAGCGTCCCAAGGATGCACGATCAGAGGAACAAAGGAAGCCGCAAGACCTCCCTAAACTCTTCTCTAAATTCAAAAAAGGGGACAGGGTAGTGGTCCTGCTAAGTGCCAAGCGCCAAGGGCAAACCAACGAACCAATCGAAGGGCCAGCCAAGGTCAAGGAGGTAAACCTAGCCCTCAAAGGGGACATGCCCCGACCAGTGTTCATTGCCGAGGACTTGACTACTGAAGAAGAGTCCAGTCTTGTCACTCTTTTGCGGGAGTACATAGACGTATTTGCTTGGTCCTTAGATGAGCTACGAGGGGTAGATTCGAGTGTTGTGACTCACAACATACCCATGACGTCGGATGCAACGCCGGTCAAGCAGCGATCGTACCCCATGAATCCCAAGCATGCTCATGCTGTCAAGGAGGAAATCGACAAGCTGATGAGAGATGGATTCATTTACGAAATTGAGCACACAGACTGGGTGTCACCCATAGTCATTGTGATGAAGAAAAATGGCAAGATTCGAGTGTGCGTCAATTACAAGAAGGTGAACGCTGCTACAAAGAGAGACAACTACCCCTTGCCGTACACCGAGCACATGCTTGAGAGAGTGGCAGGTAAGGAAGCCTATAGTTTCCTGGATGGCTTCTCGGGGTACAATCAGGTGCAAGTGCATCCTGCAGACAGGCACAAGACCGCCTTCACCACTGAGTGGGGCGTCTTTGTGTATGTAGTCATGCCCTTTGGGTTAACCAATGTCCCCGCCACCTTCCAACGCCTTATGTGCACCATATTCAAGGACATGCTTCGCAAGGAGTTGGAGGTCTTTGTGGATGACCTGTGTGTCCATTCGACCTGGATTGAACACCTAGACAAACTCCGCGCGGTCTTTGAACGGTGTCGCTTATACCGTCTCTCCCTGAACCCCTTGAAACTATCCCCGTGCTATTTTACGTGTTGCCAAGTACCATGGATGCAAGCATAGAGTCATTGCTCGGGCGAACCTTTAAAAAGCAGACTCACTGCAATGTTGATTATGAGTAGCAGCGCATCCACTTAACGATCGGCAACATGCGTATTGTCACGACTTTCAGCAAGGGCCTCGTAACCCTATCACCGCTCACAGGGCCACCGATAGAAACAGCCGTAGGTAGGACTAAGGAGGGGGGTCATGCATATCTGCCACACCCAGATCCCCATAAACTACAGGCCGCAGCACCCAAAGCAAAACCCCAATAGCCTCACTTGGAATGGGTACCTAAACAGCCTCGAGAACTGCCTAGAACTAGACGTGCATGTCTGCATAAGACATACAAATCTAAATCTAGGAAACCAAGATGCCATCACCGCAAGTGCCGCGTGATGAAACAAATATGGGTCCCTAAAATCCTCCTGCATGCACAAGGCTACTATGAGGGGAATGCCTCGCTGTGGATCCCTAAAATCCCAACTGCCAAAAGCACTAGTCCTACGTCGACCTCAAGTCTGATCAGTCCTTGTCCCCCGACGCCTCAAGACCATGAATCGCAGTGCTCACCCCACTCATCCGACCCCTCTATGCGTCAACCCAAGAGAGTTGCACACGCCTATCGGCCCAAATAACGGCCATCACCACAAGTGGCATCATCCAACCAAGTCAACCTGCCGCTCCGCAGCCTAGCTGACTGCAGCAGCATAACTGCTGAGATCAAACCCGACCCATCCATCTTGCCAACAGCCAGGTTGCCGACCCAAACGGACCCCCAGCCGCAACTCTGTACTGCCAGAACCTCCAGTTCCAGCAAACCTCAACCACCCGTCGGCCTTAAGCCCTCCTATGAATGAAAGTCATTTCTAACGCTGGTCGCTAACCTTGCAGAGGACACTGGAGATGATATGGTGGACTGCATCAAACAGCTCGATGCCACCTTTGTTGCACTGGCCCTCAGCTATGACCGCTTGGACTTAGGTCTATTAGCAGAACCCTTTGCAATGGATGTCCGCAATATGCCTTGCTCTTGGGAGACTTTTGAATTCGCCTTTGCACAAGCTTCTCGCTCTGCCACTGAGTTGCTGCTAGCGAGGTCTCCAAAGAGCAAGCCATCAAGCAACGCCTCATCACATCATTTGACCCACGGACAACGTCTGCCATCACTGACCAAGAGAGCGCAAGGTTATCCCACCTGGCGGATATAGGATCACCCTTCTTGAAGCAGTGGTACGCTCTTAGGTTGCAATGGGAAGTCGACAGATGTCGCATAATGACCAACGCCGAACAACGCCGAGCCATCAAAATGGCCGAGTATGATCCCACCTACATCGCGCCTACCTCGTATAGAGTGTTAACCACTCTTCGGGGTCAGCCCATGGACGATCATATCTCAGGGCACCCCTATCTCGACCGCCTCTTAACAGAGGAGGAGCTCCACATCGCAAGTCGGGTCGACTCCGGTGATTTGCTCATAGATGTCCTCATGTACATCACACATGTAGGCATTCGACCCTGTGACCTAGACTGCGCTGCACAACTGGAATATAACCCCAACTTCTACGTTTGGCTCCTACACTAATAAACATGAACGCCTTGGCCCCACAACCTCCAATCCTGGGACGGATTCTTCCTTTCCAAAAGGGGGAAGGGGCAGTAAGGAGATAAACGAAATAAAATCTAAAAAGTAAACCAAGTGTGAAACGCTCAAAATTGAAATGCAATATAAAAGGAGGTGATAGAAGTCTGAAAGTAAGGGGATAAATGAAATAAAATCTAAAAAGTAAACCAAGTGTGAAACGCTCAAAATTGAAATGCAATATAAAAGGAGGTGATAGAAGTCTGAAAGGAAAAGTTAAGGCTATGGGCAATAAAATCTGCTATGCTTTTGGTCGTCCAGCAAATTAGTTGCCAAAAAATACTAAAGAGGGAAATGGCTAAATGTGCAGGTGGCGACCATGGCAAGCCAGGACAAAGCAGGCAAGCTCCCCTTCTCGGAGGAAGAACAAGTAAAGTACGGCCTCACGGTGGAAACAAGAGCTTTCAACCAGTTAAAGTTCCGCTACGTATTTAACCTGGAAGACGTAGTCATCGAAGAACCGGCGGTACGTCAAATTATAGAGTAGTGCCACCTACTGAAGTACTGGATGCAGTGGGCCGGAGGATAAACTACACCCTATGCGCTGATTTCTTGCGTACCTTCAACAGAAACAGGGGCACCGTCACAGTACGTGACAAGGAAGCAACCACCAGACAGGTGCAGATCGAGCTAACCCCCGAGCTGGTGGAAAGGGCACTAGGGCTGCCAAATAAGGTGGAAAGGAAGCCAAAAAGAGACGTCTATGCCATGTTGGGGATGGATAAAGTGAAGGTGTGATTCACACCAATGACGGTATTAGCCTAGCGGACATTCCCAACCAAGAAATTCAGCTGCAGGCAAAGATAGTGCACGCCGTGTTCTCAAGCCAGAGGTACAACAGCATTATGACTCGAATCAATGTACCTCTGCTCGACAGCATCGCGACACAATCGCTGGACGAGGTGAACCTCAATGGGTTCGTAAGAAAGACAATTGAGGCTTCGGCAAAGGCCTTGGCGACAGGAGGAAGAGCCGTGGCAGAAGAGTCCCTGTCATCCCGATCGACCCGCAAAGCCGGTTTGCACCAACCTGAGGTACCCGGTTCCAGTACTGGTGTGTCAGAAATTGCGCCCCTGTCCCCTGCAGAAGGAAAAGGAAAGGACCTAATCAGGCCAGCTTCCCCTCTCCTCATACCACCCATGCAAGTCACCCCTATCATGATGACACCCCTTGCCATCGCCACCCGGGGTCACACCCCAAAAGTCGACGAGAGCAATGTGGTCACATGGCTGCAGTTTCTGGTAGAAAGGGAGCTGGCAAGGGAAGCGATCGTGGCCACCCCAGCTTCAGGAGCCAAAAGGGCAGCCACGGCTGAACTGGAGCCAAGGTCGGAATTGAAAAGGCAAAAATTAGAAGAGGTCGCCACCACTACGACCATGCCCCACCCCCCACCTCCAGCAGGCCAATACGATGAGTATGTGAAGGAGCTGCTCGTGCAGTTGCAAAGGGCCAGACAGGAAAGGAGGATAGCCGTGGAGGAGCTGGCAACGGAACGAGAATCACAAGCCGCCCTTCAGCTGGAAAGAATGAAGCAGATAACAAAATATCAAAGGGAAATCGTTGTGCTCAAGGAGGAAGCCAGCACTAAGGAGGCAGAAGAACTAAAGGCCCTGAAGGAACGTGACGCTGCCTGGGAGGGAAGAAGAAAAATCTTGATGGAGCATCTCAACGGGGAGAGGGAAACGAATGCCCACCTTCGGCGGAAAAATGATCAGTTATCTACAGTCAACCTGGAAGCGCAAAGCCAGCTTGACAAAATCAAACAGGAGGCTGCAGAGCTGAACCAATTAAGGGCGGAACAGGTGCGAAGGATGCAGGTGAAGCTGGACTAGCTCAATGCGCAAATCGCAGAGGAACGCCAGGAGCAGTCCCGCCTGCACCGTGAGCTTGAGGCCCAGCACAACAACAACTCATGGCAGTGACCCTCTATCAGGGGGAGATCCTGGAAGATATGGAAAGAAGGGAAAAAGAATGGTCCGATCATAATGAGCATAGAGTACGGGACTTAGCACGCCGGCTAGCCAAGGCCAAAGGAGACAGGGTGTTGGCTGAGAATCAGGCAGAAGCGGCCCAGCTCTCCATGATAGCCCAGCAGCACACCTTTCTCAATACGCTGCTCTATGCACCAGACCAGAAGGAGATGAAGCCAATGATCAGCTGCAAAGGAAACTAACCGTTGCGCGCAGAGCTCTCACAACAGGCCCGCACGTGCCGCTGCAGCTAGGAGGCCCGCCGCAGAGCCTAGAAGAGCAGAGAAGATATCTTGCACAGGTAGGCCTGACGGCGCAGGAGATAGATGACCTCGGTTTCACAGAGGAAAAAATACAAGAAGACGAGCAAGCAGAAGGGGGTAAACTGGAGCTCGATCTGGGACCTCAGGAGGAGGAATACGTCCCACCACCCCCTCAACCACAACAAGCCAAAGTGCAGCCCCCTAATACATGTGCTGAGAGAAGAGCGGCCCAAACCAACCGTAGGAAAGAGATGGTCGAGAAGGCAAGAAGAAAGCTGAATGCCAGACCTGTCCCAAGACAGCCTGCCCCTCTCCTACTGTGCATCCAAGATTCCCCTGCTGAATTCCGTGCCGAATTGATTATCTGGGAACAGCAGGAGTATAACCGCGACCCCTTCGACTTGCACTTTGAGTTTCCCACTGCCTTGAATAGGGTACTACCCATTCAATTGGTGGAGGATGTCATTGCCATGGGGGCAAGGCTCAAAGCCAAGTGGTTAGCGGAGCGTGAGGCTCACCCAACTGCTTGGGGAGCCGAGGACCGTGAGTTTTGGCAAGATAAAGTCCTCCAGGTACCTAGATTAGTGGAAGGCTATAATTGCCAACCCATCTGGAGGAGACGCATTTTTGACGTCAACTTGGAAGCGTGGATGGCATTTTGCAACACCCTCCCTTCGGAGAGAAACGACCCCACTTTTATGCCGTATCCTTGAAGGGTAGGGGTAGACTTCAATCCGTCCATCCACGTCAGGTTCGATTTCCCCATCATCTATAATACCAATAGCACCTCCCATAGAAACGCCCTTCTTTTCATCCTCCCTGACTTGTATAGCTCTATAGATAAATTTCTTAGCGAGTTCACCTCTTGCCTCAACTCCGCATTCATCACCACTTGTAATTATCTTTGGTTAATTAGGATCCTAGTCCACCAAGAGCCCGCACCCCAAGAACGCCACCTCCCACCCCTCTATTTTGACCCCAACGCCATAGACAGCAACACCATGACTCGCCTCATGATGCGTGCTTCTCTTTTGCCATCTTTCTGTGGTGCACTACTCGAAGACATGAACGACAGCAAATTCACCCAGTGCAACCACCCCTTCCTTTCTACCACCACCCTCAAAACCCGCCTCCACATCAAAGGCTACTTGTTGAGTCGAAAATTCCTTAATAAGGCCCCCTGCCCTCCACCAACCCCTATCCACTATTCAGATGACGAGGAGTAAACTCCTGTCATGCCCTTGTACCGCTTGCCTCCAAAATACGCCTCCTCATGCTACTATATTAAAAAAGAAGAAGAAGAAAAAAAAAAGGATGGAAAGACGCACCACAATCACCACACCTAGGACCCTCCCTAGCCCCCCCCCCCCCCCACTTCACACTTAGGGCACATCAAGGGCAGGACGTTCAGACCTGTCACCCTAAGACTTGCACTGCACCACCAACAAAGCACCAACTGGGTCCTCAAGCGTGGGACATTACCAAGGGCTTGCCCAAGGTTAGACCCATCTCCCAGTTCCACTGGCACGGGCACAATGCACTACACAGTGAGACAGACACACCCCCTAGGAAGTGCACCACTTTCCCTGCATGCTATGTTCATGTTTCAAGAACGGGATGTTGGGTTGAAGGGGATCATCTACTACATCCTCCAATGACAAGGAATTTTTTCCAGGAGTCGGACATGACCCCATTACAGCAACTTCAAGAGCTTCGCTGCGAATGTTTCAATGGCTCAACGGATTTCATGTTGCCAGTCATCCACATAACTGCTATTGACTGAACCAAATCAAGCAGAAGGAAAACCCCGGGATGGGCTGCCATTGGCATAGATCTTGGAACCTCACCGTCCGATGATCCATGCCCACCGCCTCAAGATCTACGGATCGCTTATTAACACCACAAGCCTGAAGACTTCCAACTCAAATTTGAAGATCCTCTACTCCCCGACAAGGGCTTGCTTATTGTTTCTCCAGAATAAATCCCTCCAATACCATCCTCCTAAGGGATTACTTATTGTTTCAAGCATTTCAGATACTCAAAAGACGACGGGCTCCATAGGGGTGTCCGAACAGTGAGAAAGATGCCGCCAATCGTCAGGAAACCTAAAGCACGCCGAAATCTCTCCTGGTCATCGTCATCAAACTCCATCACCCTACCCACCAGTTACACCTAGCAATAGCATCATCTATTCCACTACTTCCCACCACAGTGCCATGGGACTGGCACTTGTCTAGGAGGGGGGTAATGTTAACCCCAACACGAAGAAAGCAAAAGAAAAAAGCAAAAGAAAGTGGAAAAGATGCAGGGCAAAGGCGGAAAAAAAGGTAGCCCGACTGAAGAAAGATGAGGAAAAAAGACCAAAAGCGCAAGGGCAACCTTAAAAGTCCAAGGGAAATGCAAAAGGGGAAAGGCGCATTTTAAAATAAAAAGGCGTACCCTGAAGCAGATGCTCATGATCACGGTGTTGAACAGGCAGCTGGGTAGGCGCAGCAGAGCCTGCCGTGAGACAGTCTACTAGAGACAGACGTCCACCTAATAGATTTCAGCCCTCGATGCATTATGTCTTGGTTACAAATGTAGGAGAGTCTTTCACCTATGATGAGGCTATGCGCAGGGGTGACAGTCACTCCTGGGAGAGGGCTATGTAGTCTGAGATAGACTCCCTGCATAAGAATGACACTTGGGATTTGGTTTCCTTGCCTACGGGCAAGAAGGCTTTGCCATACAAGTGGGTTTATAAGCTAAAAAGTACCCCTGGACACCCCAAGCCGGCATACAAGGCTAGATTGGTAGCAAAGGGTTTTAAGCAGGAGCATAGTGTGGACTTTAACGAGGTCTTTTCTGCTGTGGTTAAGATGAAATTTATAGATAGTCTATGACTTAATGCATTAGCTACACTATTTTTTTAACCAAGTTGATACTAGATTAGAGGATGGAAAGATTGAATGAAAGATGCCCATTGAAAATGCCTATTAGAAATGATACTTTGTTGATCTATTTGAATCATCATTTTTTAGCCCATTAAATAATGTTTCCATATTCGTAATGCATGTACGAGAAGGAACTAGAAAGTATTGATCGAAATGAGACTTTAACCTTGGTGGATTGTCCCAATCACAAGTCATAAAGACGAAGTAGATATTTACGACCAAACTTATGGCCGATGGGACTTTAGACAAGTACAAGGCTGACCTTGTTGTGCAAGAGTTTCGACAAAAGTAAGGTATTGGCTATGAAGAGACCTTTACTCCTACTATGCAGTTGACATCTTTCTATCTGTTGATTGCACATGGGGACTTGCATGATGAGATTTATATGGAGCAGCCTAAGGGCTTTGTAGAACCTGGCAGGCAGCACCTAGTGTGCAAATTGAAGAAAAGTCTTTATGGCTTGAAACAGGCACCTAGGGAGTGGTATCATAAGTTTGATGCCTTTAAGTGCTATGGATCTGTATCTTTACACAAAGAAAGCCTGTGATGGTTCTTTATTGATTTTGGTACTCTATGTGGATGATATGCTGATAGCAGGGAAAGCTCATGATGAGCTAGATGCTCTTAAGGCTCAGCTCAAGAAGAGTTTTGAGATGAAAGGTCTGGGACATGTTGCTCACATACTTGGTATGCACATTAGACGCGACAGGCATCAGGGACTCCTCTACTTGTCACAGAGGGAGTATATTCATAAAGTCCTTGAGCGCTTCCGCATGCAGGACGTAAAGCCTATTGGCTATCCATTGCCTTCTTATGTGAAGGTATCACATGCTAATTGCCCGCAGACAGATGAGCAGAGGGCTGAGATAGCCAAGATTCCCTATGCATCTGCAGTGGGCAGTCTTATGTATGCCATGATAGCCACTTGTCCAGATATTGCCTTTGCAGTTGGTGTTGTGGCACGCTATATGGCTACACCTAGCAAGAAGCATTGGGATGCCATGAAGGATATCATGAGGTACCTGAAGGGCACTGCAGAAATGTGCATATGCTATGGTAGCCAAGATACAGGAGTCATGGGGTACACTCACTCTGATTATACAGGACATGCAGATAGTAGGAAGTCCACTTCTAGCTATGTATTCACCTATGCTGGAGGTGTTGTTTCTTAGATGTCCAGGGTGCAGAAATGCATAGCCCTTTCTACTACAGAGGCCGAGTATGTTACAGCCATTGAGGCTTGCAAGGAGGCCATTTGGTTGGGTTGTTTAGCTATTGACCTTGGTATTGATGCTATCCCTACACTGCATTCGAATTCTATGAGTGCTATTCAGTTAGCCAAGAATCTGGTCTTCCATGCGAAGACAAAACACATTGAGGTGAGGTATCACTTCATACATGGGGTCGTTGAGGACAAGTTTGTTGATCTTGTCAAGATCTCGACTGACCAGAATCCTATAGATCTGCTCATGAAAAGCCTCTCTACAAAGTGCTTTGCCTTCCTCAGGAGGTTGATGGGCGTGGGATTAGATGACATCTTTCCTCATCCTGTTGTACATGTGTACATGTTGTACTGTCTTTTTTCTTTTTCTTTTCACTTCTCACTGGGGCAGATTCGCCTTTAAGTGGGAGGTTGTTGGGGGTAAAGGCGCCTCTACCTAGCCGCCCGTGTATTACTACACTGACAGTCACCGCCACTGCACACTGCAAGGTTTGTTCAAGGTCTTTGGCTCAGCTGGCTATCACTAGGACTTTGGGTCTAGCAATAGCTTACTCGAACTGCTAAGCAACAATGCCCTACGAATTTGCCTATTCTCTGCACCAGAATTGAGTTCCACACATCGGGAGGACTCACGAAGGTTTACGCGGCCGAAAAATTTGGAAAAATCCTGACTCGGCCTAACTCGTCCAAATTGCAGGGGCCGAGTGTGTCACTCGGACAGCAGATCGAGGCCAAATGGAATTGTGGGCCGAGGAGATTCACTCAGATGGGCCAAGGGCTGAATAGTAACTAGTCCGAGTGGTAACTAGGCCAAGTGAGCTGAAGGACGAGTGGCCGAGTCAAGTGGGCCGAGTGTCTCACTCGGATAGGTTGAGTGAAAGGCGTCCGAGTGTAGTTGGCTGAGTGGGCCGAATGGGAAAGGACCGAGTGGATTGAGTGGTCTAAGGGCTGATTACATGCCGATGGGCCGAGGGCCGAATGGCAAGTTGTAGGCCGTGGGCCGATTCTGGAGCTCAACGCAGAATCGCTGTCACTCGGATAGGCCAAGCTGTGCACGAGGACGGACGCGTCGGGGATGATTTCATTGAATCTAATGATCCACACAACCACCAAGCATGCCGCCTTCCAGATCACAAAAAATACATAGCAAGGAGGTCCTGATGTACCTGAATCGCACGAAAAACTCCCTAAAGGCAAGGTCGAATCGAATCAATGGTGGAAACACACTCTCCCTCTCTCTCACTCTCTCTCAATGCCAGGGTATGAAATGAGCTCTTCCTTGACCTCTTGGCTCTTAAATCCCTTCTCGGGTGAGGTTTTGATGTCCCCAATCACTCACTTGCTGACATTAAACATCACAAGCATTCTTTTTTCCCATTTTTGCATGACTTGTGCCTTGCTTTGCCCTGTTTTACAGCAGCAAACCCTAAGCTTTTCCTATCTGGTTTTCTTATCTTAACCTACTCTAAATGCAAGAAAGGTCAAAGGCAAAAAACTGACATGATTTCTCCATCTTTTCCAATCATCAAACCGATAAAATAAACCAAAATACTTACTTGTTTCGAAGATCAAAAAACCCAAACTTCCTACCTACCTCAAGCTCTGGTTCAGGGATGAATCCCTTACTTCGATGCTCGATATGAGGCATGCGAGTGCTCAAGCTTGAATCCGTTGGTCTCAACAACGGAACCAAAATGTGGGAGCTCTCGCTCAACCACCAAGACCCACGGACCGCTTATTGCTTTAAGCATTCCAAGCGAGCTCTCATGGCTATCTCTCACCTAGCCGACGTGTCGTCAATCCTCTTGAGGTGTAGTGAGCTTACCTTGATGCCGAAATGAGTTGCCTTCTCTCTCACACAAGCCGGTAGCTCCACGATCCTAGATGCTAGCTCAAGCATCCTCAAGCCTCCTCCATCTCCAAGCTCCATCCACCATAGTCGCGTGCGAGACAAGAGAAGAGAAGAGAAGAGAGAAGAGGAGATGGTGAAGAGCTTCACCCTCTTGATCCCTCACTCCCACACACTCACTCACTCCCTCACACTCCCTCCCTCAAGAGCACACACACAAGCAAGATGAAGAGAAGAAGACAGGATGCTTGTTAGCCACACACCAAAGAATGAGCTTCCATTCACTTTATGAACTTTATATATACAAACCCTAAAACCCCATGGGCACCCATCCCTTTTTACATGATCGGCCATTGTGGCAAGGTCTCTTTTTCTAATTCTCTCTTCTTGCTTCATGCCCTAAGCCGATACCCATCTATTCTTTTACAAATGGCACAGGAGGGAGCTTGGTGCTCTTTTTCAAGAGTTTTTAGAGTTTTTGAGGCGCCTTTCCTTTAAATTTGCTCTTTTTGCCTCAGTTTAGCTTTAGTGGCTGCCTCTACGCCTTTGCTCTTTTTCCATTCTTTTTTCGTTTTTTCCTTCATTTTTCTGCCATCTCGAATTGAGGTTAACAACAAGCCATCCCAGCCTAAAAGAGCTTTGTCCTCAAAGTTGAATTTGGGACAAGATATAAGGATAAGTACAAGAATAGCTTAAAATAGATGAAGTCGTGCTGAACTAAGGCTCCATGCTAAAATAAAAGTCTTCATACCACAAAAAATAGTCCTTCAAAATAAGAAAATAACCAAGAGAGGACTATGGATCAATGTAATCTGTAAAACATGGCGACCAATAAGAGTTGCCCATAACTCGTGATAGAAGAGTCCAAATGGCACAAATAAAGTCTTGTTGGATAGAAAAGACCATGAGGAACCTATCCAGCACATAGAATTCAATCATGTTGCCAAAAAGGACCATGTAATTCATGACAAAAAATTCACATAGTCTATTGTCATGTTACTGCAATAATCCCACTATTTTGAAGGAATCATAAAGCCTTAGAGAGAATGATTGAATATGTTGAGGAATGAGTATTACAAGAGTTATTTACAACCCACCAACAATGAAAGTCATTGAAGTCCCATATGCCTCTAGGGTCAAATGGATATCCCATCAAAATAGCCATCACAACCATAAGTTCATTCTGTATAAAAATAGATCCCATCATTGCCTCCAGGGTCAAATGGAAACAAGGAAGAATCCTCATGATCCTCCGAATCAAATGGAAAGATAAGGTTATCAATTGAGAACATGTCATTTGGGTCCATAGATTGGTGTATGGATTCATGAAGCTCCTTTACATGTCCCTCTTCAATTACTACATTCACTTGGTCTTTAGCATGATGTAGGTTAGAAAGCTAATAGGCATAATGATCAACTTCAAAGGATTTGTAAGACTCTTCGTCTTGGTCTTTACAATCCACTTCCTCTTCGGCCTCTTTAGCTTCCTCTCCCCTATCCAAAAACTCTATACTAGCAACACTTTAGCATTCCTTTTATTGCATATATCTTTATGATTAGAAGTTATTGGTTCAACACATCTATAACATAAGCCTTATGCATGTAGTCCTCTAATATCATCACTGGTTAAGAGTTTTTCTCGAATAACCATGCTGGCCACTATGACTTTCATACTTCTCATGATAAAGTGGATTTCCATAGTCATAACCACATTCATTTCTACTAGCATAATGCTGATGTCCAAGAAACAGTTGATCATCATCATAATATTGACTATGAGATGGTTGATCATCATAGAAGTATTGATCAACATGCTGCCCATGTTCACTAGCATAATGCTACTCATATCCAAGATCATGATCATATACATGTTGTTGCTCATTCATGTATGATTGTCCATTTGAATGCATATCAAAAGAGTTGAAACCATTCTCAAATCCTTGTGGCCTTCCCACATGATTCCATTCATGGAAGAGTATCCAAAATGACTGCAAGCATGTCATGTCTTTTGGGGCTAACCATAAGCATAATGATTGACATATTGTTGTTGTCCAAAAATAAGATGATCATTATTTGTATGCTAAAACTCAATAGAGTTCTCATCACTATCATGTACATGTTGTTGGTCATACCAATGCTCCTTGTACTCACTCACGGTCATAATACAACTGCAGATCATAGTCATACTATTATCCATAATATATATGACAAGAAGATTGTGGCTCATAATGTTGTTGATCATGTGATTGATGTCCATACCTTACATATTCTTCATAATCTTAATGATAAGCATGCTGTTGGTTTGAATAGTGTACTTGTTCTTGCATAGCTACTCCAAATGCATAGAAAAATGGTGGCTCAATGATATTCATTTTCAATTGCAAGTAGCCAAAGAAGGGGAAATGATCTCTTCCAGATTCATCAACCAATTGAGTGACTGAAGTAGATATTCAGTAAAGCAATGTACTCAATTGGGTAGGTATAATGGCATTGAGTTCAGTGATGATGGGGATATAGATGATAACGCTTCCATCATCCATTCTGATGTTAAAAATGAGGGCTATGAGCATCCAAGGACCAAGCTGCCATCTCCTAGGCCTTTGTCATGAGGCTTTAGCTTGTGAAGTGTTCTTCAAAGGCAATCGGATGCAAAACAGACAGCTACCTTTTCCTTGGCTTCTGCTACTCTTTCGCAAGCCTCTGATATAGCTCTTTCAACATTAGCCCTCTCTTATGCATCTGTAACTCATTCTTGTGCTTTGGCTGTGATTCTCTCAACAATAGCCCTTTTCTGTGCTTTTGCAGTAGCTCTTTCTTGTGCATCAATTGTGGCTCTTTCAACAGCAGCCCTTTTTGCTCTTTCATGAGCTTCTTGAGAGAGCAACCCTTTTCAACTACTATTCAGTCTTCTCTCTCTCTCTCTCTCTCTCTCTCTCTCTCTCTCTCTCTCTCTCTCTCTCTCTCTCTCTCTCTCTCTCTCTCTCTCTCTCTCTCTCTCTCTCTCTCTCTCTCTCTCTCTCCCAAAGATCTACATGACTACTGCCATGCCTTGCTAGTGGCTCCAGATACCTTTGAGATGCTTCCCAATCTCTGAAACTCCAATGATCATTTGCAAGAAGGCCCTGAAGCTCATCAAATCTCACAAAGAATCAACTAAGGAGTTGTGCTACCTTCCTATATTTGAAGAGACATATAACCACTTAATAATTAGAGGAGTCTGTTTTCCTGCCCGATATGTGGAGAGCTTAGCCAGATCTTTACTTCTCCAACGACACAAAGTACAGAGACAATTCCAAGGACTGAATAGTTGAAATAGATTTTTGATTTTTTAAGGAATTCCATGGAACTTCTCTCCACATTGCTGACTTCATCTCTCCATAGCAAGAAAAGTACTGAAGAAGGAGCTAACCTCCACACTTATAGAGCAGTGCAGATAGTCTCAAGTTAATGTACAATGATCCTGTACAAAGATTAGCAAGCTCCTGCAGTAGCTAGAAGCATTGTACCCTCCTCCCAGTTTATCACATAGAGCTTCAGGACAATGCATTTTGATCTGATCCTGCTGACCACATTTTGCATCAAACCTTCCAAGAATGGTTATGACCATACTCTATGTGTCAAGTAGAATGAGACTTTGATAAGCATTCAAGTCATTGATGTAAAAGAAAGAGGATATGCAAGGAAATCCACCATTGAAGCTCACAAAAAAGCTTGAGAGAGATGAGAAAGAAAAAGATGAACCCTATTTTCAAAAAGTAGAGGTAACTTTAGTCCCCTCTAGTCTCCCATAGCTCTTGTTTTAACAAATGTCCTTCAAAATAAGCCAAAAAATCTGATGACAACCTGCTAAAAGAGCTGGAGCTTGCCATTATCCATTGGTTCATGCCAAGAACCTCCAATAATAAAACTGAGTCAGAGATGGAACATATTAGTTATTCTTATGAGTACAATAGAAAGGAAGAATGGAATGAATCATTTTGAAAGCAAGAAAAAACTGAGGAGATGTATTAAAAGTATGTTGCACTTTATATAAATACTAGGTACCTCTGCATCATTGTGATCCATCTCTTTTATATTGTGTGTGTGTGTGTGTGTGTGTGTGTGTTAGAGAGAAAGAACTTGATCTTGTGTGCAAATACACCTTAGGTAAAAATATATACTATTATATTGACAAGTGTGGTTTAAAATTAAGAGCGTTTAGTAGCATGAGAATGCTTAGTGCTAGCCCAAGCAAAGCAATCATAGTTTAGAAGAAAGGCATGAAAAGACATGTTTTTGGACCTTCACAATACTAGTTGGTAATGAATAAAATTGTTTGAACACTATAAATCATAAACAATTGTATTACATGCACCATATGGTATCATCTTGGATGCATAACAATTGTTTTCATGAATGATGACCTACGTTGAGTGTGAGATACCCTAAGCTATAGGGTTAATGGTTAGATCTCTTTTGGAAATATTCAGTGAGGACTATCTATTATCTCCTGGATTGATTCATTAAAATAGTGGAGTATGTGTCATACACGTGCTTTATGTGTTCAAGGTGCATCTTGGGGCCAATCCCCAAGGTGTAGGAGAGTCATAGTGGGGCCAGGGCAATCAGCTGAGGGCCACTCTCTTTTTTTGTGTTTACGTGGTGTATGATACCAATATGTGTAGGGACTCCCTTTGAGGAGTGTGGGAAGGGTTATCCATTGGATTACAATCCATATAAATGCAAAGTTTTGTATTGGAGGCTAGGGTAGTATACCCTTGATGCTTCTATCCATGAGGCCATGAGGGGGGGTTTGGGTGTGTAGTAATCGACTAGTGCCTTAGAGCCAATGTTAGACCCGTTTTAGGTCTCAACATCTAGTAGTTGCAATTTGTCTTATATTAGTGATTGCCCATCTTTGGCATTGACTTTTTACTATTATAATTTATTTTCACCATTCTATAATTACAATTTACTATACTATTTATGCAAGCAGTCACCTCTATTTGACAGTTATTTGCATTGACTTTGTGGCCAATTCATTCCTTGGCTAGTACTCCTTGTTTTTTAGCTTGATTATTTAGCAGTGGTTTCATGGCTGTTTGTAGTAATTACATTAGCATGCTTTAATAGTTTGTGTACTTGTTTGCCTTCATATGGTTAGTGTCTTGAGTGATAGTGCTATCTTTAATATTGACAAGATAGATGGCACCAACTATAGCTATTGGAAGGTCCAAATCTTACAGGTTTTAATGCAAAAAATATAGGTTAGGCCTTTGAAACATAAGGGTGTCAAGCCCGAACCTATCGATACAAAGGATTGGACTGAATTAGATTAGCCATGTAAGTCCACCATCATATTGTCCCTCTCTAAGCTGGTGCTTTGTAATGTTGTTTCTAATGGGTAGTCTGCATGGGACTTATGGGAAAAGATTCATAATATCTACAACCAGTAGAGTCCCGCTTCTTAGATGTATTGACTGAAGCAACTCATGGACCTTTGCATAAAGGAGGGCACTTCTATATTAGCTCACTTAAATGAGTTTCATTCCATTATCAATCATTTATCTTTGTAGGGGATTGAATTCAAAGGTGCTCTACTCCCCTTGTTCCTCTTAGTTACATTACTTGAATCATGGAATACATTTTATACTCTACTCTCCATGTTCCTCTTAGTTACATTGCCTAAATCATGGGATATATTTGTCTTCACAGGGGATTGAATTCAAGGATACTCTACTCCCCTTGTTCCTCTACTCCCCTTGTTTATTTAGATATATGTAGTCTCATATCACGCTAGTTGTTAGGTGGTGCAAAGTATTTCATTACTTTCATTGATAACTATGTGCACAAGGTCTAGGCATATCCTATTAAGCAAAAAATGAAAATCTTGGCTACATTTTAGCATTGGCTTGCTTTGGTTGAGAACTAGTCTGGGTATAGGCTGAAATACCTAAGGTTAGATAATGGGGGTGAGTATGTCTCTAAAGCCTTTGAGAAATTTTGTGATGAGAGGGGTATTAAGCATCAATTGATCTCCACGTACATCCCACCCTAGAATGATATGGCTGAGCGCATGAATAGGGCAATTCAAGTGCGAGTTCATAGTAAGCTTAGCTCAGTATGCTTACCACAGCAAACATGGGCTATCACTTACAAGATCCACAGGCTTGAAAGGTTATCCATAGCCATGATATTGTTCTTTTTTTAGAAGAAAATGCATAAGCAACCAAAGCATGTCGTTGGGGTATGCAAGGTGATATCTCAAGACAAGCATCTTGCTACTATATAGCCAGCTAGACAACTTGTGTAGCATCAGTAGAGCTGATAGCCCTAGTGGCCTAGGTCCCTGATGCTCCACAAGATGTACTGATCCCACATCCAGTTTTGAGATAGTCTACTAGAGATAGATGACAATCTGTGTGGTTTGAGCCCTCTATGGATTATGTTATGGTGACACATGCTGGTGAGCCTCTTACTTATGATAAGGCCATGCACAGAGATGATAGTTCCTCTTGGGAGAGGGCCATGTAGTCAGATTATGACTCATTGCAAAAAAATCATACGTGGATTTGGTTCATTTTCCTAGTGGCAAGTGTGATTTGCTATGCAAGTGGATATACAAGTTAAAAAGTATTCATGGATGCCTCAAGCCAAGATACAATGACAAATTGGTTGCTAAGGGCTTCAAGTAGGAACATGGGGTGGACTTTAATGAAGTCTTTTCTCCTATTGTGAAGATGACTACCCTATGCTTAGTACCAGCTTTGGTTGCTCAGCTTGATTTGTATCTTTATCAAATGGATGCCAAGACGGCTTTTCTTCATGGAGACTTGCATTATGAGATTTACATGGAGCAGCCTAAGGGCTTTGTAGAGTCTTTATGGCCTTAAGTAGGTACCTAGGGAATGATATCACAAGTTTGATGTATTTATGCATTCATAGGGATATTCCTGTAGTGATATGGATTTGTGTTTATACATAAAGAAGGCTTATGATGGCAGCCTTATGATTTTGATCCTCTATGTGGATGATATGTTGATTGTTGGGAGTGCTCATGATGAGGTGGATATGACTTGAAAGGTTTGCTTAAAAAGATCTTTGGGATGAAGAATATGGGACAAGCCTCATATATTCTTGGGATATGCATTATGCACAATCACTCTAAGGGTCTCCTCTACTTATCATAGAAAAAGTACATCTAAAAGGTCCTTGAGTGGTTTCATTTGCATGATGTTAAGCCTATTGTCTATCCTATACTTTCTCATGTGAAGGTTAGTCAAGCCAATTGTCTACAATATGATGAGAAAAAGGTTGAGATGACCAAGATCCCTTATGCATCCGTCATAGTGGAAAGTTTGATGTATACCATGATAGCCACATTCCAACATAGCATTTGCAATGGAAATTGTGGCACACTATATTGCTACACCTAGCATATGGCATTAGGATGCTATCATGAATATCATGAGGCACATGAATGGCACAATAGTAATATGTATATGTCATGGTGGCCAAGATACATGAGCCATGGGGTACACTAACTCTGATTATGTATGACATGCAGATAGTATGAAGTCCACCTTTGGCTACATTTTCACTTTTGCTAGAGGTGTTGTTTCTTGGATGTCCAAGGTGTAGAAATGCACGGACCTATCTACTATAGAGACAAAGTATATTGTAGCCATCACTAAGGCTTGCAAGGAGACTCTCTAGTTAGGCCGCCTGGTGGTGGCAAACCTTGGCATTACTGATGCGGTCCCTACACTGCATTCAGATTCTATGAGTGCTATTTAAGTGGCCAAGAATCCTATCTTCCATACAAAGATAAAGCACATTAAGTGCTTTACCACTTTATATCAGAGGCCATTGAGGATAAATCCATTGAGCTTATTAAGAACTTAACTAACCAAAATCTTGTAGATCTGTTTATTAAAAGTCTCTTAGTGAAGCATTTTTCCTTCCTTAGGAAGTTGATGGGCGTTGAATGAGATGAGGTCTTTCCTCATCCTATCGTACTTATGCATATTTGTACTTTGTCACTTTTTTCTTGTTCTCTCCTTACTAGGGACATATTCATCTTTAAGTGGGAGGTTGTTGGGGGTAAAGGTACCTATGCCTAGCCACACTTGTATTAGTTACACTAACAATACCTGCATACCTGTACACTACAGGTGGTGAATGCCCATCTCTATCACTTAGTTTTTAATTCTTTTCACTGAGATTTGAATAAAGAGAAGGCTGGTCACACATTGTGGCTTGGAGTTCCCACTCTCTCTCTCTCTCTCTCCCTCTCTCTCTCTCTCTCTCTCTCTCTCTCTCTCTCCTTCCACCATAGCTCTTTCTTTCACTCTATGCTTCCACTTCAAGATTCACTTCCTTTAGCATTGTCAAATGTTGGTTTGTATGGTGAAAATGAGAATATTGAAAATGACAAAAAAATGTCTAAAGATTGTCAAGACATGCCAAGGATACTTTCCATTGGAGGTAAGAAAGCAAGAATATTCTTATATACACCACCCTTTGATAGTGCTTATGAAGTAACATAGTTAACTCATAGAATTCAATTAAATGAATAGAAGTGTATCCATAATGTGGTTGTTGACCATCCTAATAGTGGTGGAGCATGACTAGGCAAGGGAAACATTTGGAAGTCTTTAGATATGATCTTTAAGTTTTGCAATATGCAAATATGAAACTCGCATGACTATCAAGCCTTTAAAACAGCATTGGAGGAGTTTAAAAAGACAATGGCACCGGTTGGATAGATCAATACATTACCTACTACAAGGTACATTGTCTTCATGATGCTTGATAAAGTAGATATACCTCAAAATCCTTTATTTCAAATATCTTTAAATATGAGATAAAAGACTTCAAAATTAACAAACCTATATTTTACCATAATGGTACCTCTTGCCCAATTGGTTGAGAGGCTTTCTCTTTCTAAAACTAAATGACCAAAACTTGAGTCCAAATCTCCCCTGATGTTTGTTCTCTCTCTTTTGTATGACACCCAATGTGGGTGTTTGTAAGGGGATTCAAGGGGATCAAGAAAGACGGAATTGGATTCATTATTTTACACCAATGTATGGTTTGAAAACTCATTCTAGGACTACTATACATCTAGCCACCTTGCACATGGACCTCAATACAAATGCAACTCACCCTAGCACACATACCTTGCATACTAGATACCATAATAAACTCTATCTTCGTACACTTGCAAGCATGTGTGTAATAACAACATGCACCAAATCACCTTAATGCATGTACACCACACCCCACTTAGTACACTATACATAATTCATTGCATCAAGTTTATTGCATTTAGTACTTGCATTTAGTCTAGAGTGCAAGGCCACAATTGCACTATACCCCACTATTGCACCATACCTAACCATTTACCTACTGCATTGTAATGTGTAGTAGTGCATCTATTGGCACACATTATATAATGTGCAATGCATGATGTACATGTGCATGATGTATATACTTTTGCGCACACATGCACTTGGTCACCTACCCTTGCTAACACCTCTTGTACAATTGCCTAGTAGTACTCCAAGGCATAGATTTTTCATGGCACCTCTCAATCATTAGCCATTAATTTTAGGTTTTTTTAATGTATGATAAACAATACATAGTGCATATTGTATGATGCAAATGTATACACATGCACAATGCATGCACCCACAAGACACTTGCACTTGCATCTAGTTAGTGCACCTAGTACACTCATCGTGCACTACACCATGCACTGTAGCCACTTAGTACTCACGTAGTACACTCAACATGTACTACAACACTATGTATTATAGCTATTTAGCACCTTATCTCTAACATTGCATACTATCTAATGCATCTATCAGCACACAATTCACAATGCACATGTGCATAGTGTAAATATTCATGGTGCATGACACATGCAAATGAGACACTAGCACTAGCCTGAGGAATCAAATCACCTTGCACATCTTGAAATTTCATCATCCTAGTGTACTATAGAACTAATGCAAGGCTAATGCATACTATAGAGTGCATAGTACATAGTGCCCACTACACAATGTCCAATGCATATGTACACAGGAGTGCATGTGTGCCATGCTCATGGATAGGAGCAATGGATAGGAAAGACTCAAAGAAATATGTTTTCATTGAGTAAGAGGTTGTGATTTACAGAAGAATCACTGGAAAGGTAGATTGCTCAAGTTTAAGAAGGTTCAAGATATATAACATTACTATGTCTAATTTGATTGTAGCGTTATCATAAAATACATGAGAGTCTAATAAAATAAACCCTATCTTTTATAACGCATGCCATCTATATGGTTGTTATAAAGATTTCATGATTAAACTTTTTCCATGTTGAACAACATTTACTATGCATATAAAGATTGCTATAATCAATGAATCTCCTTCATTGGATAAGTAAAGGCATAAACAAATTATGGTTGTCACCATTCTTTATGTAATGTACCAATATCCATTGCATCATTATGTGCCATAGAAAGCTAAATCTTATTTATTATTAGCATTATTATGTCTATTTGGTTCATGACATAAAAGCTATGATACTATCCCAACAAAGAAACTCTCTATTTCAATAAATGTAGGCTATCTTTCATTCTTGCAATCACATCAACAAGGCTACTTCCATCTACCTAAAATTTCAAAGTTTTCTCCATCTATTAGCACCACAAAGGTATATTTACTCTCACAAATGTGTAGTTAACGAATTCAGCTTCCATTTGCATGGATATCAGAAAGGGCTTGGCCATCTACATGCCCTAGAGATCATGTGAGGGACATATGCCTTGATGTTTATCTAAATCAAATTGTAATTCATTATAAATACATGCATCTAGAGCATCACACATTTTAGTAGCTTGGTCCTCTAACATATCTCAAAACTACCTATAGCATGGTACATGGTACATAGTACTAAAATATATACAAAGCACTCTTTATTGGGTGGGAGAATCCCATTTTAAAGTTTCTTCTTATGTAAGGATGGATAGGGAACATTGTTGATATAGATATAAAATCTAGTGCCCAATGTCTTTTGTCCTATCCTTTATGAGTGATGTGATGTAAATCAAGTCTTCAACATGACAAATATGAGGTGCAACATTAATGTGCAAACACCACCATCTAGGCCCACATAAGTCACTTTGTTGCATTTGAAAAAAAGTAATAAATTCAAGATGAAAGTATAATGTTTTTATATTGTTTATATGCCTTGGGATGGGCTTGGGATCATGTGCAATAATTCATTAATGGGGGAAATGAAATATAGATACACCTATCATTTCTGAAAGCATTAGAACAACTTGAAAGTAAGATGATCCTCACCTCAACCTCACACCAACCAACTAAGTTGAGTTATGTGTAGATGATAGTGTAAGTTCATCTTATGTGCTTATGATATGCTCTACTATAGCAAGATGATCTTATGAAATTTATGTATATGATTTTCATATTACCCATATCCCACCTTCCACCAATTATCCCACCCATATATTAGCATGCATATGGTCCAAAAGATGTGTGAAAATGAGTATATCAAGCCCTCATGATGCATAAAGAATGTTGTACATCATGTGTGAATGCATGTGGATGTCAATGCCACTTTGATATCAACCAATTATATCTATGGCCTCATGTTGGCTGGATTAGCATTTTCCAATATGGTCCCATGGATAAGGTTAGGGAAGTATGCATTGGTGTATCTTTCTTTGTTGAGAGAGTGTTCTTTCCACCATGTGTTCTCTATTGAGAGATTTTTCTCTCTTTAAATCAAGTGTAGTGATTAATTTGCTCTTAGCCTTGATTTTTTACAATGCAATATTTCTTGGCTAGATGCTAGAATGTTATTAGAGGCTACTAGATCATAGGTGCCCTTAGGTCATTCCTCATGGGTTGTCAGAGCCAAGGTGCTTCTTGCATGGTAGACTCAGGGCAAAGATATATTGTTTCCTAAGTAATGAAAAAAACATGGGACTCAGGCTGGATACACACCGACGCAGGGTGGAAAAGGAAGCGTCCACTGCCCTACGTGTCAAAAGGCCATTGGGCCCGCTTTTTGCGCGGGTGGCGAACACTTCTACGCGGGGGATCTTCCCCGTCCCGAAATTCGGGCACGCCCAATGAACAAGACGACAACACCTTTCTCCAAAAAGTGACCCGAGGGACTCATAGGAATTGAACCCCCACCAATCCCCTCACACCTCTTATTTATTACCAATGGGCCAACCTTCTTTTCATGAAATCCATGGGTGCAGTTTAGTGTGTAAACAAAGTAATAGACAACTTGCACCTCCTGTCCGTCCATATCCCGGTGTGTAACCGGCCTCATAACATTACCTCCCTATCATCTCAACACTTTGCATCTACTGCTCCTAACTAATGTAGAATACCCTCATCACATGTCCTTCTAGCTCATATACTCAATCAAGACAAAATGGAAGTTAAATGCTCTTTTCTCCTTGCCTTTGATACTCTTCATGTATTTGTGTTGTATTCCTCTTAGTTCTCTGAACAAGTTCTGCCATATACTCCAAGTTGAAGATCATGAAAAATCTCAATTTCTCTTTATTTCAACCTTCAAATGCCTTGGGATCTCCTTTCCACATAGAACCCCATCCAACATCTTGAATGACTCTTTGCTATCCATGCTAGTAGAGCATCTTTGTCAAAGTTTTGATAGTGCTATTTAAGGTAGCACATGCGCTCCTCATGCATGTAATGAAGTAAATAAGGCCAATGGCAAACAATGACAGTAGGCTAAATGACTTTGTGATAAAACTAGAGCTCTAGGGCTTAGGGTTTGCTATAAATAGGCAGCCCTAGCCAAAGTTAGGGGCCTTTTGCCATTTGGACATGTTAGTAATGTAAGTTTTCTTGGTAGTCACATTAGTTTTTTTGTCCTTCACCTACATGGAGGTGAGTTTCCATGGCACCAGCTTGGGGTGCGTTCCAAGAATCCCTTCTTGTATTCATGTTTTTCAGCAGGGGTTAATGCAGTGATTTCTCCATTTTCCATTATTCCATAGTTAGATTTTATGGCAGTCTAGGACCTTCATTACAATGGTATCAAAGCCTTGCTTTGATCCAAGGCATGCTTTAATTCCATCATTTTGATGATTATGATCTGGCTGGGGAGGTCATTTTCATGGAAGATCTGATTACAAGCATCATTTCTGTGTAGCTGGAGTTGAAGACACAATTACATGGTTTGGTTTCTTCTTGACAGTAACTAGACATGTACTACTACTTCAAACCATGTTAAAGATGGTGGAACTTGGCAATATCCAGTGGGCAATGGCGGGCTTCATCCAATTTTAGTAGGTTGTGGCTCAATTTTAGCCCAAAAATAAAGAGAGATGGACAAAATGCAGGTAACTTGGGTTGAGGTTAACTTGGGTTGAGGTTGAGTTTGGTGGGGGTTACTTTTGAGAAGGAAGGGTTTGCGTTTTAGACATAGTCTTTCTCTCTTCCGTTTCAAGCTCACTTCATACTCCATAGCCAATCTCTTGCTAAAATCTTCCAACCATGACTCTTCCAACCTCAATGGATTCCATAACTTGGTTCTTGACCTCTCGAGAAACCTGTGGAGTAGTGATTTGGCTTATTTAGCTTATTCCTTTCTTCCTCATTTTTTGGATAGCAGCAGTGTGAACTGTGCGTGACTCAGGGAATCCACCATATCTTTAGAAAATGAGCTCTATTGCTCAAGTACTCCGTGCTTGAGACTTCTAATCTCTCTGGCTACTGGTTTCCTTCAAGATGGAGTAAGATTTCTCCCATTTTTTGCTAATACTCTAGATCTCTGTGGGCAGCAAGAATGGTACAGGTCACTGTTGCTGTAATAAGCGCTGGTTGGAGTTCTTCATCCACTTGTCTTCCTTCAAAACCAGAGATAGGAACAAAGGGTAGAAGCTTCATCATTTCCTTACTCACCTTATGTATCAACAGTATTGATATTACGAGGATCAGTCTTTATTTCATCTTTCTGATCAGCTTTATCATTATTTTGCCTCATGCTTAGCTTTCTTCTGAGATTGCTTCTTCCTGAGATTGCTTTTTGCCTTCCTTTCCTTTGTTCTTCGGCATGCTGGTGGGTCTGCTACAGGCGTAAGAGACGCTGCTTTATCATTATTTTGCCTCATGCTTAGCTTTCTTCTGAGATTGCTTCTTCCTGAGATTGCTTTTTGCCTTCCTTTCCTTTGTTCTTCGGCATGCTGGTGGGTCTGCTACAGGCGTAAGAGACGCTGGTATCCTGAGAAGAGGAAGGCCTGCCGCTGAAGGCACCAGGAGTCTAAACGATACACTTCGGTTTGTACTGTGCTACAGGTGAAAGAGACGCTGGTGTCCTGAGAAGAGGAAGGCCTGTCGCTGAAGGCACTAGGATTCTAAACGATACAATTCAGCTTGCACTGTTTGGAAGACACATTCAAGATGCCATTGGCATCGACATTGAATCACACATTGATCTGCAGGGTTGGAGGGATGCCTGACAACTCGAATTTGCCAAGGAGATTGTTCTCTCTTGTCTGGTCCTCTCTCCTTCATATACTTGAATCAAAACACCGGGTTTGTTACCAAAATAGATCATCACGCTTCCAACAGTCTCTAGTCTGAGAGATTGGGGTGTGACATCCAAAAGTAGGAGATCTTGAACCTTCTCATTTTTTGCACCAAAAATCCTTTACATTCATTGCTGGTACTAGACACTGTCTCATTTGGAGTGACAGAAAGTTTTGCACATGCAAGCCCTAACCTCTGAGGCCTTCTTTTGGATCAGTATGCTGTGATGAATTGGCAATGGCATTTGTCAGAGCTTTGGCTCACTCATTGATGATTCAAAAATCAACAAAAAAGGGGCATCAACAAGATTTCTAGCCTACATCTGCGCATCATCAACAAGAGAGCTCTTTCTTGAATGAAGGTCATGTGTGGAATTCCAAGAAATTCCACAAACTCTTCACCTATATCAGTTAATTCTTCCCATAGGCTCTTTGGCAGGGGTTATGAATTCCAGGAGAGGCAGCACTCTTATGGCATGATGTTGGCATGATCAACCAGCTTTTACTAGCGTGGATTCAACCAATTAGCAAGCATGCTTTAAGCCTACACAGCAACTACTCTAGTATGCTCCTTTCTAAAGAGTTGGAGCTCAAATTGCAACAACAGTGAAAGCTGGTCACATGAGAATCATGTATTAGATAGACTAGATAAGTACAAAGTCAAGGAGAGAGCATTATCTGATCTCTTTGATGCTGGTTTGTTCCACCTACTCAAGGTAACAAAGAGAAATTCAGAGCAAGTTGATAGAGACAGAACAAGCAGCTACAAGAGTTCTACAGATCATCAATGGATGAAGGTGTTTGGATCCAGCAATCAGAGAACCTTGTATTTATCACTAGTAGCGGCAAAGTCTTTGTCTTTTTTTTGGAGACATGGCACTAGATTCAGAGCTAGAGTTTGAATAGGATGCAAGAGAAGAACTAGCCAAAGCAGGCATAGGACAAATTGCAGATTCAGTTACAGTGATAGATCTGCAGTGATTTTCCAGGGGCACAAGTCGTGTGAAGCAACTGGCTTGTTAGCTAGGATATCTCACTATGAATTTGTTTTTTTCAGGATGATTGCAATATAGAGTTAGTCACATTCCTTGTAGTTTGATTCAGTAGTAAGAGCAGAGTGAATCTTTGGCAATTTTCTTAGTCAACTCTTTCACACTCAGATCGAAAAGCAGACTTGACATAATAGAGCTGCACAAGCTCAGATTACACTTTCAATAGTTCATTGATATATGTTGCCCAACTTAGGAAGGAGTACTTTGAGTAATTTGAGATACTTCCTGTCTACTGTGACTAAAACAGCTGTTGCATTTTCCTTGCACATGAAGTGTATCAGTAAGCTAGCTATGTGGCATTTTTGTCAAAAGTAGCAGGCTATTTGAGTTCTCAAATACCACTAGCAATCTCGTCTTCAAGATGGAACTGTCCAGCTTGTGCACAGGGATTGTAGGGGAGAATCAAATTTCAAATGTGCAAGAGGGGTTTGTGCTAGCCTAATAAAAGTCCTTTGTGAGAATGCATACCTAAAGCCGAAGCACTAGAACTCAAGATATTTGAGTTTTCTTCTGTTGTATATAAAGGACAGGAAGTTACTCATGGCAAGAAATAAGAAAAGGGATCCTATTTTGGACACCATCAATGAAGAGTTAGTACTTTGATGTATGCAGGGGTATGAACAAGGCATACATGTTCATTGGCTTTCCTATGGGCAAAAGAGTGTCTCTTTCAGTGAATCTTGACTTGGATTCATATTGACCATTTCTTGGGTATTCTTAAGTAAGATTTGCTTCAGTTTTGGAATTGCAGAGGTTATTTTCATCTACTTCAGTACCCTACAACTCTTCTCTGCTCCTTTGAGTGTTTTGGTGTTGGATATTTGCTCAAAATTTGATGAGAAGTACAAAAGACACTTGAAACAAGGCATTCACTGTTTACAGTGTCTGGCTGTCAACAAAAAGCATTTCCAAAATCGTCTATACTTATCCATTTGCAGAGTTTGATATTCATTTAAAAGAGCATTATATAAGCTTCAAACAAAGTCATAAAGCACTCAATTTGGACAATTGTAGCTCAAGTTATTGAGGATTTTTCACTGTTGTATACTCAGGACTGCATGTATAAAATGGGAGACAGACATGGATATTTTGATGGAAAGGTGGATAATCATGCATATAATGATCCATATGAGCAGTATGAAGCTTGTGCATTATGTATGAATGGTGGGCAACATCAATATTATGCATATGAGCATGATATAGGTGCAAATAATGCCTATGGCACACACTATGCAGGGTACCAAGGTCAGCCAGCTTATGTCATGGATTATCATGAGGAAGAAGAAGTACTAACCCATCCTTTCTCCTTCAACAATGTTCATGGTACCTACTTATCAAGCCGTATGTTGGATGATCTCACTTTTAGAGGTCTATGCTACAAATGTGGAGAGAAGAATGTTATTGGTCATTCAAATGTATGCAGGGCACAGCATGTTAGAATTTCAGTTATTTTAGAATGGCCTACTCCATTTGGCACCTGAAGAAAGTTTATACCTCATCAAGAGCCGATGGAAATGAAAAGACAACTCATATGCTATAAATGTGATGGTCAATGGTCTCCTAATCATGAGAGTTACTGCAGGCATAGTCACTTTGCTATAGCCCTTGTATTCGAGGATTCTAATGTAAATGTATCTCAAGTGGAAGTGCAAGTTTGTCATGGACAACAAGAAGAAGATAAAGATGTTGATAATAAGATTGAAAATGTAGTGGAAAAGCTTGGGGAAATGTCTCTTAATGCAATGCATGCAGAAATTTGTAAAGAGCAAGCATACTTGGAAGATCAAGAAGAAGAAGATGATTTAAATGACCAAGTTGAAGAGCATGATGATGCAGCTGAAGATGAAGAGCAAGAGTATGCAGATTCAAATGAAGATAGTGCACAAGAAGAGTTTGTTGCAAATATGAACGAAAATGTATATGTGCATGATGATGAGTTATCATGGGGTAACGATGAAGACATGTATCAGCCTATCCTTGATCATGATCAACCTATAGATGATCATGGATTGTAACTACCTTATGATGGCATTTCAGACTCTTATGAGTATGATTTTGGTTATGGGGCTGATATGATATATGACTTTGATGTGTCATTTCCTTATGATCTAGGGATTTATCTTGATGATTATGAAATTAAGGATGGATTTCCATATGACTCGAGAGGTTATTTTGGAGGATTTCCATATGATCCCAGAGGTTATTATGAATGATTGGATGATGATTTGACATCCCTTGACCTGCAAATTTGATTGACAACTTGTCTCCATTGATTTTTACATGGTTTATGGAAAAAATAGTTGAAGAAGCATGAGCCCACTGTTTAATACAGCTTGCTATATTAAATTACTATCATAAAAATAAATGGCATGACATCATCAAAGTCATTATTTGATGATTGGATATGATGCTTCTAGGTGTATTCTTCAAAATGACACCTCATTTGTTGGATTTGGAGCTATATTTAAGAAGTTATGACTCTTTTTCTATCACTGCCCTTCTATGGACAGCATGAGCAGCATGTAGGCAGTCATCGACTTCTTGGACCATGGAATCTTCTTCAATTTGTGCTTTTGGACATTCATGACATATCCATTGTAATATTTCCCATTTGTAGCTTTGAGGACAAAGCTAATTGAAGCAGGGAGGATTTTTAATGAAACAAATAAGGCCAATGGCAAACAATGACAACAGGCTAAATGACTTTGTGATAAAACTAGAGGTCTAGCGCTTAGGGTTTGCTATAAATAGGTAGCCCTAGCCAAAGTTAGGGGCCTATTGCCATTTGGACATTTTAGTCATGTAAGTTTTCTTGGTAGTCACATTAGTTTTCTTGTCTTTCACCTACATGGAGGTGAGTTTTCATGGCACTAGGTTGGGGTGTGTTCCAAGAATCCTTTCTTGTATTCATGTTTTTCAGCATAGGTTAATGCAGTGATTTCTCCATTTTCCATTGTTCCATAGTTAGATTTTATGGCAGTCTAGGACATTCATTACAATGCAACCATCCCTTAGACATGGAACCTTTTAACCTTACCCTTGATGCAAAAAAGTTCTTCAAGACTATCATGAATCTCTCTACCCAAAACACTCCCAAAACATCCATCAAATATGAATAACTCTTGCAAGCTCTTTCTTTACCATTAGTGATAAGATAATGATATCAAAGATAGATGTTGGTTACTTCTTTTTCATTTAAAAACAAGCTCTATTTATTCTTCGTATGGACAAATATCGTGCAATTAGAGATCTAAATATGATGCATTGACTAAATGCACAATAGCTTGATATTAGGAAAACTCTTGTTACTCTATACTAATTCAAACAAAGGCCATACTAGGCCATAGTGAAGATACACTATGATAACCATAGCACTGATAGGTATATCCTAGAGCTTATTACATGGCCTTTGTATTATAGCATTTGAAATAAGCCCTATATACTACTAACACAACACTTGTGCATGCACATAGTGCTCACATGATCTACAACTACAAAAAATATATGAAATTGTAAAGAAAAGATAATCACAAATGAAGATCCATAACATGCATCACCTATCAATGCATATTGTTGATCATGAAAGATAGATAAGAATGAAGATGAATAAGAAGTTGGATTAAGCCTCCATCTCTTGTGCCATCTCCCTCTTGTGCCTATCTTGTCTATGGCCATAGGTTTGAGAGAGCAAAAAAAACCACACACTACTACATAGAGCCTACCTCTTAAATAGGCATATGAGTATATTGGATAAATTTCATTGAGTCTAGTTTTACTTGCCACCTCAAATCCTTATCCACCCATCTCAACATACTCATCTCTCCACACTCTAAGTTATAGTTCATATTGTATTGCATACAAAGAAGGAACCACTCTTACATATGTACATACAAATGTTTTAACATCCTATAGCTAAGGAAGAAGTTGGAGAAGGTGGGGAGCTTATAGATACTTCAGGTGGTTAAACACATGGCTTCCATGGAAGCTCTGTTTGAAGCTCTCTTTCTTGGGTTGAAGTGGAATGGTTAAAGCTTCTCAAATATCCACTTTGATAAAAATTGAAAGGGTGAGCATTAGTGAGAGAGAAGAAGAGCACAAGCATAAGCAAGAGAAATGGCCATTGCATTTGTGCTTTATCCTATTGGTAGTTCCCAATTGATTTGTGTGTGCCACCTTGCATACTCTATAGTGTGTGATGTTGTTGATCTACATCTTTCACTTTTTGCATTACTACTGGCTCATATAGTGTTGGTTTCATAAATGTGCTATAGCCTAGGCGTAAATGATTTAGTGTCCACCTACTAATTTTCCTTATCTTAGAAATGCAATGTTTTACATTTTGCCTACATGGACAGGTTGATTGATTGTCTCCATGTCCTCCTTTGATTCTATTTAGAAAATATTCATGTGCATTTGTTGGCTACGTCTTTGATTTTGCTTGTAATTGCCATTTTTGCATTCTTTTGATGTTTAAATTAGTCTCAGATCTTTACAACCATTCACATCCCATTTGTTGCTCTCTCATAATCTAGGTAATATGCAAGTACTTTCCATTCTCAATTCACTTATGATTATTAGGGTGTCCTTGCGATTGTGAGATTAAATATTCTAACACATCTTATGGAGCTATGATTGAGCACTCCCATGCTTACCAATGCTCTTCAAAGATGGTGTTGGATTGCTCCAATCTTGGGAAAATTCTTTGCTTGCATCATGACGTGGCAAAGTGGTAGTCATATACATGAAGGTGAAGAGAAGGAATGGTGTGGTACATCATCTTTATAGAGAAGGAAAGGCAAAAGATATGTTGTCACTTAGTGCAATGAAGATCATGGTCATGCATGGCATGGGATCATGAGCCCACATGTATGTATGCATCCTCTTGGTTCACTTTGGGCCTACCAATGGCTCAAGTGGACATTTCTTCTTAATCTTAGTGATATTGCATGCCCTCACATGCTCCTAGCCAAAAGGGGCAAGTGTGTGGGTGGAGAGAGGGTTTACTGATGCTCTTTCATTATTGGTGGATTTGATGTGTGTTGTCAAGTTCACATATTGTGGTGATCTAAATCTTAGACTGGTGTGTCTAGGACCAAGTTCATTGTCAGGACCAAAAATGGGCCAGACAGTGGTTTAGCACTCTAGCCTGGACCAAAAATGGGCCCAATAGTGGTCTCTAGGGCTCTAGCTGGGCCTCCTAAACTCACCTAAACAACCCCATGGCCTCGCGGCCAAGAGTATATAAACACTACAATCTGCTTGGTCAAAAGAATGCATTTGTAGATACCATCTCTAGATTGTAATCCAACGTGATGCCCTTCCCGAGACTCCAAGCAAAAGGAGTACCCAAACATATTAGTGACCAGCATCTTGTAACATAAATGAAGGGAACACACCCAGCTTATCATTATGGCCCCACTACGCTCTCCTACATCTTAGGGATTAGCCCCAAGAGGATACACGTCTCAACATATAGCACATATGCACAATAGTCTTCTATTTTGATAAAACATTCTAGGAGATAATATAATCCTTACCACATCAATCACCAAAGAAAATGATAACACTAGTCCTACAACTCAAGGGGTTCTCACACTCAAGATGGGTCAGTAGCTCAAAATCAAGTGCTATGCATCCATGAGATAGTTCTCTTGATATACCATGTATGAAAATGCAGATGGAAGGTGAATGGCATATGTGCTCAAACAAGTAAACTTATGAATCAATTAGTGTGGATGTGCATAAACAACCCTTTCATGATTTCACTCTAGCTTATTGCTTCATTGCTAAGGCAGCATCGAAGTAACCCGTGGTGCGATTGCCCTTTCTAAGACTTAAATAAAACGAATTCTATTGCTAGCATATGCATAAAATCAGAATACAAATGATATTTAACTCCCATGATCCCCTTCCCCCTACCGTTTAAGATTTTGCATTCCATGGTAGGTTAAAAGGATACTTCATGTAAATTTTCTTTATGTAGAAAGCAATAAACATGCGCAAAAATATACAAATGGGCATAAACCAAGGTTAATCCTCATGCTTTACCTCCATTATACTTGCACAAACATAATTCTAATTTTCTATACTTTTTCAGATACAAAAAACTATTTTTTTCTCTCAAAACTATATTTTTGAATATTTTTCTTGTTTTCTTTATAAAATGCTATATTTTTTATTTTTCTAATTCAAGAAATTAATTCACACTTAAATCCATCATTATATTTGATTTTATCTCGTACAAACATGGTTTGATTCCATGAAACAAAAAAAAACATCATTTCTCCTCCTTAAACACACATTTTGGGTTTTCAAATTTTAATAACTCACATGCAAGGACATGGGTTTTGTATTTTATGATACATAGCCCTCAAACATATCATAACCAAGCCCCAAAAAAATTTTCATTGCATATGAACAAGATTTGCACCATGAAATGTTAAAAAGAATCCAAATTTCTATTAAAAAGAGGCTTATCACCATTTTTTGGGTTTCAAATCTTAAGAACCAATTTTATGGAAAGCCCCTAGACCCGGCCATTGGTCTCTAAATAGTATTGATCATCACTCCTCAACATCAATATGATCTCATATCAATCCGATTCAAGCCAGATAATCGATATTCATCCCGATCTTCTCTAAATGATTCTTGCATGAACAACCCATTGGAGGAAAGAGAGGGAGGAGAGAGAAATATTGAAATTACATCCCCATGCTTAGGCCATCAATTGTAGAGATGAAACCAATGATGGAAGGTAGAAAATTCACAGAGTAGGATAGTATCATCAGATTATGTGGTTGATTGTAAGCTCCATAGCCCCTCCTCTCCCCATTTCATCACAATGTCATGCAGAAGGGGTTTTTTTTTTGCCACCCGAAAAAGCAGCTCTCCCCCATTCAAATTTTTTTTGGGCTTTTGGCCCCAAGGGTTACAACCCTTCACAATTAAAGTCTCTTTTACACCTCATTTGGACCCTCCATGCCCAGCCTTCAACTATCACGCACGTCCAGTGACGACCGAATTACAAACTGAAAATTTTTGCATTTCCATCTTGGAGTCCCACACTACCTAGGGATTATTCCACTTCATCACGACACCTTAAAAATTATTAAAAATATGAGACCTCTACAAGATCTATCTTTAGAAGTGATTGTCAAATTCATATCTGCCACTTCTAATGACCCTCAATTTTTGCCTCAAATTACCAAAATTTGACTCATTTGTTACAATTCTCAGGTCGTAAAATCCTACTCTCATTGGCAATCACGGGATAGGATGACTCAACCTGTTGAATCCAGAAACTGATCTACACATATAGAAACTATAAAGAGCATCAAGCTACTTCAAAGAAAAATACACAACAAAACACATCACTCACCCTACCCTCGAACTGTAAGAAGCTGGGAATAACAAATAAGTGTTAATAATGTTGATATTATGCCATGTCACACTGACATTGGTATAAAAGGAGAGAAGATGTAATTTTTCACATCTTTTTGACACATTAATACAATTACAGTCTTTCTCTCCCTTCTTGCTCACAGCTTCTATGGCTTCCCCTTCTTTCTTGTCTTTCTCTCTCTAAATCTAGTCTTTCTCTCTCCTCGTCACTCTTATTCTCTCTCTTCCTGTAGTCTTTCTCTCTCTTTTGTAGTCTTCTCTCTCCTCTTTCTCTCTCCTTGGTTCTCTCTGACAAGTGGTATCAGAGCTTGAGTCTTTGATCCATTATTTTCTTCCATTTTCAATCCCATTTTTCTATTTCAAAATCAATTTCAGACAAAAATGGTACAAGACAGTGACTAGTGGAGTGCTGCAGGACATCTACAGTTAGTAAGAGACTACATCTGGAGATATCCAAGGTCAGTCAGATATGGCGGATAAAGGCTTAAATGGCTGGACGTCATCAAATTTTATACAAAATTGAAGGTAACTAGGGTAATTGATGGCTAACCGGGCTTAGTTTGGGAACAAACTGTGGTTACTTTGAAAAGAGGGGTTTCTCTTTCCCCTTTCCTGGAGTTTCCTGCAGGTTTCATGGAAGATCAGCCCTAAAGATCTGTTCATTTCTCTCAAACCCCTGAGTTTCTTGGCCAATAATCACTTGGAATAGTTTCCTCTGATCAAGACCTTCATAATGAGCACAAGGTTGCTCAACTTTGCCTCAGCCATGGAGCCAGAAACAGCCCCGAAAATTGCAGCGCAATTTTCGGGCTGATTCCAGCCCTGCCTCCTGCTCAGGTTGCTCCATCTTTAGCCATGGCACTTCCTCCTGATCATTGGCAACCAAAATCATTAGTTAGATGAGAAGATTCAGTTCCATTAAAGGTTTCTCAGCCTCTTCATAAACCCTAGGTGAACAGTCCATGGCAGCCATGAAAGCTTCAGCCCAACCTTTCAATTTCCAACAATTTCTTGAAGATTCTTCATCCTTTTAGCCTGTGGGATCATCTCAGCAAGGATTCTTCAACAAATTGCAAGGATTAAGCACGAAATGGTTAAAGATTGAAGACCAAGAGCTTCTATGGAGCAAAAATTTGGGGGAAACGGGTTTAATGCTTCAATTTCAAGCATTTGAGGCTCCAAGATTGTTCTTAAGCACCGGATAAGCAAGCCTTATGGATTATTTTACCAACATTGGACAACCGGGGGCTCTATCAAGCATATGAGATTGATCAAGTCATCTTCAGCCATGTCAAAGGTACTCTTCTTCAATTCTTAATCTCTCTCATTAATCCAATTGCTAAGCTTAATCCATTTGATTGAGAGATTAAAGAATTGAACATTATTCATCAAATTCTCAGCCAACCTTTGCTTGAATCCATCTATTCATGAATGCAATGCTTGCTTTATGCATATTAGTTCCAATCAGTGAATTAGAGGCTTCAATCTGAAATTTCAGCATAATACTTGAATCCTATTGACTGAATCCATTGATTGATGAATTTGTTTACACTAATCCGATTGATTGGCTAAATTTCTTTTGCCCAAGTTGAAATATTGTAAAAGGGTAAGTACTAGCAATCAGTAAGTCATTGAATTGCATCGGTAAGATCCTTCTCCTATCCCAATTTTTCTAATCTCATTCAATTGCATCTCATGAAAGGCTGAATGAATATTTCAGAAATGCATATCATGCTGATTGCTTAGAACACTAGCCTCCGCCATGTTGATATTCCCACCGAGGAAAAAGGTGGATGCCGAGGGAGATAGTGGGACAAAAGAGAGGTGACCCTCCCTCACTATCGAAGATCTCGAAGGGGTGCAACCAACCGACCCGGGGGGAACTTTGCCCACCTCCCGGTGATTCGGAGCCCGTGTAGGGAGCCTGTCATGCCGTTTTATCCCTCACACAGGTACAACGAGTGGAGGATTAAAGATTGAAGGCTTTCCAAGGACTCAAGTACCTACAGGACCAAAACAGGGTAAAACAGGGAATTTACAAGTCACTTACAGGGTATTTATAGGTGGTTACAGATATACCATTCATTGCTGAAGCATAGGTGCACGTACCACAGGGTATCCACAGGTCCTATGTACCCTTTTGCAGGGTTTGGTAGCCATTTGGGATTACTATCTTGTATTACAGGGTCAAAACAGGGCACTTACAGGTCTAGACAGGGTGCAGGACTAGACAATTCAGACTCTGAAATCCAACTACAGAATTTTCTTTCCTAAATCTAATATAGCGTGCTATAGCTCATCTCGAAGAGGGCATTCTTAGCTTCGATTCACACGAAAAAGTTCTGAAATCGGAGTTTCCTAGCCAAAGTTATAGCCGTTTCTCTGACAGGGGATACTGCAGGACTGTACTAATATGGCAGGACATAAAGGCAAAAATAAGGTCCAGGAGGATTATGCTCAGAAAATCAGGGATTCCATGATGGATAGCACACTTCAAGAGAACCCTGAAGAGCTTCAACAACAAGGAGAAGTCAATATACTCAATGATAATTTGGGTGCCCATGAACAAAGACATAGGGAACGACATGAGGCCATTTTGTCAAGAATGGAGCAGATGGTTTTATCTACTGATCAAACGAAGTCTTCCATTGATAAGTTGGTGGATTCAACTACTCAAACCAAGGCTTCCATTGATAAGTTGGTGGAATCTAATGCTCAACTTATGGCACAATTTTCTCAATTCATGCAGTTGCAAATGGGATCAAGAGAAGCTAATGAGAGGGCTTGTTCAAACAGTGGCCTTCTAGTCCCACTTCAGCCATCTAACCAAAATGGTCATGGAAATGGGATTATTGGAAGAAGAGGCATTCCAAATAGTCAGTATGAAGTAGGAGAAGCTTCACAAAGGCATGATGACTATTTGGGCAGTTTGAATGGGGCCAATACTCAAGCTTTTGGACTGCATACTCAAAATTCCAGGGGTACTTTACCAACAGGAAGATTACATAGTAATTCTCAGCCACCTGTTGGAAGATTTCAGTCTCAATTCGGAGGTTCTGTACTTGGTAATCCTGATCAGCCAATTTTGGGACAGCAACCCTTTCATGAAAGAGAGTTCAATGACAAAATTGTTTTAGCCAAATTTAATGGCCAGTCATCTTCACCATCAGATTTAGAGGAATGGACCTCTAAGATGGAGTCCTACTTTGATATATACCCTAAAACTGATGATATGAAGATTCACTTTGCTTCCTTGCATCTATAAGGATTTGCCCATACTTGGTGGAGGTATATCAAGAAAGAGAATATACTTGTAGAGAATTGGGAAGCTTTCAAGGCACCTATGGCTGAAGCCTTTGTTTCGCCTCTTGAGAAAGAGAAGTTAGCACGGAGATGGTATGGTTAGGAACAAAGGGGCCTAAGTGTAAGAGAGTATACAAACCAATTCCTCAACTTGACCATGTATGTTGAAAGCATCAGTGATGAGGCTAAGTTTTATAAGTTTATGTATGGTTTGGAGCCGTCTTTGTCAGCTGATGTTATGGAACAAAATCGTACTTCACTTTTCAAGGCTATTGAGCTTGCAGAGCGCTATGGAAGAAAGTATAGGAAAGAATCTTCATTTTAGCCTAGTTATGGACAGCCAAGGACTGTTTTAAAGCAGGGACAAGTTGATAACATTTATGGCAGCAATCATGTGCCTAATGGGAGCTTACGGGTACCAACTTATCCTCCATTTAATGCTTCTAGGTCTCAAAGTAATTTCAGGACAACAAACAGTCCAAAGGTTGAATTCAAACAGGGGCACAACAAGCCTAAGTCTATTTCAGCTAATACAAATCCCAAATCTATTCCCATGGATCTTTACAAAGAAAGGAAGGACAAGGGCTTATGCTTCAAGTGTGGAGAAAAGTATACACCTGATCATGCTTCAAAGTGTGTATACAAAAATGTCAAGCCAAAGCTTTAGAGTATGCTAGTTTTTGAGGACTTTGAAGATGACATAGATGAAGCTAATGCAGTGGCAATCAATGCTGAAAATGAAGATCTTGAGGAGAACGTTGGACAAGAGTACTTTTATGATCCAGCCGACTCTTTTCCTTTTGATACAGGTGGAAATGTTCCGTTTGACCCTGGTGGATTTTGTGATGAGTCACTTGCTGCCACTAATTGTTCTATCTCTATGGATGCTTGGACATGATCTAAGAGCCCTAATACACTTCGTATGAAGGGAAGTATATGTGGAAAGCCAGTGTTCATCCTGATAGACAGTGGCAGTACTCACAGTTTTGTCAATAAGTCCATCATGGACAAGTTAAATTGTGTTCCCAATAGACTTACAACAGCCCATTAGAGTACAAGTGGCTAATGGTGAAGAGGAAATCAGCACACAGATTTTCCCATAGGTTTCTTTACAGTTGAGTGAAAATTTTGAAGCCAAAGTAAACCTAATCACTTTGGAAATGGGGCCCATAGATATTGTACTTGGTTGTGATTGGTTGATGACATTAGGCAGGATCACTATGGATTTCTCACAGTTATATATGGAGTTTATCTCCAATGGACAACTCATCCATTTACAGAGAATTCCTAGTAGATCAGATTTTCAGCTTATCACCATTCAACAACTCAAAAGAGAGTACAAGAAGCGCTCACAAATATTTGTTTTGCATTTGAACAAAGAAATACAGGATCAGCCCAATAATTCAACAAACCATCCAGCCTTGACAGTTCTTCTTGAGGAGTATAGAGATTTGTTTGAAGTACCTACTTCATTGCCTCCTAAGAGAGCGGTGGATCACCCCATTGATTTGGAGCCCAACTCAAAGACAATCAATAAGCCACCTTACAGATTATCAAAATGTGAACGAGAGGAAGTAGCTAAGCAAATCAAAGAGCTTCTTGAAATGGGATTCATTGAACCAAGTTCTTCACCTTATGCATCTCCAGTCCTGTTAGTCAAAAAGAAAGATGGATCTTTCAGAATGTGCATTGACTACAGGGATTTTAATAAGATAACAGTGAAGAATAGGTATCCTATACCCAGGATTGATGATTTGCTTGATGAGCTTAAGGGGGCTCGATTCTTCATGAAGATTGATTTGAGATCAGGGTATCATCAGATTCGCATGCGAGAGGGTGATGAAGTCAAGACTGCTTTTAGGACTGGTCGTGGGCTCTATCATTTCTTGGTGATGCCATTTGGGCTTACAAATGCTCCAGCTACCCTCCAAAGCCTGATGAATAAGATCTTACAACCTTTCCTCTTTCAGTTTGTCTTGGTGTTCTTTGATGACATTTTGATCTATAGCAAGACTTTACAGGATCACTTAGCACATATGAGGAGGGTTTTTGATGTATTGAGACATCATAGGCTTTTTGCTAAGGAGAAGAAGTGCTCTTTCATGCAGACTGAAGTGGAATACTTGGGACATATAGTCAGTGAAAAAGGAATACAGGCTGATCCCAAGAAGGTGCAGTGCATAAGAGATTGGCCAACGCCTACTACTACTACCTCTCTTAGAGGATTCCTTGGTCTATCTTCATTCTATCACCGATTTATAAAGCATTATGCGGCAATTGCAGCTCCTTTGACTGACAGGTTGAAGAAAGAGGCTTTCTTTTGGGATGCTCTTGCAGATAGCAGCTTCAACCAGTTAAAGGAACTCCTTACCTCTGCTCCTATCTTAGTATGCCCGGATTTCTCCAAAGAGTTTACTATACAGTGTGATGCTAGTGGCCGTGGCATTGGGGCTGTTTTGCTTCAGGAGCATGGAGTAATTGCATTTGAGAGCCGTAAGCTTACATATAAGGAGATGGCCATGAATGTTTATGACCAGGAGATGTTGGCTATCCTATATGCAATCAAGAAGTGGCACCATTACTTATATGGCAGCCGATTCAGAGTACATAGTGATCACCGAGTACTCAAGTATTTCCTTACTTAGTCAAATCTCACTCCAAAGCAACGTCGTTGGGTAGCTACATTACAGAATTATGACTTTGACATCACTCATACAAGGGGCAAAGATAACATAGTGGCTGATTCTCTTTCTCGTATGTGGGCCTACAAAGTGTCAGCCATGACAGAATTACATAATGATTGGATTGAAGAACTACAGGAGGCCTATCTTTTAGATGAGGAATTTAGCCAAATCTTTCAGAAATTATAGCAAGGTCTTATGGAAGAAAACTCGCATTACCAGCTTAAAAATGGTCTTATTTGGTGGAAAGGCAAGATTTTTATTCCCTCTACTTCTTCTTTTAAGCGGAAAATTATGGAGGAGTTACATTCTTTGCCTTTAGCTGGACACTTGGGAGTTTTCAAGACTTATGACAGGATCAGCAAAAGCTTTTATTGGAAAGGACTGTGGAAAGATGTCAAGGACTTCGTTATGAAGTGTATGCCTTGTCAGCAAAATAAGGATAGCACCCATAAGCCAGGAGGTTTGTTACAACCATTGCCTATTCCTACGGGTAAATGGACTCATATTACTATGGACTTTATCACTGGCTTACCTACTACTAAGAAGGGGTGGAATAGTATTTATGTGGTGGTTGACAAACTCACCAAAGCAGCTCATTTTATCCCAACAAAAATTCACTTTACTACTTTTCAAGTGGCCAACCAGTTTATGGAGCATATTTTTAGACTACATGGATTACCACAGGTGATTGTCCATGATAGGGACTCAAAGTTTATGAGTAACTTCTGGCAGGCGGTATTTACATCTATGGGCACTAAGTTGGCTCCATCAATGGCTTATCATCCCCAAACTGATGGACAGATAGAGAGAGTTAATAAATGGTTGGAGACTTATCTTCGCCATTTTTGCTATGATGTCCAAACCTCATGGGATTCTTGGTTACATCTGGCTGAGTTTTCTTACAACAATTCCACTCATGCGAGCATAGGAGTTTCACCCTTTGAGGCTTTGTATGGTTACAAGGTGCCCTTACCCACAGTCATCTTTAATGAAAAGATCAATCCTCATGGGAAGGAGGAGCTGGAAAGAATGCAGACCCTTCTTCAGCAATGCAAGGTGAATCTAAGGAAGGCTCAAGATCAAATGAAGATGTATGCTGATGAGAAGAGGAGGCCTTTAGAGTTCCAAGAAGGAGAGCTGGTTTTGTTGAAGGTGCCCAAATCCAAGTACTCTACGTTAAAAGATGGATCCAGTAATAAGCTTGCCCACAGGTTTTATGGCCCTTACAGGATCCTTAGGCGAATTGGAGATTTGGCATACAAACTAGAGCTTCCCTCTTCTACAAAGATTCATAACGTCTTCCATGTTAGTCAGCTCAAGCCCTATTATGGTGATCTAGTGGATATAGTTGATGAGCTGCCACCTATTGATGAAGATGGTCTTGTTCAGTACATCCCAGAGGCTGTTATAGGTCAGCGCGAAAAGAAGCTTCGATCACGTTCTATTGTGGAATATTTGATCAAATGGAGAGGTTTACCATCTGAAGAGGCTTCTTGGAGACCTGATTCTATATTGGATGAGTATCCATACTTGAGGGAGACATTGGTGGCTAAAGCCTATTGCTTATGGAGCTAGTAATGATGCAGACTGGTTCAGGACAGCACACTGTTTTAGAATAGTTTTTATCGTACCTAATTTTCAGAATTAAGCTATCTATATAGGCTTAAAGTACTCTTCAAGAGCTTCGTTTTGATATATGGTACATCTCATTTGGACACTTCTATCAAAAGTTATGGCAGATTTGGTCCAGCAGCAGGGACTGTTTATTCAGCAAGCTGTCTACTTTGTTCTGGGACTATTTGTTGAAGACTTTATGGCTCCATTTGCTTCTGAAGTATTTCAAATCATGTATATAGTTGGGGCTTATTTCCGTTCTTCAAATTCAGCTCTTGTAATGGTCATTTTTCATTCATTTCCCATTTGTAAAGCTGTAAAATAGAGTAGTACTCTGTTCTATCCATCTTCTTTCTAGTTGTTTCTAGGTTTGTTTTTTAGGACAAAAACTTTTGGGAAGGGATGGATTGTAAGAAGCTGGGAATAACAAATAAGTGTTAATAATGTTGATATTATGCCATGTCACACTGACATTGGTATAAAAGGAGAGAAGATGTAATTTTTCACATCTTTTTGACACATTAATACAATTACAGTCTTTCTCTCCCTTCTTGCTCACAGCTTCTATGGCTTCCCCTTCTTTCTTGTCTTTCTCTCTCTAAATCTAGTCTTTCTCTCTCCTCGTCACTCTTATTCTCTCTCTTCCTGTAGTCTTTCTCTCTCTTCTGTAGTCTTCTCTCTCCTCTTTCTCTCTCCTTGGTTCTCTCTCTGACACGAACAAAATCAAGGCATGAAGATCCACAAGGGATAGACCAAATATAGTCTGATAGAGATTAAGAGCTAGTCACTAACCAACTTCTCCAACATAGACTAGCTAAAAAGAACTATCAAAGGAGTCATCCTAAGTGGTGGTCTAACCAACCTACCTAACCTAAGACAACTAGACCATGAACTCCTACCAGGTGAGGACTCTTATAGCCAGGCCATTTATTTTTACATACTTTTGATCACTTTTTGTAATCCTTCAGGACTTAATACTCAGGTTCGGTAGAAGGAGGGAGATGAGTGTATTGTGATCCAAGGAGAATACTGCATCGGCAGGGTCTCAAGTCTTATCTCAGTATCCAAGTATCTACCAAGCTCTCCCAAGGTGACACTAACAATTCCTTTTCTTCTGCTCACTTTCATTTTTGCACCAACCATCCTTATTTATTTTTCGGCTAAATGTCACCCTCAAGAAGACAAGATATCAGCCTTGGATTTGTGACTCATCCCTAGAAACCTACCAAGCCTACAAGGCAATGATCATTTGCTCTTGGATTTTTTCTTTCTTTTATTTTCTTTTTCCAAGGGTTAGAACCCCTTTTTACACACCTCCATATACTAGGTTTCCAAATATACTTATCAGTTTCTATTTTTTTTTGCAACAGACTTCCTTAGCTACCTCACAACTAGTAGAAGCTCTTAGAAACAACTAGCTAGCAGGTAAACAAAATAGGCTCACTAGGGACTACTCTCAAAAACAACTCTTAAAGTGCCCAACAATGTCTTTACACCTAGGACTTCATGCCTTGACTTTGTTGGTCCCTAAAAGAAGAAAATTTTCTACAAACACATATACATACATAGCACAAAAGGAAAGAACTCGTAAACGAAGGACATCACCTGGACTTGGCCACAAGAAGTTTCTACATAGCAAGAGGCTTGCTTCAAATACTCCATCAAATCTATTTAGTACTACACTAAGACAAGAAACCATTAACCACATCCGCACCAAACAAACACATGACCCTCTTGGCCTTATGAAATCAACTAGTGCTCTGCAAAATAAATGACCTCTTGGCCTAAGAAAATCAAACATTAAATCCAACAAGAACATCCCTCTTGGACTAAGGAAAAAATAGCTATAACGCACACCATTCAACATCTTATGGCTGAAAACACCCACATAAATCATACTAAAATATAGTGCTAGACCAAGGGAATGGGCTTCTCACGCAGCCCACACTACACTAAATGCATCAAATTATTAGCTAGGACCCTTGCATAAATGACAAGGGGTATCTAACAAATATGTCATTGAATGAACCCTATGCATCCATGAAAGAATAGGAGGATGGTCAATCACTACCTACCTCATCACCCATACTAACCATAAGTGGCTATAGCAAAACATTTTAGTACAAGCAGTCCCCATAATGGTCCTAGGCTGATAAGATCGAGAAATTTTAATAACCCCTTAGTACCACAATTTGAGAAATATGTTATAAAAAAAGGTATAATTTGCCAATGAATATGCAAAAAAGTGGTTGCATTGCATTCATTTGGTTGATCACTAACTATGAGTAACCTTTCACTAATAATTAGCGGATATCAGCACGTCACACTATATTTAGCCCCATGATTAAGGCCTTGTATTTTGGCATATTATTAGTAAAAGCAATGCCTAAATAAACTCCCATTTTCATGATGACTCTACGTCAGGGGTCTTTAATAACCATACCGATACTTGCCCTCATGAAGCTCCATCAAAATACAAAGTATAAACCCATGATTCATTGATAAGCCACACCATATCAATCAATCTACTTGTACTTATGGTATTCAAAGTTGAGCTAAGAGAGAGGATGTCTAGTAGGTGCAATCCCTCCTTCCTCATTAAACTCAATAGGAATGCTAATAAGAACCCTATGACAATGGTGGTGGTAGACCTTAATATCCCAAGTAAAAGATCTGTCTTGATACTCAATAATGTGATAACCTTTACTCCACTAGATCACTCAACCTTGGTAGTAACACCGCTCTAAATACAAGTGTTCAAGATAATAAATGATTTTTCCCATCCGATTGCCTTGGTACCTATTGCAAGTTTAAGCTGGATCCTGGAAAATCTACAAAGGTACCAAGTCTGATATCAGCCCCCCTACACATAATAGGGCTTCAACTTATTAAATTTTACTTTATTTTTAAACTCTATCCCCTATAAAACTACAAAAAGGGTTGTAGAGCCATTCTTCTATATTGACGATCTTATAAGGACGATTTGGGTTCTAACTTGCTATAAAATAACTCGCAATGTGCATCATGATATAGAGCCAAATAACCCTTCACAAATTTATATCTCTCAACATGAAGATCATGAAGTGCTTTCATCCTCTTCTTCCCTACCTCTTGATGTAATAAAGCTTGCAATCAGATCTCATCAAGATGTACTAGGGAGGTCAACCTTTCTTGCAATGCTTTCTCTTTACCCAAAGAATGATTCAATGCAAATCTCAGAGTGGGTAACTCAATTTACAAGGGCAAGACACACTCTTTCCCATATACCAACTTAAATGGGGTGTGGCATAACGCTCTCTTGAATGTAGTATTATAAGCCCATGTAGCCACATGATGTTTCTTGTCCCAGTCGTGCTTACCCTCAGATACAATTTTGGATAAAATCCCTCTAAGCTGCTTGTTGGTACTTTCTACTTGTCCATCTTTTGGAGATTATAGGGATTTAGAAAGAGTTTTGTCAAATTGCCAATTGATAGATAATGTGTGACAGATGTATACCATGATGGAATAGAGGCTACATCAATTTTGCATAAATCATTGTAGTCACTAATATCAGCCCAAAAGAGATCAAACACTTGGCTAGATGATCAAGGGGTTGAAGCTTGTTTAGTAATGAGCACAATCCCTCTATCTTGGTGAAGAACACCACCTTCTCATAAAGAATATAGTGTTTGAACTTCTTGGTAGCAAACACCATAGTCAAGTAAACCTTCTCCAAAAAGCTATAATGAAGCTTTGAAATTCCTAACTTTCGGCTTGCAAATGCAATAGGATGATAAAGCCGTGCCTTTCAAATTTGGGATAGGTAACAACTAATACTATGCCTTGTAACATAGACATGAATATATAGAAAACCTCACCTCTTTTTGGATCTTTTAAAACCATTGCTTTGGATAATTCCATTTTAACATCTTTAAACACCACTTTGAATGCTTCTGTCCATTCAAAAACATGGCTATGAGATAAAAGATTCATCAAGGGTAATAAATATTCAGCCAATGCATTAATGAATCAATGATAGTACCCCACAGATTTAAAGAAAAGTGAATTTTTCTAGAGAAAGAAGGTGGGCTTTAGGGCCACAATAAGGATCACATTTTTAGGGTCAATGGTAATACCAATCGTGCTCACAACATGACTCAATAGCAAACCATAAGGCAACCTGAATACACACTTCTAGGGATTCAATGTTATGCAATACTCATGAGATTGCTCAAAGCATGCACATAAAACAATCAACTATCTATGACGGGTCATGGTAGCTATCCCCAAATCATTTATGAAAACCTTTAGCTCTTCAAGGGATATATCAGCAAACATCTTGTCAATCATTCCTTACCAAGACCTAGGAGCATTACATAGGCCAAAAGCCATCACATGGTACGTAAAAGTACCAAAAATTGTAATGAATTTTGTCTTCAACTTATCCTCCTATCAATTATGGCCATCTGATTATAACCTACAAAACAGTCCATGAAAAAGTATATCTCTTGCCCTGCCAACTAATCTAAAATCTGATTGATAAAAGGCATATGATAATAGTCTTTCACCATCTACTTGTTCAACTCGAGTGCCTCCCATTTCGTAGTGGGGAATAATGTCCTTTCATCCAACGAGTACTCATGGTATGCATCCAAAATTATTCTCTTTAGCCCACATCCAAAAATTAGTCAACCAGTTGGGATATTCACCAAAAAATCAGAGTGTAATATCCACTATCACCCAAGCATCAATTAATAACTTGGCCTCCTAGTGAATTGTATAACACGGAAGTCAAGGATGCACTCAATATTAGCAATTGTCACATGTACTTGCATTACCATTCCTTTTGGTTGTCTTAGGCTATCATCAACCATTTTTAAAACTGTCATGACATTGTTTTGGATTTGTAGATCCAGCCTCTCCAATCAATCCATACTCATAATGTTTATAGATGAGCTGGGTCCACCACTACATTGTCTATCAAGATTCCATTGACATATGCCTACATCCTAGGGCAGTGCTTCTCTACGTGATCCCACCATTCACTACCCACTTGATGGGACACCAAAAGGTTCTACGACATAACCCGTTCGTAGGATTTTCTTGAACTTCCTACAAACATTCGACGATAGTTGGATTAATTGTAACAGATTCACATCTAATTTAACCTCATAAAGCGTTTTTGCTAGGTCAAACTCATGAAAGTTTGCCACTACTCTCTTCAACAAAATTTTGGTGAATTTTGGAAACTTTCAAGTCCTATTTTTTATTATTTAGAACATTGGGACTCAAAAAAATACGTCTTCAAGTCACCCAAAGCTACCATCTAATACACAATTGGAATTCTTATGAAAAATGGAATCTATTGAGCTATTGAACACCAAATTTGTAGCCATAATGTGAGTGTTATAGCAAAGACAAAGTTTTGACTATGAGTCCTAAACTTGTGGAAAATTCCCAAATTCACTAATGGCATGTTCTTCCCTTTACACACTAGCTGCTCTTTTGGCTTCTTGATAATCTTAATACCCTCATTCTCTTTCGATTTCTGTGTTCTTTTGATCATAGTCTCCGCCTGGGCATCTAACACCATCCTATCATCCCTACTAGATTTAGGGTTAACTTTACTTGTACTAGGGTAAACTTTCTCGGCATATTTCAATTTGTGACCCCTAGTTACTTGTTAGGAGATAAAATCTCATCGATTGGTAAAGTTTCAACCAAACTTACCCCATTGGGCATTTCCTCGAGTGTGGCTTTGCCCCTTTGCAAAATTTTCTTAGAGCCCTCTCCTTTAGAATTCTTATTATTTGCACGACGATTTACATGCCCAAGTTGCTGACAACCTTGCTAGAGAGAACTAACCCTACTCCAAACAGGTAGTGGCTAAGTGACCAAACGTCCCTCATATATCGCATTTGACATTAGCACAATTACAAGGGAAATGCTACCCACCACACCACTTATAGATAAATCGTGATGGGCCCCCATCATCAGGCTTTCTCGTACACCCAACAGCTTTTGCTTATGCTTTAAAAACTTAACACCTATGAAAATCTCACGGTATTGCTTAGTGATCGTATCCGTATAATGTTTCATCATATCTTTTACTTTCCCTACAATGTTTGAAGCAAAGGACTCATAACTAGTGGCTTTAGGAGCTACCCTCTCACTAAGTTTCACAACTTGCAAAGGGGGTGCTACCTGTATTGACCCTTGGTTTACAAAAGGAGCTCTTTGGCTAGCTGATAGCTTAATGAAAAATGGAGGAGCTGGCAAGAAAGACACATTTTGCATCATGCTTCCTCTACCATTTGGGTTGGTCATAGGGATATTGATCACACTTTGATCTCCACTAACCGATCCTAAATTATTTCCATGACTAAGACTCAAATTCAAATTTGTTCTCGAGGCATAGGACACTTGTAAGCCGAACTCTACTTCCTCTACTTGGGTTACAGTAGTATATGTTTGCTAGAGGGACACTACTCAACTGCACTTGGATATTGAAGTCCAATCCATGCAAGAAATACTACAGTTGGGCAACAGGTGGGATAGGGATACAAGCTTGCAATTTGTGAAAGACCTCTTTTATCTTCTTGGCATATGCTCAAGCATTTTCATGGGGCTCTTGATGTGTTACATTTAGAGAATGTAGCTAATATTGTCCACCTCTCTCAAGGGAAAATTCCCTTCAAAGGGCTACAAAGAATAAATTGATTGTGTTTATGGTACCAGCTTCTAAGGTGTGATACCACATTGCAGCCCTCCCTTTTAGGATCATGTTAAAAAATATCATTAGATGTCCCTCGTTCTGAATTCAACAATTAAACATGAGTTTTTGAAACTCAGTGATGTGAAGCTTTGCATCCTCTTCTGGTAATCCATTAAATGGGTAGAGAGAAAACTAAAGCACTGGAAAATCCGTTGTTCGTGTAGGAATTGCAATAGGTTGTGCCATAATGACAATCGAATTTGTTATAGGAATTTGTAATAGTGTGACTACAACTCCAAATGAAGTGGGTTGAATTACTAGGAGAAGGGGGCACTAGAGCTTCCTTCTCCTCCTAATGGATTGCTTGTGGCACTAGGGTCACTAAGACCTCTTTCACGTAGGATTATCAGGCTGCTACATTGAGGGGAATACCTCCTAAGGATTTCAGCCCACTATCTAACCCTTTTGGCTCTTTCTTGTTTTTGAATCTTGGCTTGACGGTGTTTATCAGGAAATAATGGATCTATCTCGATGCTCTTTGGCATAAACTAACTGACTAAACCCTAATTAACCAAGATTCAAAAACTGCCACTTATTAATGGCTCCCAACAAATGCACCATATGCGGGGACTAAAAATCGGCCCGACACTAGCTCTAGGGCTCTAGCCGTGGGCCTCCTAGACTCACCTAAACAACCCCATGGCCTCGCTGCAGGAGCATATAGACACTACGAACTAATTAGTCAAAAGAACATATTTGTAGATACCATCTCTAGATTTTAGTCCAACATGATGCTCCTTTCAACTCCAAGCAAAAGGAGTACCCAAATATGTCAGTGGCTAGCACCTCGTAACACAAATGAAGGGAGCACCCCCTAGCTTATCATTATGGCCCCACTATGACTCTCCTACATCCCAAGGATTAGCCCATATAACACATATGCACAATAGTCCTCTCTTTTGATAAAACATTCTAGGAGATAATATAATATTTACCACACCAATCCCCAAAGGAAACAATAATACTAGTCCTATAGCTCAAAAGGTCCTCACACTCAACATGGGTCAATAGCTTGAAATCAAATGCTATGCATCTAAGAGATAGTTCTCTTGATACCATGTATGAAAATGTGGATGCAAGGTGAATTGGCATACGTGCTCAAATAAGTAAACTTATAAATCAATCAGTGTAGATGTGCACAAACAACCCTTTCATGATTTCACTCTAGCTTATTGCTTCTTTGCTAAGATAACACTAGAATAATCCATCATATATGCTAGGGTATGTATAAAATCAAAATTAAAATGATACTTAACTCCCACAATCCCCTTCCCCTACCGTCTAATATTTTGCATTCCATGGTAGGTTAAAAGTGTATTTCAAGTAAATTTTATTATGTAAAAAGTGATAAACACGCACTAGAACATAGAAATAGGGGTAAATTGAGGCAAATCCCCATGGTTTACCTCTGTTATACTTGCATAAACATAATTTTAATTTTCTAGGTGCAAAAACTTTTTTTTTTCTATTTTCTTTGTCTTAAAACTATATTTTTGAGTATTTTTCTATATTTTTTATATAAAACACTATTTTTTATTTTTTAATTCAAAAAATTAATTCACACTTTGATCCATCATCACATTTGATTTAATCCCATAAACGTTCGTTTCTTGAGGAATCATTTGGTAAGGACGCATGTTATCTCATGGAATACTCTCAAAATGAAAGAGTGGAGTTTGTTTGTTCGTTCTATATGTTGAGCAACGCATCAAGGGGCTAATCCCTGCGATGTAGGAGAGCTGTAGTGGGGCCGCAGTGATTCCACCGAGAGGTTGCCTCCCATGTATGTGATTATCGTGGTATTTATTGCTAATGTGTAAGGGTTCTCCCTCTGTGGATTTTATAGAAAGGGAAATGTTGGACTACAAAACTATAAACGCATAGATTAGGCTTTAGGGCAGTTCATCCTTTAGCAGTAGATAGACGCTCCTGGCCTGCGAGGCCATGAGGGTGTGTTTGTCTGTTATGAGCATGAGGTCCGACTAGTGCCATAGCTAGTGCCAACCCATTTGAGGTCCCATCAGTGGTGCGTCTGCCGAGAGCTGCCAACAAGTGGTGGTTCTCGAATCTAGGGTTTTCAGGGACTGAACAATTGGTTTATGTTCTCTGACAAGGACCGTCAAGCCGAAATACAAAAAGTAGAACGTTTTGAGAGGGCTAGACGGCGGTTGGAGATTGTAAGCCGCTATTCTCCTAAAAGGAGTAGCCCGATATGCATAAGAGGCAGTGGTCTTAGTAACCCAACTGCACATAGTCCTTTAGGTGCAGAAGGAAGTGCAAGTTCTTCCTCTCTTCCACCAAGTCAATCCACTTCAAGTGGGGTGTGATTCCATCAGTTCAAACTCCTATTGTCAATCCAATTGTCATCATGGCACAACCCATTGCAATTCCTGCAGGGATGCCAGATTTACCAGCTTTAGGAGTGCCTTTGCCCATTTTTAATGGGTTAGCCGAAGAATATACGAAGTTTCACATTTGTGAATTCCAAAGATTAATGTTTAATTACCGCATCCAAGATGAGGGACATCTTATGATGTTCTTTAGCATGACATTAAAAGGAAGGGCTGCAGTATGGTATCATAGCATAGAGACTGGAACCATAACCACAATCGACCAATTTTATGCAGCTTTTTGAGGAGAATATGCCCTTGAAAGAGGTGGCCAATACTGGTTTCGTATTTTGAATGTAACACGCCAAGATCCCCATGAGAATGTGAAAGCCTATGCCAAGAAGCTTAAGGAAGTGTTTTGTAAGTTACAAACTTACATTCCTATTCTACCGGTGGAGCGACCCTTATAAGGTAGCTTTCGAGGATGTGAAACATGGAGCTAGTAAAAGCACTGCTGTTTAGCTCAAATTTGGAAGGAAAAGTGGTATCATCCGATAGCTTTTGCTAGTCGAAGATTGGGCATATCAGACATTAACTACACCTACATGGAGAAGTTGTGCCTTGTGATGGTCTTTGCGACTAAAAAATTTAGGCACTACATCCTCTATGAGAAGGTAGTTTTCTCTACGAAGGCGGAAGGGCTTAGATTGCTTATGAACAAGCTACAACCGCCTGATCGTCTAGCAAAGTGGTTAATCACTTTGCAGGAGTTCAATTATGAGATTAAGAGTAAGCCACCGAGGTTGCAGGGGATTGTGGAATGCCTTGTGGATTTCGGGGAGCCGAAAGAGACTTTGGCGGGAGGAAGTGATATTGAAGAAATATTTAAAATTGATACAGCTTCTATCCCATCTTGGTATGCTGCTATTACGCATTATCTATCAACGGGAGAGACTAGAGTTGGTTTATCCAAATCTGAAAAGAGAAAAATCAGACAGCAGGCTTTGAAGTTTTCCTTGATCGCAGGAACACTATATCGGCAAGGTGTTGATGATATCTACTGCCGATGTGTGATGCCTGACGAGGTTCCTTTCATTTTGAAAGAGTGCCACGACTCTGCATGTGGAGGGAACTTTGCTAGATAGTTGACGGCACAGAAAGCTTTAAGAGCTGGATGTTGGTGGCCGTCCATCTTCCAAGATTCCTTTGAGTATGTTAAGAGATGTGATACCTGTCAAAGACATGACAGCAGAGAGAATAGGAAACGTCCACTTACGCCTATTATGGCTATCCTTCCATTTGAGAAGTGGAGCATTGATTTTGTGGGTTCTATCACCCCGTCGTCTACTACTCAGAAGAGGTACATTATAGTAGCAACTGATTATTTTACAAAATGGTCAGAAGCACAAGCGACGAGGCAGAACAATGCAAAAGAGACTGCAAGTTTCCTTTTAGAGCAAATTATCTGTTGTTTCGGTGAAACGCACTTTTTGAATAAAGTGATCAAAAGTCTGACTGAAGCTTAGCAAATCAAGCACAACAAAACGACCCCCTATAATCCGCAAGCCAATGGGCAAGTCGAAAGTACTAATAAGCAACTTGTAGGTATCTTGTCTAAAATAGTCTCGGAGAAGAAACGAGACTGGGACAGGAAGTTGTATGTGGCTGTATGGGCGTACAATACAACGTTCAAGCTACCGATCATACTCCATTTAAATTAGTTTATGGGAAGAGTGTGTGTTAGCCCTCGAAATCGAGTTGCCAACCATACGGTTTGCAATTAACCACTCTTTGCACTCTTTGAACGTTTCACGACCATAGCCCACCTAGATGAACTGAAATTGCAGAGCTTATTACACCAGGAGGTAGCTAAATGTCGGATGAAGCAGTTGCATGACCTTAAAGTAAAGAAGTATACCTTTAAAAAAGGGCAATTAGTTCTGTACTATGATGCGCGTAGGGAGCTGTTTCCAGGGAAGCTGGAACCTAGATGGGATGGCCCCTACAAGATTGTCAGGATAGGAAAAAATCGGTCTATGGCTCTACTAGCTGACCTGCAAGGAGTAGAATTTAAAAATAAGGTTAATCTTAATAAGATTAAACCTTATTATTTTTAAGTATGCTAACACAGAGAAATGCATTGCAGGTTCTTGCTGCAGCTGATTTGAGACCTGCAAAAGAGCTTAAAGTTGGTTGATGGGGCGGTTAATTCCTTATTTGGAGCACCCATATCTGGAGCAGAGATACCATCAGGGGAAACTTATCTGGTGGAGCAAAGGATACAAAGTGATTGAGCAAGAAGACGGAACCTTTGTGTGGGAGATCCAAGTCTTCTACCATCACTGCTTACGAATGTTGACAAGTATTCCTATTGAGTTTAATGAAGAAGGTGGGATGGAGCCATCAGTTCATCCTCTAAACATGTTAAATTTTGAATATCATAATTACGAATAGAGGAGTTCGTGATGGCAGGCTGTGTAAACCCATTGTGGACGTACACATTATATTTTGACAGAGCGTCCAAGGGCCCTAATAAAAAAGGGAGTGTTGGAGTAGTAATCCGAGATCCCCGACGTAGAGTTACGATGAAGTTAACTGCTTATCTCGGGGTAGGATTCACTAACAATATGGCAGAGTATAAAGCCTTGATTATGGGATTGCATATTGCCAAGCGAGGTTGTATTCAGCGGTTGTTAGTAAAAGGGGATTCCTAGTTGATCTTGAATCAGCTAGATGGGACATACACAGTGCGAAACCCCATCCTTTGTATGTATCATCGAACTGCCATGACCCTACTTGAGGAGTTTGAGAGAGTGTCTCTTCAGCTGATTCCACGTTACTGGAATTAGTTTGCGGATTCACTGGCAAACCTTGCTTATGAAGAATACATTTTCTTCAGCTGTGGTCCTAGTTTGGATATTGCTATCAATAATGAGACAGGACTCGGTCGCTTGTGGGGAATGTTATCAGAGCATGCAATATATGGTAGGCGATGGTTGATATGGGTGATGCAAAGAGTAGCTGAGAATCATCTACCGTTGTTATCTTGGACCCACAGGCTGATTAGACAACATGTTATGCGTACGCCTCTTACTATATATGCAGGAGGGATGGGTCATAATCTTATGCATTTATCTTAGGGCTGCGAGCCCTATTTTTTCTCCTTGGAAAGGAGCATATTATTGTACATCTATACTATTTCGGGGAGGGATGTGTAGGTGCTATTCTGTTTGATCTCGTTAGGCCAAGAGAGCCAATTTTGCGAGGTTTTAGTGTTTTGTTTCATTAGGCCAAGAGGGCCGATCCGTTTTTGTAGTGAAGTGATTTATTTCATTAGGCCAAGAGGGCCAGTTGTCTGTTTAGTACAAGTGCGGTTAATGGTTTCTTGTTTTAGTTCTGTGCTAGACAGGTTCAAAGAAGAGCTTGGAAGGAGCCTATGTCGCGCGGGAGCTTCTCGTGGCCCTATCCAGGTGATCTCTCTCCTTTATGAGTAACATGTTTTTATGCTATATATGTCTGTGTACTTGTGGGGGATTTGCTTTTCTTGTTGGGGACCGGAGTCCAAGGCATGAAGTCCCAGGTTTAGGTTAGGTATGTCTGAGGGAGGGCTGAGTAGTTGTTGCCTCCTGTAAAGACATTGCCAGGCATCGAAAGACCTGTTTTAGAAGGTAGTTCTAGTGACCTTGTTCTGCTAGCCTGCTAGGCCGTCGTTCTAGGAGTTCTTGTTAGTTGTGAGGCAGTTAGAGAAGCTTGCAAAAGGAAAAAATGATGATGATAGAGAGGAAAAAACCCTGAATATCTCAAAGATAATAAATATATACAAAGGTGTGTAAAAAGGGGTTCTAATCCCTATAAAAATAGAAAAGAAAAGAAAGGAAAATTTATAAGCAGTTGATCATCGCCTTGCGGAGGCTTGTTAGGTTCCCGAGGACGAGTCAGACTCGGGGCCGATGCCTTGTCTTCCTAGGGGTGGCGTCTTGCTAGAAAAGAAGAAAGTCAAGAAGGTTGGAGCGAAAATAAAAGTGAGCATCAGAAAAGGATTAAGTGTCGCCTTGCGAGGGCTTGGTAGGTTCTTGGGTACCGAGATAGGACCTGAGGCTAATGCCCTGTTCTCCTTGGGTCACTACGCTCAGCTCCCTCCTTTTTACACGCCCGAGTATGAAAAAATAAAAACCTAAAAGAAGAAATGTGCTAAAAGAAAATATTTCTTGATCAGGCCATAGGAGTCCTCGCCTAATAGGAGCTCCTGGTTGTGTTGTCCTTAGTTAGGTAGGTAGTTCAGACCACCACTTAGGGCAACCTTTTTCATAGTTCTTTCTAGTTTGGCCGTGTTGGAGCAGTCGGTTAGTGACTAGCTTTAGACCTTCTATCAGATTATGCTAGGCCTACTCCTTGTGGATTTCATGCCTTGGTTTTGTCAGGGGGTCGGGTGAGCATTGTGCTGTGTTTTAATATGTATCTATTTTATATCAGCTTGATGCTTCCTTTGGTTGTTTTGTGCAGATCTGTTGTGGGATTCGACGGGCTGAGTCGCCCTATCCCATGGTTGCCAACGAGAGTGGAGTTTTGAGCCCGGGATGTGCCTAAAATTTGCCAAAAAATCCAAAATTTAGGGAAAAATATTCGACATCGAAGGCGGCGGCTGCAGCTAGGACGATTTTAAGCACCAAGTGAAAGACGACTTTTAAAAGGTGCCCGAGCGACACTTGTGGATTTTTGATAATTTTTCTAACTATCGTGCGGGATGCCAGGAGCTGCCAGTCAGTGCGCGATGTCGAGACGGACGCGCAAGATTTTTCAGAGGCTGAAACGGAGCCCGGACGAGGAAGAGGCCAAAAATTGGCTAAGATTTGAAAAGGTGGACCAAAACTTTGGACCAAAGAGGGGGTGCCCTTTCGGACTTTTAACCTCCCCCCCCCCCCCCCCCCCCCCCCCCGCCCCCCTCCCCACATCATGATTGGAGGCTGCAAATAAGCTATGCAACAGACATTGGGCCTCAACTTCTCCCTCTTGGCTGATCATATCGCCGGTCTTCGCGCGAGGAATGGCTGTCTGGATGAAGAGATCAGAATCTAGTATTTCTCTCTCCTCCCTCTCTCCCCTCTATGGGCTGTTCATGTGCACCATCTTGAAGGAGGAACCGGGGAGGGAGAATGAAAGAAATGGTGATGGAGGTTGATGGAGATGCTGAAGATTGATGAGCAGCATTGGATTGAGAGCAATCGAGGCTTTGTCTACTGGTTATGCAATCATTCAAGGCATCTCACGGTATGACCATTTTTATGAAAAAAAATGAAGGATTTTTTATAGTTTATGATGATGATTATGTTCTTATTGGATGTACATTTGTTTGTGTGCTGTTTGCATCATGATTAATTGCTATGTATCAGAAAATTTGAATTTTACAATGATTTATATGCTCTATTTAATTCCCGTAAACCCAAAATGCGGTTTTTAAGCGGTAAAATGGTAGTTTTTCCGTTTCGGGTGGGTAAAATCTGTTCCCATGGGGGAAAAATGGAAGATAAATTGAATGTTAGTATGCTAAAGTGATTGGAACAAGAAAAATCATAAAATAGCATATTTATTGCAAAATAAATCAAGAAAATTGGAAAAATAAGGAAAAAAATAGAAATACGTCTCACAAAAATAAGGAAAAATATAATGATTGTTTGTGGATGTATGGTAGTGGCAAAGGATGAGGTTTAGCCTCACTTTGCCCTATCTCCTTGTCAAATTTTGTGATTTATTACTTTTTCTACATCAAAACATGGCAAAATGAACCTCTACACCTATGCAACGAAAGCAATACCTAAACGTAGGGGGTTGGGATGTTTGAATGGTGCGATTTGCGTGCTGATTGTTGTTGATTTTCTGATACATATCATGACATAGAGTTTGTGGTATGTTAATTAAGAGGATAGTAGCACGAGTGTTGTCTCGGTGCTATCCTTACATCACCGAAACGGGTTAGTTAGTAAATGCATTGGAAAGCCTGGTTGTGCCACACATGTTTCTGATTTAAAATTATGTTTGAGAACTTTAGAATCATTCACTTTGCATGTGCATGTTAACCATGGTATCAGAATATACAAGATTGGATGCATAGAACCTATTTTCAATGATAATGACCCACGCTTGAGTGTGGAAAGGCAACCTAAGCCGTAGGATAGACGTTCATTTCTTGGGGAATCATTTGGTAAGGACACATGGTATCTCCTGGAATACTCTCAAAATGAAAGAGTGGAGTTTGTTCATTTGTTCTATATGTTGATCAACGCATCAAGGGGCTAATCCTTGCGATGTAGGAGAGCTGCAGTGGGGCCATGGTGATTCCACCGAGAGGTTGCCTCCCATGTATGTGATTATCGTGGTATTTATTGCCAATGTGTAAGGGTTCTCCCTCTGTGGAGTTTATAGAAAAGGAAACATTGGACTACAAAACTATAAACGCATAGATTAGGCTTTAGGGCAGTTCATCCTTTAGCAGTAGATAGACACTCCTGGCCCACGAGGCCATGAGGGTGTGTTTGTCTGTTATGAGCATGAGGTCCGGCTAGTGCCATAGCCAGTGCCGGCCCATTTGAGGTCCCATCAGGTAGACTAAAGAAAGTCTATGCAACAATGTCTGTGATATTCCAAGGGAGTTTTGGATAGTATCACCTAGCACTATGTCTTGATGGGCAACCCAAATTATTGCATCAAGGATTCTTTGATAGGCACGTTACATGGAGAGAGGGAACTTATGGAGTGTATGAGCTAGCGCTCAACCATTGTACGCTTATCATAGTTTGGATTTCTATTCCCCTAGGTTATATCTTGTGCATTGTATCTTTCATCAATCTTGTGTCTTTTGTAATTTCATTGTATGTTTTTCTCTTCTAACAATATTATGGTCTATAACGTTTGCTGACATTGTGTCATTTTAGGGAGCCAAAGTGAGACTTTGTCTCATGGAAAGAGGGTCAATGCATAAACTCTCCCTCATTTCTCACTCTGTTTTGAGCCAAGTGTGATACATTTTGCTTTGATTTGAGCTTATTTATATAAGCAAATTCTTGATGAATGATCCATATCTACTTCGATCTGAGCTAATTTGTACAAGCAACTGCTTGGAGAATGATGCTACATAAGCTATTAGGTGGCCATAGTTCTATTTACACGTCTTAAATTTAGATCAATCCTTTTGGGTATGGAGTGGAGCTTCCCCTACAAGGTAGACTCAAGCAAGCCTAGGCAATAATGTTTGTGATATTCCAAGGGAGTTTTGGATAGCATTGCCCAACATTATCTCCTACTACTGGGTTATCCAAACTGTGCCATCAAGAGTTCTTTAATAGGCATGTTACACATGGTATCAAAGCAAAAAACTATGAATAAGTTAGCAATGATCTATGCATGTGTTTCCTTAATGTTTGACTTTTAATCTCAAGAGAAAAAGATTTGAAGTTATCCTAAAAGAAATAATCTAAATGATAATGATCTTGATTGTCATGCATCTTCTATAACCATGAATATTGAACTCCAAGAAAAGAAATTTCTCTTGAAGTAAATCAAGCCACTTGATTTCAAAGGAAAGGGACCCAAGGTCAAGACTGATGCTAAAGTCTTGATTAAGACCCTTGAAGATTATTTTGATCTAGTAACAACAAACATAGATAACGAGGTCACGATTACAAACCTACGACTAGTAGCCAAGGCACACTGATGGTGGAAGCAGTGGTGTTGAGACAATGCTGCCACCAAAACCCTTGGAAACTCAAAAGATATCAAGAAGGTTGTAAGAGAGAGATACTTATTGCCTTCCTATCATTGTATCAAGATGAACAAGTTCTTTACCTTGTGCTAACTAGGATTGAGTTTGGATGCCTACTATTCTCAATTTTTGATGCTTTAAAAATATGCACCACCTATGGATACTACCCAATAGGTGGAAAAGTTCTGCCATGGACTTAATCAACCCTTGAATGCTTATCTAGAGTCCTTAAGGCTGACTTGTTAAGAAATACAACATAGGCAGACTCTATATCCTATGCATGCAATAAATCAAAGAGGGGGTGTGTAAAGAGACTTTAGGGTCAAAAGGTATCTATCACTTTAGTGAGATACTTTGTGTGCAAATTGTTGAATGAAAGAAGAGAGAAGAGTGGATATGAAGAAAAAGAAGATTGCTTGAGCCTCCATATCTTGTGCCATCTCCCTTCCATTGCACATCCATATAGATTCTTTTTAGTTGGTATCAGAGCGAGAGTAGAGAGCAAAAGATTGGATCAAGGAGTGTGATGAATCAAGGTCTACATCAAATTGAAAGTTTTTTGTTTGCCATTAAATCATGTACAAATCCTCATCTAATCCACCCAAAAGCAAGCACATAGATTCAAGAGCTATTGTAGCTCAAATTTGGGATCTATTGATCTTGCTTTGAAAGGCTTGTATCAAATAAGAACAAGACATTGCAAAAGTATATGAACTTAAAGTTTCTACAAGTTGAGCTACCCCATCCTTCCCACCATGAGGACCGCTAGATGTAGTAGTCATAATAGCCAATGAGGCTTTTTTTATCTTCTCCTTTGTAGCCTTACACTTGTGAGACTCAAAGATCTCATAACCTAGCTTGTGGCAATAGCTGCATCTTTTCTTTTTTTACTTTTCCTCTTCTTTTTGTGAAGAAGAAGGTGGTGAATCATCCTTGTTCTTATGATACTTGAACTTTATGACTTTCCTTTGCCTTTAAAGGAGGAAAATCCTAATCATCCAAGGTAGTACTAGAGTGGTTGAGACAACTCTACTCCTCCTGCAATAGAAGTGTGGTCAAGTCGTCAAGAGAATATTGATGCCCAATGCCATGAGAAACTAGTCGTAAGGTGGTAGCAAATGTCTTATAGGACTATGAAAGCCCACAAAGCATAGTACAGACAATATAGCTCTCACATATCTCCTTGTCAATATTCACCAACTGCTCATGCCAATTGGTAATATATATAAGATCGGCATCCATGCTATCTCCTTCATGCATATTCTCAAAATCTCAAATAGACAGCATGTGCCTCATTCTTGGTCTAATAAAGAGATGTGATCTTATCTGAAGCACTCTTCATAGTTTAACAAGAGTGGATATGTAGAATAATGAGTCTCTTGAAAGAGTGATCACAGAGCATTACACATATTCCAACATACTTGATTGTCTGTACGAGGAGTAGCAGTAGTAATTTCTGAAGAGGTAGATGTGGCATTGGAACCACTTGAAGGAGAAGCACTAGGACTTGTGGGTGCATTAAGTCTTACTAGTTGTTACCTCTGACCCCATGACAATTCCCCAAAGCCTTTCCCAACCAATATATGTTTCCTCATGTATGACCAAGTGAATTACTTGCTACTATCCAACTTGTCATCAACAGAAAGCATCCCAAACAACTCATTCTTATTATGTGCCATCTTGATGCACATTGAATTCACAAATGCAATTGAGGAAACTACTCAAACTGGTCCAAAACTACTGAAGACTCAAGAGAAGACTAGAGTGAAGTGACAGTAGTGAGCTATGAAGAGTCACTGTAGTGGCTCTGGTGACCTTTCATATCAAACACACCTCTTGGGAGGGGTATTCACGACCAAAGAAGGGTTATTGTGAGTGATTATTGGGTATTTTAGTGAGGATATGATGTACTATTGAGAGAGAGAGAGAGTGTGTGTGTGAGTCAAAGATACCCAATTATATGCAAAACAATGTATATACTTACGAGAGATTGTGAGAGAAAGCTGTGGAATCTTTGAAGATGAGTAATATGTGATATCTTTCCATTCAAATTGGTGTATTATCTTATGTTTTTGTGGTCTATCAAAGAATTCTATGAAGAATATGAAGAGAATGATGGATTCTGTTAAAGTTAAAGCTGTGGGAGAATTGTTTCTATGAAGCTGCGTGAAGATTTCTTGTTCTTGGTGTTCTTTTCTTTGTTGAGATCATATCAAATATGAAAAATATGGTTGTTGATAGTACAAGTCTGCAAATGGCTCGCTGGCTATGAAAAACTGCAAGAAAACCTTCTTCTTCACCAAGAACCATGCCTGAAAACACACAAGAAAATAGCACACAAGAAATAGATAAATGAAAACCATCATCACCCTCTTCCTCTTCCTCACTCTCCATGAGATCTTGCAAAGGAGCATAAGAGAGAAAGAAACAAGAATGAGAACTGAGAGTTATGCCAAATGAGGGAGAGAGGGAAATGAATTGTGAAAGGAGAAGATAAAGGAAGAGAGAGGGTGTAACCACCTCAGCCTCCCACCTCCTCAAATCCCACGACTGTAACTACCTCCTTTTCCTATCTTGAATTATAAAATCAAGTTGCATACATTGGCTAAGGTCAAGAAGACCCTTCATTTTGAGAATGGGACAAAGGTGTTTGAACTTTCCTTTTTCTAGCACAATATTTTAATGAGTCTTGGACTCATATGTTTACATTGCTTCATACATCATTTTTGACAAAAGGGTACAAAAGCAAAATGCATTTTTACAAAAGATGTTTTCATGTTGAGCACATTTTGGTGCCTTTATTTACACAAATTTCTTGGTTATCAGCCACTGATACTCCTAAACTAGTGATAAATTTATGTGCTACCAATGGAGTAGAGGTTTCCTTCTGCAATAAGGATCTTTGTAGTGGATAATAATTGTTTGCACTAGGCATAGGGAAAGCTACAAAAGGAAAGAACAAGGCCTCATTGACAGTAAGAAGGGATAAACAAAATTGACAGCCATAAACCAAGTCCAAAAGCTTCTTGTAAGTCTCCAGGAACAAGTAATAGAGCTTTGCATTCATGAGAAGGAACTTCAAGGCCATAAAGAGATAAAGGTCATCCTTTCGAATACAATCAACATCCAAGAGAAGAGAAGAATCATGAATCGATAATGGTACATGCTAGATCACAAGTGGGGGAGTGGAAGAAGATGCCATTTAGACCACACTAAAATATCCACACACACACAAAATCAGGAAAAGGACAAAGGATTCCTGCAAAACCCACATATAATACCACTGAGATAGATAATAAGGAAAACAAAAATAGCAACATCAACACATTGATTGGACTAGACCAAAGACCTCCCCAAGCATTTCATATCCTATGAAAAATTTGACATGACCTACGCACATATGAGACCAAAGCTTCATGCAATGCATACATACAAGCACCCACAAACCCCATAATAAAACACTCAAAAGAAAATAAAATTTCATGCATAGCATATCCCAGACATAATACAAAAATCCAAACTAAACCATAGACTCCAACCATTGCAATAAATATAGACAGACAAGATCTTTATCTCTGACCAAGAAAAATCCCAATGCCCGTAAACATATGGCGTATACCTATGGTGCGGTGAAGTGGATGAGTGAAAACTACATGACTCATTGTTATATAGATTATCAATGAATCACAGTTCATTATTAAATTCTGTTAATGCATGTGAGTCATTTGCATAGCCCAACCCCAACTTATACTGACTTAATTGGACTAAGGGTCTCTACAAATGCAATTCTTTTTTTTTGAAAAAGTTATATGATCTGTGGCGCAAAGCACATTCATGCAGACTTTGGGGGGTTAATTATTATGAATTACAAATTAAAGCTGTGTATAGTGTGTGTGCACGTGCATTTGTGAATGGATTTTAAGTTACCAAATTAAGTGGGTTATGGTGCTATGTGCTTGTGCAACGGGGTGGAGTTTCTTTTATAAATTAATAGCCGGTTCTTTTTAATTGAAAATTTAGGATGTGCATTTTGTTATTTTGTGGGTGCAACGATCAGTTAATTTTTAATTCAAACTATATGTGTGTGATGGTGCATGTGAAGGAGGGAAAGAGAAAAACCTGGTTGCATGTGGACACTCGCAAGGTCAGACGTGCAAAACTCCACTTCCAAACAATCCAAAAAATAGGAAAATCCTCATATGCAAACATTACGGTGACTAAGTGGCAGTCCACCTCCTATAAGATACAAAAAAACCAAATACTAATATAAAAAGAACAGGGACGAAAAAGGGTTTGATATTTGGGTAATTATATGTTGGGTGTTTTTTTTTGGTTTTGTTTTCGTTTTTTTTTCTTAAATAGATTTTCATAAATGTGTCATTATGTGTGATAAGTTGGGTTTAATTTTATTTTTTTATTTTTTTAAAAAAATCTTTGCTAATTTTGGTAATTTTTTCTTACAAATATATAAATAAATAAATAGATGAATGTGAGTACCCAAATAGTAACACAAATAGTAGAAATATAAAAAGAATTTTGTTAGAATTTTTAAAGACATTAAAATAACCATGTGTGGAAATTTTCACAATGTCTCATTATTGATTTTTTAAATCTTTATAAATCATTTTTAATATGTATTGTAACTTTTATGTATTTTTAAGAAGTCATAATCATGATGGAAATTTATTTGGAATTTTTAATGAATTTTTAAGATTTTTTTCAAAATTTTTTGAAATTTATATAGTATATTGAAGTTTTGTGATTTTTTAAAATATTGTAGCATTTTTCTATTTGTTATTGGTATTTTTTATTAATATGAAATACTTCAATTTTTTAGAAAATCGATTTTTTTTCCATGATTTTTTTGTAATTTTCTTCATTTTATTTGAATTTTCATGGATTTTAAACAATTTTTAAATATTTATATGGGTTTTTTCGAATTAAAAAAGAAGAAGAGAAATATGATACCCGGTCTCACGGACGACCGGACTGTGTGTGAATAGCTGCAAGCTCTCCACCATGCAGACAAAACTGCATGCGTGTCATCGCGCTTGAACGATCGTGATCACGAACACACACAATGAGGTCTAAAATCTCGCATGCGAACAAGACCATGAAGGGAGCACACACACTAGACGAAAGAAACGGGGAAAGGGAAAAAATTGTGGTGGTGGTGGTTGGTATATATTAATGTTTGTTGTGTGTGGCGAGTTTTTTTTTGTGTGTGTTTTTTGTTTTAATTTTTAAATGGAATTTGTAATGTAAAGTAGGGGAAGTATGTATGTGTGTTGTCTTGTGGTTTTTAAATTTTTTTTGTTAATGGTTAAGTGTGTTTTAATCGTTAACTAAAAACGTAATAATTTTTTTACCGAGGGGTTGTTTTGTTTTTTCTTTTTTTGTATATATGTTTTAAAAAAAGGGGGGTACCTTTTGGTAGGCGGGTCCACAGGTTGAGGGGGGGGGGGGAGTAGGGCCACGTAAGGCGACCTAGCAGAGGACGGCCGCCGAAGGTGGGAGGTGGTGGCTACAATGGATGTGAGGGTGAATGCTTGTTGGGCCCCTCGACTGCAACCGCAAGTGTAGTAGCAACATCAACTGCAGCATTATGCTCGCCTCATCTGGTCTGATAGTGCCAAGGCGACCTCCAAACCGACAGGTGGTGATCACCCGCAAGTGAACTGGAATCCCCCAAGTGCCGCTAAAGGCAAAGGTGGCAGGCTAGGGTGACCAAGGTGACGAGGAAGAGCGTGGCGATGGCGGTGGCAGCAGCGAATGACTGGCAGCTTTGACATGGCAACGAAGCAGTAAGCAGCATTGTCCTCTCGGGTGGTTGTTGTGGCGACTACGGCGACGCCTTTAGACGAGCAAGTGGCGCCTGTGGTAGGGAGGGGTAGGAAGAGAGGGCGAAGGGGGAGGGAGAAAGGAGAAGAAGAGGGAGCAGGGGGGCAGGGGGAAGGTGGGCAAGGCGGTATGCATGGTAGGGAGAGAGGGAGAGGGAGAGGGGTGGCAGGGGATGGGAATGGTTGGGGAAGGAGGGAAGGGTGTGTGTGCGTGTTTTTTTTTTCGTGTTGTGTTTTGGCTTATTTTTGCCTTTTTTAATAATAAGGTTTTGTTTTTGGGTTTTTTTTGTCTCTTAAATGTGAAAATGCCCCCTCGCATCATGTATGAACACGGGCACAAGAGGTAAAAAAAGTTTACAATGGTAGAGTCGACACAATGGACAGCGCGTACGCACGGAAGAAGGATGTTGGCACAAATGCGGGGACACGTGAAAAAGTGCAAAAACACAAGCATTCGCATAAAAACACATGAAACGACAAAATGTAAATTATGGAAAAATTAATAACAAATAAACCGAGCACTAGATGGACAGAAAAAAAGGAAAAGAATGTTGGAAGATGAAAGAAAGAGGGTGGAAAAGTGAAATGAGATGTCCGGGGACAATTAAGGGTGTTCACATGGGAAAAAGTTGAAAACTAGGCTTGCTTACACATGCAAATTAATATTGAAAAATCCGTCAACCAAAAGGAAGGGTGGTCAAAAGGAAAAGAATCCGGGGTGAGGTCCGACATCAAAATGCATGTCTGACAAAGATAAGACCTGTTGACATGGCAAAAACGGTAAAAATACACAAAAAATGGGAATAAAAGTTAATATAAAAAAATTTGGTAGGTCAAAACAACGAAGAATGAAAAAAAAAAATGTCTGCACGAAAGTGACAGATAGGATGGGTAAGGTAGAACGTCGTTTCAGGGGCAGAAGGGCGCATTCGCATTGCAAAAACAAAAAAAAACAAACAAACAAAAACGGAGTAAAAAATTAATAGGAGAAAATCTTTGCAGTGGAACATAGTGCAAAAAAAAGAAAAAATGGCAAGAAAACCTATGGGACAGGGCTGTCAGGGTAAAACACATTTCAAGTGGCATTAGGGGGCATTCAAATGGGAAAAAGAGAAAAAATAGACACGACAACACATGGAAAAATTAATATAATAAAATTGGTGGGCCGGAATAGGATGTGGAAAAAAGGAAAATTGTGTAGGGAAGCAAGCCGAACAAGAGTATTTAATCAGAATGGAATTCCGAGGTGAACAAGGTAGGTTCACATGGAAAAAGAGTCAAAATTGCATATAAAATATCCAAAAATACAAAAAATTTACTTTTTGACAAACTGTGCATCTGAATGATGGGCAATATAAAAAGGAAAAATGTCAAGGGGAAGGTCTAGGCTAGGGCTATCACATCAGATCATGGTTTTGAAGTAAAGAATATTCATTCACATGGAAACACGTTAAAGTGGTAAAACATTCTTCAAAAATTAATAACTCATAATCCGTGGCTCGAAACTAAAGGTGGTAAAAAGAAAAAGTGGCCAGTTCGAAGGAAAAAATAGGGCTATAAGGTTAGATTTTTATTTTGGTGAAAGTAAGGTGTGTCCTCATGAAAAAGTGGCAAAACAAAGGATAAGGTCAAACAAATGAGGAACGACCCCAAGACAGGATGAAAATAGGATGGCTGGGTGGGGAAGGGACCCCATTAGAGCAAAATCAGGATATGGTATACTTGAATCATCCATTAAGGATGTTTCCATGAGGATATGCAATGGGGACACGCAGGGACACATCCCCACATTTAAGACCTTAATAGATCATGTGGACTCATCAACAAGGGCCTAACTCTTTATCGCAACTCATACATGTATGTCCCCACACTTAAAACATGACCGAATCTTGTAATCAAAAGGGGTAGGGTTAGAAAAACTTGGCCCAGTTTTTGTAGATGAATTGTTGCAGTCACGTGAAGAGTTGTAGTCATCGGCATGAGGTACCATGACTCGCCATATCACACTCTTCTAGCATGGTAGGGACCATGTAGCAACACCCCAGGAGGTAGCTCTGTTGATAAAGGATTGGTTAGGTTGTTGGTGGTGGCAAGGTATACAACACTTAATTGCAACAGCCACTCATGTTGGAATGTTAGATCAATCGCTCGCCCCCCATAACTCACATCACTCGATGGGAAGGATTGAAACCCATATCTCACACCCGATTTAAAAATTGACAAGAGGGATGAGTTAGAGAGAGGATGCCAATGTGCTTAGTTGATGGTGCATCGGTACATTCCAACCCATTTGACATAGGTGCAAGCAAGAAGGTTGGGGATCCTTATCGTGCAGTGCGCCAAACAGAGTGATGTGTATCATGATGGTAGAGGAGGCCCATCCCGTGGCTACATAGGCAAATGATAATGTACCTGACTCTAATTGTCAGAATGTTCCTCAATCCTCACCTCTTAGTTGTTGATGAAGGGAAAATCAATGGCGCTCAATTCCCCTCCCCTCAATCTCATGCGTTGATGATTATACGAGGGCAATCGAGTTCCTTACACCCCATTGATTGAATCCTCACTACCACTTGTGCAAAGGCTGTATGCCTTGTGCACAATTGATGGTGTAATAGTACATCCCACCCTGTTCAGGCATACGGTGCGAGAAGGAAGGCCAGGGAGCCTTATAGTGCCATGCACACAAGAACAATTTCTGCTTTGTGCATTGAGAGGCCCCTGCTGTGCGTGCAACACTTCATTCACACATCGTACCTCTTTGTTGGATATAAAGAGCAAGGATTGTTCACTCACCCCTCCCTCTGTCTCATGCTCTATTGATAAATACAGAGGATAGCCCATACTCACATTCCCATTCGATTAGGATGATAGCTCATATCACTCAAGGTCGTCGATGAAGATCGGCTTCGTAGGGTTAATGATGTCAACTTGTATCGGTTGAGGAAGAGGTATACCTAGGGAGGTAGCCAACAAGTCGGATACTTGGATTGCATATTGAAAATATCGTCTGTGTTGTAGGAGTCAAAAGCATTGATGGGGTTGCAAGAGTCATTGCACCAAGCGAGGTGGCTTGGAATTGCTTTTGAAAGAGTTCTGCTAGTGATTCAACTATCTTAGGTTATGGGGTGTCTGCCACCTTTTCTTGGAACAAGGGTTGTTATGATAGGGAATTTCTTCCTTTTCTCCCATAACAATTTGATTTTTTCTTTTCTTTTCTTTTTCTGTTATTTTCTCTCTTTTTTTTCTTTTTCCCTATTCTCGAGGGTATTTCCACCTTTTCTCGAAGAATAGGTCGGCATGACAGGGACCGAAGTCCTTTTCTCCCATGACCGATATTCTTTTTTTTCTTTTTTTATAAAGAGGAGAATGATAGGAACACCACATATTAAAACCATCCTCGCTACCTCTACTAGATCAGAAAAAAAGGGAGCAACGTTGGGGTGGAATGTGACTGTGAGGGGCTAGAAGAATAAGGCCACCTCATCAGGATAAGCAAGAGGGCTATCGATAGCAACATGCAAAACCTTACCGACTGACATGCAAATAATGAAGGAGCTATTGGCAGTGATTGTTAGGATCCCCAGGGAGGGTAATACTTCTTTAGGCGATAGCCATTAATCAGGAAGGGATAATCAAAAGCAACAATTGTTTATGCTTGGACAGAGCCATTAGGATTGACAGCAAGTATCTTATAGGGGTCCATCCATCGTTGTTGAAGCTTTCCTGGAAATTTACCAAATCGGAAATCATAGGCCAAGACTAAGTCACCCTCTTTAGACTCCTGCTTGATGAAGCTGTCATGATAGCCCTTTCTCCGAGCTTCTGTGACTTCCATACATTGTAGGGCCATCTTGTAAGTCTCATCCAAACATTCCATATGCAAGGGATGGCATTGCAAGGACTTGTTCTTTGATAGCCACGCGCAAAGAGGGTAACTCCAATTCAACTTGAAAGACGACTTCTATACCATTCAACTTGAAAGACAGCTTCTATACCATACACTAGCCAACTCGAAAGGGGTTTGTTCAGTAGCATCCTTATGGGAGGTTTTGTATGTCCAGAGGGCCTCTGTAAGGCGATCGTCCCAATCATGGCGATGTGCAACAATCATTCTTGTTAAGATTGAGCAAAGGATGTGATTTGTAACTTCAACTTGGCCATTGGCTTTGGGGTAATAGGGTGTAAACTTGCAATGGAAGATATTGTACAACTCTGTCAATTCTTCCATAATCTTGTTAAGAAAGTGAGTACCTCTATCACTTATGAGTTGCTCTAGGGGACTACCAAAACGGATGATGATGTTCTCGTACAGGAACACGACCATGCTGTTGTTGCCATCATCCCGCTCGAGAGCTTTGGCTTTACACCACTTCATCACATAGTCTATATAGACCAAAATGTATTTGTTATACTTCCTTCTAGTGGTTGGCCGATTGATGGGGCCCACAAAGTCAATTCCCCATTTCTTGAATGGCTTTAGGGGAAGGATGGGTTAAAGTGGCATGGCGTTGGATTTGGTAGCCTTCCCCATTTGTTGAGACAGGAATCACAATGTTTGTAGTAGTCATAGGCATCCTTGTGGAGGGTCGGCCACCAATATCCTACGAGTAAGGCCTTTCTGGCTATCGTTTCTCCTACAAAGTGCCCTCCACACAGGGCTCATCATGGCATGCTTTTAGAATGATTCCAATCTCATCTCCTAGAACACATATAAGTAATAATTTATCCTTGCCTTTCTTGTACAGTGTGCCACCTGATAGGGTGTAGGATATTGATTCCAAAAGGAGCTTCTTCTTCTCATGGCTAGAGATACCAAGGCGATGCTATTTCATTGCCAAGAGGTTGGCTATGTCTGCATACCATGGGGTAACAATTTTGACTAGAAAGAGGGAAGTATCATGGAGGTCTAGGTCATCCTACTCTTCTTTATCGCTTTGAGGAATTTGTGATAGATAATTAGTCAGAATATGGGAACAACGGAGCTTAGTAACCACTTCAAAGTCGACGAACTGTTGAAATAGAAGGAGCCATCTCATCATCCTTCCCTTCACATATGCTTTGTTCATCAGGAAGAATAGGGCTTTGTGGTCTATATAGAATTTGAAGTGTGTCAACAGTAAAAAGTGTCGAAACTTCTCTAAGGTGAACACCATTGCTAGGCACTCAAGCTCTATCACCATGTAGTTTCATTCTTTGTCAGTTACTTTCTAGCTTGCATAATAGATAGGTTGATCCAACTTCGACAAGCCTTTTTGGCATAGGACTACACCTAGACCTTCAACAGATGCATCAATGTGCACATGGAACTCCTTCATCTAATCCGAAGGTTATAGGATGGGTGCTTCAATCATGCACTTTTTGAAACTGTTGAATGCCTCATCACAATCAGTGGTCCATCTGAACTATGTATCTTTTTTTAGGAGCTTATGCAAGGGGGTTTCCTTTGTCGCAAAGTGTGCAATGAACCTTCTGTAATAACCCACATGGCCAAGGAATCCTCTCAACTATTTGAGATTGGTTGGCATTGTTAAATCTATAATCTTCTTGATCTTGGTATGGTCTATTGCTATCCCCTATGTAGAGACAATGTGGCCCAAAAGAACTCCTGACGAGACTCCAAAGAAGTATTTGTTGAGGTTGAGAGCGATCCCATACGCTCAACATCTATCAAAGCACTACTCTAAGTGTCCCCAATGCTCACGGATCAGGCTATAGACACAAAAGTCATCTAGGTATACCTCAATGAAGTTATGCACATGGTTCTGGAATGCGACCATCATCACTCATTGGAAGGTAGCAAGAGCGTTATAGAGCCCAAATGGCATTACTCTATAAGCATAAGTTTCCCATTCTATTGTGAAGGTTGTTTTGGATTGATCTTCTTCTATGATTTGGACTTGATTATATCCGTTGAATCCATCCAAGAGGGAATAGAGTTCATGGCATGCCATTGTGTCTAACAATTAGTCTGTGAAAGGAATAGGAAAATGATCCTTCTTAGTCTTGGAATTCAACTTTTGGAAGTCCACACATATTTACAGCTTTTCATTCTTCTTGGGTATTACCATAATGGGTGAACCCATTCACTATTGGCCGTTGGATAGATAAACTCCACTTCAAGGAGCTTGAATAATTCAGCTTTCACAAGGTCAGAGTAATTTGGATTCATGCGCCTTTGTCTTTGCCTCATAGGCTTGGCATCAGGATCTAGGTCAATGTGATGTTGGCACACCATAGGATCAATCCCCTTCAGATCTTTGTATGACCATGCAAACATGTCCAAGCTCTCTAGATTATGTAGGACCACTGTTCTTTCAAAAGACTAATACCCACCTTCAGGCGATGTTCATTAGTACCATCAGCATCCATGAATGTTAATTGCTTTTCACCTTCCACTTCATGGATGAAGGTCACACGGACTGCTTTGGGTTAGAGATCCGACTCCTTCAAGGGAGTAATCTCCTCTTCTAATGCTCCACTATTGGAATTGATGTTGTCTTTCAATGAGGACTTTTCTTACTCCTTGGGATGCTAGAAGGATATCATTGCTATTTCAGGTTTGGTTTGGAAATTAGTTACTTCTTGGCTCAAGGACTCATCTTTTGAAGATGCATCCGAGAATGTCACATAACAAGAACCTTGTGAGGTTTGTTTGGGTTACCGAACTAGTGGTTGTTGGCAAGTTGCATCGTCATCATCCTCTCTTGGGAAGGGTGGATTATTGTGATAAGAGCCACTATTGAAGGAAGGCTTATTTTGCTTAATGCATTTCTTATAGAGGTTTTTCATTTGACGCGACTCATTATCCATTCCAAAGGGTGCCAGAGTTACTCTGTCCCATAGCATGGGATCTTCAGCTCTTTTGAGGCTTCTGGAACTTCTTTCTCCTCTGTGCCTTCTACAAGTAGGATAAATTCTTCTAGCTCGCTTTCATTGGCTTCTTCTTCATTGTCATCTTTGTCCTCTTTAGGCTATGTTTCTGCCTCTGTGGGGACTCTATAAGAGAAGAACAGGCTCTTTGTTATACCCTTTGCTTTTGCTTCTACTCTCTGTCTCTGGTTCTAACTTTGCTTCTGTATCTACTAGGGCCATGTAACAAGGAGAACAATACATCTGTGCTTCTATCTCACTATTCGAGGTGACTTCTAAAGTAATCTAGGGTTCAAGTAGGAGGTATTCACCCAATGAAAAAGACTTTGCTTCTTTTGGGAGTTCGCTTACAATGCATATTGTCAGGGACTGTGCCTTTGTTTTCTTAGGAAAGATCTATTTGAGGGCTTCTTTGTCCTCCAAAGGTGCCATCTGTTACTTCATTTGAAGAGTTTGTTATGACTTCAATGGAAGTGGATCCATTACCTTTTTGCGATCTATATAACTTCAGCACCACTTTGTTGGGTCCTTTGCCTAGGGTTAGGGTTCCTTTGAATAAATCCATCCATGCCCTTACTTCAAAAAGCCATGGTCTACCCAATGGCAGAGGATATGGGGGCCCATAGGAATTTGGTTTTACCAACAACCAATAATCCCTTCCTACAAGGGTTGTCTTCACATATGGGAGAATGCCCAAAGGCTTGATTCTACTTTGGTCTATCAGTTTGATAAGCCACTATGTAGATTGCATTCCTTACAAGCCCAGATCCTTCATTGTCACATCTGTCATTATATTCATTGATGAACCTCCATCAATCAATGCATCTGCAATAAAGCATTATTCAATCCACATGCCAATCTCTGGGATACCTAGATCTAGGAAGGCATTAGCCACGTCCACTTATTTCACAGGTTCTAAGGCCTTGTTGGACTTAATTGTTGTTGATGGATCAATCCTTAGGCCTCTTCTTCTTGTCAGTATGCTTTTGAATTTCTTTTGGCAACTAGGAGACAACATCAGTGAAGCTATCTGAATGTTAGGTTTGGTTTGAAGGTGTCTAGGTCTTTGACCATCATATTCTCTCATAGGATCCACGGGCTTCTCCAATCACCTAAGAAATGGGGAAACACCCACTTTTATCTTCCCTTTTTCTTCTAGGAGCAACAACATCTGCACTTCTTTTACTTTTGGAGGTACTTTGGCTTTGTACTATTTTATTTCTCCTTGGGAAGATTAAACTTCATCGATTTAGCAAAGGGAATGTCCTTTTTCGAATTGCGGGTTCTCCTTTCTTAGCATGCATTATTTTGCACCAACCTCCAATTCCTCCAAATTGGAAGCAAGTTCTTGGGTCTTATGTTGAGTCTCGGGAGTAGCTTTTACAGGAGAGTTGGACTTGGACTATCTCTCGCTGTGTAGCCTTCTCCTTTGCATCGACTGCATAAGGGTTTGTAGTCCATGGACCTTCTAGGGTTTGGATAGTTTGGTGAGATATATCTCTTTTCTCCACATCTGTAACACTCAACCTCTAATCTCTACAGACTGTCGTCCTATGCAACTTTGAGAGGGAAATCTTCTTGGGCCAAAATTAGGACCGAACTCCCTAGGCTTTGGTCCAATGTCTTGCATTGTTATTTTGGATTCCAACAAGTTGAATCTTGCTTCTTTGTCTTTATTCCTCCTTTCATGCATCTCCTTCAAGAGAAAATATCCTCTATATGGTATCTTCCTCAAACAATATGAATAGAAGGCTCCAGGAATGGTTGGTTTTCGAGTACATTCAGTGGCTAAATGTCCCGCTTGATGGCACTTTCCACACCATGTATTAGACCACATCACATCTCTTCCACATCCTATAGGACTAGATATGTTAATTGTATTCACCTTCAATATCTGTAGCTATTTTGTAATCACATCCATCAATTCATTCTTGATGCTTGCAACAGAATTGGACAGGTAGTCCTTTAAATTTTCACATCCTAGAGTACTTGTAGGATTTTGAGAAGCCTCCGATAATAACTACATAAACTGGTTGGGTTGATCCAAAGGGTCCTCTGTTATGATTCTGATTCAAAGCTCTTGTCGAGACTGAGGGGTTATTGGTTCCAATTGGTAGGTTTCGATTGTTGTTATTAGTCGCCATTGGGGGAATCAGGCCATTGTTGTTGTGGTGGTTGAACCATCATTTGAGGTACTGTCATCTATAGCCACTGTGAATTTGACACACTATACTGCAGCATTATTTGAATCTTCGGGGTAGGGGTAGGGAACTGTCCCTAGGACTACATTTGGTGGGTATACCATTCCTAGCATGGGAGGCGGTAAGTCTGCTCATCTTGAGGTCATTGATAGCCTTACTTCAACTTCATCAAATAGTCTTGCACCTTCCACTGCAGCTTGCAGATTGACTAGTCTTCTCAATTTTACAAACTTATAAACTTCTGGTTGTAGGACTCTAAGAAAAACTCCCTTCTAGATGCCTTCATCCAAGTGATAGTTGGTCCATCTCTTCAATATGGATTCCATTCTAGAGACATATGCTTCCACTCGTTCACCAAAGGAATGACTTAAGTTCATGAACTCCTCTCGCATTTGCTCTTCAAAACCTTCACCCTGAATTTAGTGAGGAATGCCAATTCAGGTCATCCCATGTGCCAAAAGTTCTTACTGCTTGTCTCTTATACTACTAAAATGCCACGCCTTTGAAAGTGGCGAGGAATTTTGCTAACCAATGCTCGGGGGTTCTGGCATTGTTAGCTACACAGGCTATCATAAACTCTGCTACATGAAGATCAGGGTCTTCATTGTACTCTCCCTTAAAGATTAGCAACATGACTACATTTGATGGCATGCCATCAATATTTCCAAGACACGGATTTGACTAGGAAGGGGACCTTGAGTCGCCATGGGGATTTGTGTGAAGAGTGCCACTAGGGCATCAAAGGAGGATTCTCCTACTATGTGGTTCTCGGCTTTGATTTTTGACTTCTCTCTTTTCACGTACCTCTAGACTCCTTCTAGTGCTTGCCTCTTGATTGCATCATTCATCAGGGAGTTAGCTCCACCCAATTGATTTATACTCCACAAAATAGAATCATAGGGGATTTAGTCTCTAGAGGACTCTTTGACCGATATTTCTTCTACTTCCTTCTTTTTCAACATATCTAAATTTAGCTTTTATTCCACTACAGAGAGGAAGATATTCAATTCTGAAGGTATCAAAACTTATTCTTCTGAGGATCTTTGTGGTGCCATCATCATAGTAATGCTAGCTTTTGATGGTTTCAACAGTGTATGTTATGAAGAACACTTTGTCCACCAACTTCTAGTGGATTGCTAATTGGACAAACAAAACGTTGTCAGTGCACCATGCATCCCATGTATCTTGCTATTGAGCATCCACGAACACATTCCAGCTCTTTTCCTTCTTGTTCTTGTGAACTACCATTGACCATGACTCCTGAAACTTCTTCACAATCTCCCACTTGATGATGTCTGGAAACTCTTCAATGAATACTAAATCTTCCATGGATGGTCATTTTCTCTGTTTCTGCATGTCAGTTTGCTCCCAAACAATTTGCCACCAATATGCACGTCTCTGTTGCTTCAACAGGGAGAGGAAACAGTCTACAACATAGAGCCTACATCATGATGGTAATATATTTTCACCATTGTGGGATGAACTTCTTGTAGAAAGTGGCTTTCACAATGAGAATATCCAATTCTTTAGTGGTAGAAGGAACTTTACAAGCATCCATTTAATTCTTCTACTCTCAACAATGCAATTTCCTTCATTTTTAGCCTCTTTTGATGCTTGTTGATGGCAATCTTTCCAAGTTGCACACCAAAAACATGGAGCCCCAAGAGGAACACCAAGAAAATCGAGAATCTATTGTAAGAAAATCTATTGAATTCATCAAGAAGCCACAAAGACACAAGAGAATACACCACTTTGAATGGAAATCATCACATAATATTCTTATTCAATAGTTTTGTAGCTTTCTCTCACAATCTCTCACTTAGATACATTGTTTTGCATAGATTTGGCTATCACACACACACACACACACACACACACACACACACTCTCTCTCTCTCTCTCTCTCTCTCTCTCTCTCTCTCTCTCCCTCATAGATACTCTCTCTCAATTTTACAATGGGGTAATCAAGAATAATCATTCATAACCCATCTTTGATCATGGATATCCCTCTCAAGAGGTATGTCTACTATGAAAGGTCACTAGAGCCACTATAGTGTCCCTTGAGAGCTCACTACTATCATTGTCACTTCAATCTTTACTTCAAGTCTTCAGTAGCTACTTCTTCAAGCTACTTTGAACTTATATTCATCCTCTTCCAAGATTACAAAACATTCCCAAACTAAACATTCATCCATCATCACACTTACAAAGGCATACAAAACAAAATAGAACAAAAACAAAAGCTCAATAGAGGGTTAACAGAAGGCATTAGAAAGTCTTTCGCTCAACTTGAATAACTCAAAACCATCAAGAATCAATCAATTATCTTCTTGAAACTCTCAAACTTCATCAATCATTATTTTAACCCCTCATACAAAAGGAAAACAGAGAAAAACAAAAGCTTTGCAAACCCAAACAGGCCCAAGTAGACACTTATCAAAACATCAACAGAACGTGTCAAACCATCATATCTCCACTTAAAAACATCATGAGCTTCCAAAACCCAATCAACATCATCAAAAATACTCCCAAACACTTCCAAAACTATTAATCAACATACAAAATCCATAAAAAATCAACCATTAAATCCACAAAAATAACAAAAATCAGTCAAAAAATTAAGTCATCTCAACCCTCAATAGTAAAATAGAAGAGATGGATACTATTTGGAGCACCACAATATCTGCTGATGATAATTCTTCATGCCATCAACCAAAGTCATTTCAAAAAAATACACATACATGACTATCTATAAATTCATATCCCCTTACATAAAGATTCATGTCCTCCTCAGATTCATCATGGATATGCAGATCTCCTGGAAGATACATAAAAGATAATAATTGTGCCTCGTAGAGAGATTAACTCATCAACAAATCTATCAAACATTTTGAGTAAATATGTAGACCACATATTCTACCACCCATCCTCTGAAGAGGTTTTAAATTCACATTACTCAAGAAAAATATACAATTCAAAGTGTTGCTAATAATACTTAATCCAAAAGGATAATGGAGGAGAAACCAATTCAGCATAGTGAACAAAATATTCCTAAACACAATTCATACACTACTTAAGGCACTCTACCTTGGCAGAGAAACCATCACACATTTTATCTTTTTGTTGCAACAGCTGATCTAGCTCTTCCTTAGAAGAAAATAAGACATCATTAGGATTGGAGAAAGGACAAAAAGAGAAGAAACTTTTCGGTTAAGTTCTTCAATAAACTTCTTTTGCGACTCTACAGTTTCTTGGGAATGC